>NC_081410.1:237589532-237927032 GCF_030272615.1 Cryptomeria japonica | reverse complement strand
CTAGGGTTAGGGAAATATAGGAATCTTAAAGATGATGATTATACCCCCCATAACAGGAAAAACAAACTCTTTTTCACTAGTATAAGTTGAGAAATCACAAAATTAGTAAATGACAAATATTGAGATCACTGAATACCTAGTGAATAATCTAGAAAAATTGACTACATATCAAGATAGAGGACTTTGAGAGATTTTCAATGATATCTGGTTTCCGGGAAATGGATTTTGGATATGCAAGATATGGCCCTGAAAGTGCAAAATTGAAGGCTGACTTTGGAGGCCTAGTACAAAAAATGGTGTAGAATTTGGAAAATCCACCTACATAGTTGGATCAATACTAGAACCAGATTTTTGATGATATCTCATTTGTGTGATTTTGACCTCATATGCTCAAGTTATGGGAAAAATATTGAAGGTAGGTCAAAATACAAACTAGAGGCTTGAGTAGGTGATGTGGCATTCATACAATGACATTAGCAACATATACTAAGAATATTCTTTTCATCAAAAAAATATCCTCACTCACTGAAAAAAATTAGATCGCTAGAATATTCCTTATATTCATTGAAATATGCCATGAATTTTCACACACATCAAGTTTTCTTCACACAAAAGTCTTGATCACAAACCAACAACAGGATCTTGCCCTCTACCAAATTTGGAGATTGGTGCTAGATTTAAGGGAGAATAAGTCTAGTGAGCCTTTTTTTTTAAATATTAAATTTATTGGTGTAAGGCCTGTGGAGCAAGCTTACAAGGTATGAAAGTACCTTGCTTGACTAAAAATTTTCTCCCTTTTGATTTAGAATTTGACCTTTGTTTTTTATAAAAAAATTCCAAATTTTTGTTTTTCAAAAATATGAAAATTTGAAAGCACTTTAGAGGAGAATTTTTTGACCTGGATTTAATTTTTTGGATGTCGATGGAGGGCATGCCTAATGTGTGGTCATATGAATTTGTACGATTGTATAGATTTTTGTGCACAAACACCAAAAAAATTACCAAAAAATTACAATGACCGATTGTGATGATTTAATAGGTGATTTTAGGGTTTTTGGGCCTTTTGAATGCGACAGTGACCTTCATTTCCTGCTAAAGTGCCCACATTTTTTAGGTACCCCCAAATTTTGCCTCAATTTTTGTGCCCTCAACCAAATTGACCCAAAATTTCAATTACTCAATTTTGATGAAATGATAGTTGATCTTAGGGTTTTGAGACATTGCAAACACAATGGCAGCCTTCGATTGATCCCAATGTGCATAGACATATCACTCAAGGTTGGATCCCTCAAGCATGTGGACAAGAACTTAAAGAATCTATTATGATACCATGTAAATTTTGATGATACAACCACAAGAGCCAAGAATCGTCTATAAGAAAAACACCTATCACACAAAAAAGACCAAGCAAAGATAATATGCTTAGTGTAGACACCTAAAATTGTCCTAGCCTATAAATATTTTATTTATTTAATTATTTTAACCTAAGCCTTCTATTAATTAAATATATTTTTATTTATTTAATTAATTCATTAATCCTCTTCTAACCTTTCCCTATTTAAATAAATATTTTTATTTATTTAAATTATCTTTTTCCCTAAATTAAATAAACATTTTATTTACGTAATTCACTCTACTTATTCTATTAATTAAATAAATATTTATTTATTTAATTAATTAATTAGCTTTTTCCCTCCATGACACTTGTCATTTATCTCTTGATTTTATCCTAACCACCTCTCTAATGTTTTCCCATTTTGTATACCTAGCCTTTAAACCTAGTCAACCATTTATCCTTTCACCTCTTAATCTTGTCCTTCCATTTCTAAGGTATTCTCTATATAAGAGGATTCCTTCATCCTTTCATAACCCTAAGGAATTTATGCAATCAATCAATCAAGAATCTACACAACCGTAATCCATTCTTTGTTGAGCTTTGTGCACAATACAAAATATGAGAGCAATCATCTCAAACAAGATCAATAGAGATAGGAAACAACGAAGATCAAACTCTACTAATCATATGAATGGTATAATCTTTCTATTTTGTGGATGTTTTGCATGTTTTATGTTCTTCATTAGTGTATGGTGGATTCTTAGTAGTAGAACTAGGGTTTTATGTGGTTGGATCTTTGTTGGTTTTACAATAGTTTATCATTCCATTTTCATTGTATACATTTTGGCACACTCAGTGGGATCCATGTGGGACCCTAGTCCCTTTTTCTAACATCATTTACCATTTTTAGTCTTTTTTGTCGAGTTGCAGATCAGATTTGTGACAATTACAGGCTGAAATCATGTATACGAATTATCATGTCACATCTATTTTTTGTCTGATTTTTTGTTTTGCAGGTTTGTTAGAATTATGTTTGTGCATCATATTACTATGTCTGTGAGCTATCTTAGCATGCATATGTATTCTTTTTTCTCGCATATGTGTTTTCAAATATGACAACATTTTATGGTTTTTTGTCACGTTTGTGTTTAGTCTTGTCATGTCTGTGTTCTATAGAGCCGTGTATTTGATCTTTTATGCCACGTATGTGACATTTATTGTCGCATAAACAATCTGTTATGTCGCGTATATGTTGTTTGTGTTTTTGTAGGTTGCATATTTTTTACAAGTCTCAGTTTGGGTTTTTTCGCATCTATGTTAGGTATAACAACACTTGTGCATTTACTTTTTGTCTTTCATTTAGGTTGAATTTTGCATTTGATTTTCTTTTTGTCCTGACCCCTTGTGGCCTAATGAAGCAGAGCAACTATCTCTATCATTTTGTCGAAGACCCCTTTTCACATTTCATTTTGGGATTTCTAAAATTAGCCTAACATGTTTGCTTGCAGGTTGGGGTAATCATTTCAAAACTATTAATCATTTTCTTGCAGGGGTAATTTAGGTGTGTGTTTGTCTTTTATTTTCTAATTTAATCAGGGTCACACCATTTTCATTAGGGGTAAATAAACCTGTTTGAAGTGTCTCATGCTTTAGGCATGTTTTGTGTTTAGCCCTAAGATAATAACAAAAGTATCATATCCCCTTGCCTTCCATTGGAACTTGGGCATAAGAGAAATTGTTATTGTCTTCATTTAGGTAGGACCTTCCTCTTTAGAATCTCATAAGACTGGTGAGAGTGAACGACCCAAGTGGTACTTCTTCAACCTGCTATATAAATTAAAAAGTTAGGCAAAAGTCGTGACTGCTTGGTGACGTGTATCTACACCGACGGTTCCCTTGGGATAGGCACTTAAGTGAGTCGGCGCCGCATGGGTGGACACTAGGTTTTGCTAAAGTTCCCTCACTAGACAACTTTTGTTTTAGTAGCCCAAAATCCCTTTTTCTTGTTGGTGCTTGAGGTCAGACCTCTGAAGTCGTGCCACATTCTCGTAGTTCAAAGTAGAGATAGCAAATTCCTCGAGATCTTTTGGTCTTTGGGAATTCAAAGTTTGGTATGCTCGAGAAGTGAATGTCATGGTGGGGGAGCCAGTGCTACCAAATTTCTAGGCTACCTACTCTGAATAAGTGCGGCTCAGATTTATTTGCAATGGGAACTCAACAAGTAGTATCCTCTTTCCAACCTAGGTTGTGCTTGCTTAAAAGTGTTTTCAATTTGGGTTATTTTGGCCTATTGTACATACACATTTGCACTCAAAATTTTAACAAAAACACCTTCAGACATTGAGTCTTCTTATTTGTTGTGATTTTTGCCATAAAACAATCAAAATTGAGATCTGGTCACTTTCAACATTTTCAAAATTTGGACATAAATTAGAAATTTGTGAGAAACCCATCCATGTTCACTTCTAGTGCATATACGATATCTTTGGCCACGTCTATGCTTATTCCCAGCACATCTCTAACACATAAAATCACGTCCATGTATCTTTCTGGCACAAATTGGAACAAAACTAAGAAAACAATTATCAACGGTTCAAACCTCGTATGTGCTTCTTTCTGTCACGTCTATGTCACATCTTAACGTGCATCTCCACTTTGTTGTCGTGTGTTTGAACAACACTAAGAATCGCATTACAATTGTGAAATCATGTATCTAGACTCTAAAATTGCATATAAGTAGAATTTTGACATGTCTATGAACTCATACTCTATTTGTATTTTGAGATTAGAAGAGATTCTAAGGTACATTCCATAGGGCTTCATTTTAGGTCAACCATCACTTGTCACGATTCTGCATACATTTTCAGACACCATTTACAATCTTCCATTCACACTTTTCCAACTAGATTCAAACGGTTGTTTAGTAGTCTTCATCTTATCTTGAAAACACATTACATCATATTACTAGGTGGTTCCCACATCAGATTTATCATCTTGGGTACCATTTGGCTATTTTTAGTTAAGGTCAACTTACCTCATCAAGATTTTATCATCTCTTTGGAAGCCACACCTTGCTTTAGATTATCACATTTATCTTGAATTTACACTTTTGGGACATTGCAAGACAACCCTAGATTTTTTCCATTTCATAGTCCTCTTGGTCTTCCCTAGTCTTCACATTTCTCTCATCCTTCATTTTTAGCCAAGTCTAGTTCATGCTTGAAACCCGTTCACAAAGGTCTAGAAGAGAAGTCGAAGAAGATCAAAGATCTCTCAACATGAGTACATATGAGTTTGATGGAGATGAATTTTACAACCCACAAATCTTTGACAATCATAGTAATCCACTAGAAAATGAAAATGACAATGAGTTGACTACTACCACAGATATTCAAGACACTATATCAAATGCATGATTTAATAGATTGATTGATAAAATCATGAGAAGATATTTCCAATACCTTGTACAAGTGTTTATGCAAATTGGTGCAAGATTCCCTCGTGACTTTGATGTGTCAAAATTTTTGGAAGAGGATCCAAATCAACCCAATGCAAATCCTAGTGTTAATGATGGTGGTAATAGAAGAGAACGTCTCATGCTTGAGTCACCCTCATCTTTGTTTCAAAGA
Organism: Cryptomeria japonica; assembly: GCF_030272615.1. NCBI lineage: Eukaryota > Viridiplantae > Streptophyta > Pinopsida > Cupressales > Cupressaceae > Cryptomeria > Cryptomeria japonica. The sequence continues at coordinate 237,922,067 of NC_081410.1, read as the reverse complement.
CCCGAAGTGATTGATAATCATGCTTATACCAATGATGCTAGAAACACTCACAAAAAACTTCGTACTCATCCTCTCAAAGGGTGAAGGAATACCAATTCATATACCCAACATGAGAACATCCAAGATCATGAAAATACCTATACAAGGAGACCCTGTGTTAGATTTGGGGGAAACAATCAAGATCATACCTACAATACTAGTTTTCCCCATGGTCATGACACATACAATATTCCTAGGTCTTGTTGTCCTCATCATAATACCATACCAAGTGGTCCCTATAATAGCAACAATTATGTTCCTCCTCCATATGAGCATACCTATGACCAATATCATCCTTACATGCATTATAGCCCTCCTCCTCCACCCGACGACTTAGACATGGGAATACCTCAAAGAGACAAAGCACCACCTATAAATGATTTGCAACAATAGATTAAGGAATTTCAACAACAAATGACAAGTATACAAACACCAATAAAGAACTACACAATCAATGACATATGTCCTTATCCATATGATAAAGGCATACCAATGCCTCCTTTTCCTCCTCATTTCATGACACCAAAGTTTGACAAGAATAGAGGAAAAGGATATCCTAAGGCACACATTAGAGAGTTTTTCATGGCTTGCATAGAGGTAGCAAGAGAGGAATCCTACTTGATGAGATTATTTCCACAAAGTTTAGGTGGACAAGCCATGTAATAGTTTTCACAACTTCCTCCTGGGATAAAGTCATGGGGTGAATTGGCAGAGGCATTTATACAACACTTCTCATACAAAATTGAAATTAATGTGTCAGTGACTACATTATGCAATACAAAGCAAAAAAATGGATAATCTTTTGCATCATTCTTACAACAATGGAGAAGTTTGGCTAGTCGTTGCTCTTGTCAAATTCCACAAAAACAAATAGTTGAAATATTTACCCAAAATGTCAATAAGGATATTGGACATGAACTAAGGAAAGCATGTTCATCTATTTTTAAGGATCTCATTGAAAAGGGTTTAGTAGTGGAGAAAGTCCTCATTGAGCAAGGCACCATAAAGTTATTCAAGGACAATAAAGATGACTCATGGGAAAGACAAACCCCGATTTTGGAACAAAAACAAGAATGCCATTAATGATGGGGCAATAGATGCTAATATGGTTAAACCAAAGTTAACTTTCCTCAATGCAAGTTCATCCAATAATCAAGTAAACACTCAAAGGACATCAAAGTCACCAAGGAAGTAAACTCCATTAGGAGAACCAATTGAAATTGCGTTGAAGAAGTTGGTTGCAAAAAATCTTATTACATCACTAGATAATCAACCATTTGAACGAAAGGTAAAGCCATCATGGTGGAATGACAATGAATTTTGTGAGTATCACAAGAGAAAAGGCCATAAGTATATTAATTGTCATAGATCAAAGAATCTCATCCAATACCTTATTGACAATGGCAGAATGGAAGTTGATGGTCACACTTCCAATGAAGAGCATGCGATGTTTAAGGAACCATTTCCAAAACAATATAAGGGAAAAGTCTCGAAGACAGACAATAATGCCAATTATACTAACATGTCCTATGACTACATCGTCAACCATATTTCAAAAATGGACAATCATTTATCTACCATAATTATCAAAGAAGAAACTCTTGAATGCACTACTCGAAGGGGGAAAGTTATTTTACAAGGAGTTAAACCATCGTCTTCGTCATTTGATGGCAAAATCCCCGAATGCAATGTCACAACTTGAAGGGGTAAAGTTACTTTACAAAGTGTTTCATCCAAAACAACAACTTCATCATCTACAAAGAATGAGTATGACCTTGTAGACCAATTAGGGAAGACACTCGCCCTTATCTCCACCCTTGATCTTTTGCGCATTTCACCCTCACATAAGGCTATTTTGGACAAAATCTTGAGAGACACATCTGTACGCAGGAAAATGCGGTGATCAAAATGAATAAATCAAGATCAAAAGACCCACATACCAATGAGACTCTTGGTGTAAGTATATAAACTAATTGAACTAGTTTAACTTCCCAAGGGGTGTCCCATTGTTCTTTATCTCATAGGATCCTTAAAGCCAATATTTTTCTCTCAGATCATTGAGCAAATGACTTAGGAATGACAACTCCAAGAACGAGTGATATTGTGATCTATATGCATGAATGCATTCTAAGATCTATATGATGTGTTAAATCTATGATGATTAAGTTAAGATGAAGATAGTGATATGATAAAAGATTAACAAATTATTCCAACATGATATACTAGTCTAGCCTGAATATTCTATGATATGAAAAATGATTCTAAATGTCGTGATGATGTTTTAACAAAGAGAGGCTAAAATGCTTAGTAAATTAGGCTACAACGTAGATACATAAAAACTTGGATATATGAAAAATGAAGAATGAGAGCTCTATTTATAGGGAAAATAGGGCAATGGATGGTTAAGATTGAATAATCTTAACAAGGGCTAGGATTGAAATTTAATCAATCCATGTTTACAATTTTCACCAATGAAATGGTGACAATTTTCAACAAGAGGTTGCTTGAGAGGAGATGCAAGAGGCATTAAATGCCTGAGAAGACATGAAGGTTACCTTAGGAGGTAAGGGTTAAGGTTAGGTTAGGGTTATCCATTGGATAAAGCTTTTACCCAAGGGGTAAACTCTTGTGCAAGGGTTAAATGGATAACTATGGTCAAAGCCATAAGTGCTTGATGAGACCCTTGAATCAAAAGGATGGTTAAGTTAGAGGAAAGTCTCTAACCAAAGGTCAAAGGCGAGTTAACCATAAATGGTTATGTAAGAGCCTTTAATGGTTTGAAAGACTTTAGAGGTTAACCATTTAAAGACATAAAGCCTTTAATGGTTATTGAAGACTTTGGAGGTTTTTGAGAAGTGACTTCATTTTACTTAGGAATGTGACAATGATTATGAGATGAATTAGACTGAATTGGAAGTGATTAGAAGAATCTAGAAGGGGTTTAGGAGGCAAGTGAGAGATGTAGGAAAATGCAAGTGGATGAGGGAAAATAATTTTAATTAAAATAAAATGTTTTATTTCAACCAAAATAGATGAAACTTGCATAAATACAAGTGGGGGGATTTAATTAAAAGGAGGAAATGAGAATTAATTAAATAAAGTGATTTATTTAATTAAAGGCTAGAAAAGGTTTAGGTGAATTTAATTAAATAAATTGAATAAATTATTTAATCAAATAGATGAAAATGAAGAAATTAATTAAATAGGATTTAATTAATAGGAGGGATGGGGTTAAAATAAATATTAAATATTTTATTTAAGAAAGTGGTTAGATTCATATGTCTACATTTTGCACCTCTTTGAAGTGACGTGTGTGCACATGTTGATTCAAAGAAAATCGTTGGATATGCTGCCAAATTTTTTCGATATGATGTTGTCGCCAAAGTGTCGATATGATGCCTCAGATGTAGATTTGATGAAGGATATTGATGATGCCCTCTTGGGAGATGAATCAAGGGTCTAGTGAAAATTTGTCAAGTTTATGATCGTTTTTGAATTGATTGCGATATGAGAATATTGACTGTGTTGGATGCATATTATTGATTCATCTCCCGAAAAAATGATGTGGATAAGGTTAATAATGAAAAAGTGGGAGTAAAATACATGCCCCACTTATTAACCACTGATTTACCCTATTAAAAGGTAAAAAGTGATTTTGAAAAATCATTTGCACACTTGTCTTCTTGTGATTGTGACATTTGGAGTTCTGACCATGATGTTGATTCCATACTCTTTGCATCGATTTGAGCGTGTCAGGCGATACCAAAGACCCACCGCATATGGCCCACCAGTAAGTGGCCAAAATCCCTCTTGTTTTTGATTAATTTCATTGATTTTTGTCATGTTTTTCAATTTTTTGGGTCGGAATTGGCCATTTTAGTGCATAGGGTAGGTCTTTTAGCACATACGATATGAAGTTTAGCACATAGAAAACCCTAGGTAGGTTTAGCATCTAAGTGTCAAATATTAGCGCAGTCAGGGGATAGGTTAGCGCATAGGGTTATTTTAGCGCATAGGGTTCCTAGAGTAGTGCAAAAGGTATGACTGGTAGCGCATAGGATAGTTTTAGCACGTCGGGTAAACAGGGTAATGTGACCGGTATGACAATTAGTGCATAGGGTAAAATAGTGTGTCAGGTAAATAGGGTAGCACATTGAATCCATGTTGTAGCGCGTGATAGAAAGATAGCGCATAAGGTGTGTTTTATAACGCATACATGGAAAATTTTAGCGCATACGTGGCAGCTTAGCGCTTCAGAGTCCTGATTCAGTGCGTAGGGCAAAAAGTTGGAAACAAGGTGTTTTGAAAAATGAATCATGAGTCAAATGGATTGGATAGGTTGTATAGATGTTGATATGGGTTCGTCAATTGTCTGATATGGAGCATGATCTGATGTGAGTCTTGTTTTATTATGATGTATGATTCTGATATGCTGCTGGATTGTGATATGAGTCTATGGTTGATATGGATCTTGTTTCAATATGAGTCGCTTTTCAATATGAGTCAAGTTGTCGATATGAATTTGATTTCGTTATGGGTCTTGATTTCGATATGGGTCTTGAGTCGATATGGATCTGATTTTCATTATGAGTCAAATTGTCGATATGGATCTGATTTTGTTATGGGTCTTGAGTCGATATGGATCTTGATTTTGATATGAGTCTTGATTCAATATGGATCTGATTTTTGTTATGAGTCAAATTATCGATATGGATCTGATTTCATTATGGGTCTTGAGTCGATATGGATCTTGATTTCGATATGGGTCTTGAGTCGATATGGAACTGATTTTTCGTTATGAGTCAAGTTGTCGATATGGATCTTGATTTCAATATGGGTCTCGAGTCAATATGGATTTGATTTTTGTTATGGGTCTTGATTTCATTATGGGACTTGAGTCGATATGGATCTTGATTTCGATATGGGTCTTGATTTCATTATGGATCTGATTTCATTATGAGTCTTGATTGCGTTATGGATCTAATGTGTTTCTGATATGATTCGCATTTTAAGCTGATTTGTTTTTTATTTTTGAAAGATTTGATTGAATCGAGAACTGATGGTGGATATGTGTTGATTTGCAGGCAAAGCTTGGTGTGCTACAATCTCGGGAGTGATTCCCGAAGCCGTGGACACTTATCCCGTGCTTGTCACAGGCTGACAGAGATGTGATTGAGAGATGTGGTTTATCATCCTTACTAGACATGCTCCGGTATATCATTAACTGGGGGTTACTGACAACATTGGCAGAGAGGTGGCACAATGATACAAACACCTTTCATTTGGCGACCGATGAGATGACAGTTACATTAGAGTACTGTTATCGGATTTTGCAGATTCCTGTGGTTGGGGATTTGTTACCCTATGAGCAAAATGAGGAGGGTGGCATAGAGGCTCTCCGTCGTGTCTTCCAGGGTGATCACATTAGTGGCTATGAGATCCCATGGAAGGAGTTTTTGGATTTAGGTTACGCTCCGCTACCGTCAGTATTAACAGGTTTCATTGGTGGTTTCCTATGTCCCGACTGTAGGTCGAAGAGACTGGTCGTTGGATGGGGATTGGTTCTAGAGGAGATGGTGACACAGGGACATAGGTTTGCCTGGGGGTCTTGTATGTTGGCCCACCTATACCAAGAGCTCCACCAAGTAGTATATTTGGGATACACTAGTCTATCAGCTGGGGTGACATTATTATAGGTGTGGTATTGGGAGCATATACCAGTGTCGAGACCACTTGCAAATAGGGATAGGCCAGTTGGTTGGGCATATGCATATGGGTATACACATGTAGTTGTCCAACGTAAGCTGGGCAAACTAGAGCACTAGCAGAGGGTGTTAGATGACATAGATACGGTCATTTGGAGACCATATATGGATTGCGAGGTATGGGTTGAGGATGGGATAGAGATTCCCTATGTATATATGTTGAGCTACTTGATTGGGCAAACACCCTTTATCATTGAGCAAAATTTTCACAATCGCGTTCATCAACAGTATGGTAGACAACAGAGGATACCACAGGGAGCCTGTTTATATGCTCGTTGGCGACATGATGTGTCAGAGTGGGGGCCTACCCTAGATAGTGGAGTAGTCGTGGATGAGTATATGACCTTGGCAGGACAAATCTGGGATTACGGGGTTGGGTAGTGGATGCTGGGATTATGGAGCCGGGGTAGGTGATAGAGGTGGAGGTGGTCTCGTGCTTGGTGCGGGTGGGGGTGTGAGGATAGGTGCAGTGTTATCTGTTATGGGAGGGATGGAGGATGATAAGCGACCTGCCTAGAGGAGGAGATCCAACATTCTACCTCCACCAGTGCCTCAGACAGGGACAGGTGCAACGAGGACCATGACACAGGTACCTATTCAAATCAGGGTGTCAACCTACCAGCAGGATGCTCAAATTAGGGTGATATAGGTCTCGGTGTAAGAGATGCATGCACAGGTGCTAGCGCAACAACGACAAATTACGCAGTTGCAGGTAGAGAGGGATACAACAGTAGAGTGTCAAGGTTGAGTAGAGGCCCTTGCTAATAGGTTAGATAGAGCCACGACAGGTGCTTCACTTCGGGACACACTGAGGGAGATACAGTACTCAACCAAGGAGGCCGAGTATTATAGGCATTTGTATGAGGATATGGTCCCTCGAGATCATAAAGCTCCTAGCTATGTTGCAGTGGCATCCACTCGATCCGACCGTAGTCATATGAGGATAGAGAGCAAATGTGTTATGGGGCTGACATGACATGATCCATTTGGTGGAGATCCGGGAGCTGGGATATCTGCTACTAGACCTTCTGCCTCAGGAGATAGTCATACATGAGAGATTTGTCATGTTGTATTGATAGACATGATACCCATTGTACATTCTGACAATTTTGCGAGATATATATGATATATGACATTGATTTTCTCTGATCCACATGTGATGTGTTATTGATGATGATTGATTTATGATGCACATTATTTGATATGATGATACTATGAGGATGATTAGATGCTTAGATATTAATGATGTTCTTGATCTCTTAATGTTAATTATTATATGATGATGTGAATGCATGGTTCTTGATGAATAGGTGTTTGTGATATGCATTTTTGTGTTTACTTTGATACAAGATGTGTTGTTACTTGAATGTTATGATTGTGAGATGTATGTTGAAAATGAGATGTAAATGATAATGAGAATGATATGAGATGTATCTTGAAAATAAGATGTAAATGATAATGATAATGATATGAGATGCATCTTGAAAATGAGATGTAAATGATAATGATATGAGATTTAAATGATAATGATAATGATATGAGATGTATCTTAAAAATGAGATGTAAATGATAATGATAATGATATGAGATGTATCTTGAAAATGAGATGTAAATGATAATGATAATGATATGAGATGTATCTTGAAAATGAGATGTAAATGATAATGATAATGCTATGAGATGTATCTTGAAAATGAGATGTAAATGATAATTATAATGATAATGATATGAGACTAATGCAAGATTTAAAATGATATGCAACTTACTGATATTTTAAGATGATATGCAACTACATGATCACTTTAATTTTGTTGTTGTCATTCCTGTTAGTCACTTGTTTGTGTTCTTTTTGTCATCATTGAGCTTTTGATATGTTGAAAGTTAATACAAGCATCATGGTATAATTGTGTCGGTGTAATTAAATATTCATGTTGGATATTATTACACCTTACTTAAGTTTACTTAGGATAATGAATTTCATAGTAGTTTGCGTATGAGACACTTGGGTATTTGTGCCACATTGGGATAGTGTGTGTAGGATAATTTCCACCTTTTATGGTGTGATCTTGTTACTACTCTATCATATCCACTTATTGTGGAGTGATAATTCTACCTTCGGTGGGTGGTCGACCTCATCTAGAATATTTTATTGTTTCTCCTACCTACCACACCTATTTCCTACCTACCCTTGTTTCTTATTGAGCCACATGTCATGTTTGTGTGCTCACATATCCATATAGCCTTGCCTATATAAGCAGTCTCATCTACATTGTATGTAACAACTATTTAACAATTGATCATTCATCTATTGATGAGAATACAATTTATTCTTGTCCTATATTTTGTCTCTCTATTTTGTAATTTTCATTGGGCTCTTGATCTTGGCAAAATCTCACATTGTATTAGAGCCATTAGAGCGTCATTGATTCATCTTTGAGAAGAATTGTTGGAGGCTTGCATTTTTGGATTTGAGGAGCAACATCTTTTGGAGGCATCCTAGACCAGATCTGACATCACAGTTGAGTCCCGGTGGCCACTTCCATGAATTTTGATTATAAACTCGGCCTTTTTTGGTGAAATTCAAATTTGGGGCTTGGAGAAAATTTTTGCCCAATTTAGGCGGTACGTTATGGATTTTCGATTTTTTTTTTTTAAATATATATAATTTTCTATTTTCTACGGAAAATATATTATTTCGCAGTTTTCTTTGTAAAATTTTTAGGTTTAAAAAAAAAAAAAATATTTGTTTTTGTGGGGGGGGGTCGTGTCACCCCCACCCATCGTACCCGTACTGCACTTATTATCTGCAGGGAGTTTATATAGTGCAGGCCCCACCGCACGTACTTCTTTCAGCGTCCCTTCCACCTCCGACAACCGGTATCCACCTGCACCTAGGCTTTCCTCTCCTGCTGGCTACCATCTTGTCCCAGTCACCACTCTGAGCATTTCTTCTGTTGGTCGCCGCTTCAGCAGTCCATCTCTGGCTAGTCCCTACTGCCACAAACCCTCGTCGACCTCTCGACGACCGCAACCGACAACCCTATCTGTCATTGGTAATGAGTTTTGTCACCAACCTACTCCAGCGACCGCTCCTGGCTTCACCGATGACCCCTCCAACCGCCGGTGTCCACCGCTCCTGACTGCAGATCCTCCATGGTCGCCGCCACTGCCATCGTGATCCTCAATGGCCCCGCCACCAACCCCACTGTCGCTTCCATCTCAGTATTTCATACTGCCCCTCAGCTATCGAACAACTGCCAGCCACACAAGACCTCGCCTTCCACACGGCTTCCACTCGGCCCCACACGACTTCCCTGACCGCCACGCGGACCCCAACACGTGGAGCCTAGTCACCGGAAGCCGACTGCAGCATCCACGTCACTTGCCGTACTGGCAATGCGACATCAGCAGGTCATACCTACCCAGTCACCCTGCCTAGTCAAGACGCATCATCGTATGGTTTTCCCAGTTGGCAGTCCACGCAATAAGCTTCGTCAGCATTTTCGTACAACACAAAACCTATCAGACTGTGACATGTGTCAAAACCGTACCGTACGAACATACAATCAGACAGGGAGGTGAAGTTTTGGCGATGACCATACAGCCATCAAATTTAACCTCATGTTTTTTTGACGTCATCAGTTTTCAAATATTTATCTGCCCCCTCCCGTTGAGCTTTTTCGTTTTGCAGTTCAACTTTGGAAGGCCATATCTTGCTCAATTTTGCTCCTTTTTGGGTGCAATTTTTTTTGAAATGGGCTAATTTTTTGTGTACTTTCTTGTGGTGAATTATTTTCTAATTTTGATGGATGGATTTTTTAGAAATCTCAGTTTTTGGTGATTGTACTTGTCCAATCCCCGTTTCTGCAACTTCTGGGACTCCGTTTGGGCTCATACAAACTCCTTTTCAAGTGCCATTTTTTTGAAAGTGCATAATTTTTCATCTAATTTCATAATCGGACATTACTTTGTAGTGATTTTGAGTATAAATTGTACTTTCATCATATGGTCTTTTTTGGCCAATTTGGCACTTGTATTACATAGATCTATCTTTTTGGTCTTTTGCATTGTAGTTCTCAGCCTATTGGGGCAGATGTAAAACAAAATCAAAAGTCCACCTTGCCATTGTTTTCAAGTGGCCTATTGTACACACACCTCATATAAAGTGCCAAAATCGTCATTTGGGGGGGGGGGGTACTTTGATTGAGTGAACTTGGGGGGGTGTCTCTTGTGCTCTTGTTCTCTTGTGTTCTATCCATTTTTCTACTATGGGTTCTCCTAAGTTTCCTCTCTTAACTCCTCATAATTATGCTACTTGAAAAATTGATGCATGGAGTAAACTTATGGAAAAAGGACTAACTCATTACATTGATGGAACTATTGTTGCTCCTGTTGATCCTAAGGTTGATCCTGTTGCTCACTTGGATTGGCTCACTAAAAATATCAAGGGAATTGGTACCTTAAGAAAGTATGTATCAAGGGATCTCATTTTTCATATTAAAAAATGTACTCTAATCAAGGATGCTTGGCAAAAGTTTCAAGACTTGTATGGTCAAGTTGATGAGATTAGGGGATATCAGATTGATAGTGATCTCACCATGTTAGATCCCAAGAACTTTGATACTATACAAGATTATGTCACTAAGGCAAAAGAGTTGAGGGCACAACTCAAGGATTGTGGCATTGATAAGAAGGATACTCAATTGATCTTCAATTTGATGGGCAAACTTCCACAAGAATATGCAACATTTGTTTCTAGTTTCCAAACCCATAGGATTACAATGGGTTCAAGCTACACAATGCCTACATTTGATGCTTTCGCCAAAATGTTGATGATAGAACAAACTAAGTGTATAAGCATGGGCATTCTTAAGACTTCTAAATCTCAAGCATTAGTGGCTACTCAAGGGAACAAAGGAAATCAAGGAAAGGACAACTCAAATAAGAAGAAATGGCAATCAAAGCCTAAGGACAAAGCATCACCTTCTCCACAACAAGGAGATTCATCCTCTTCCAAGAAGGACAATTCACCAAAGAGGGAGAGACCTACTTGTGCCTATTGTAAAAAGGTTGGTCATGAGGAGCGTCATTTCCATTCTAAGAAGATTGATGAGCTCACACACATCCTCAAAAAGCACAACATTGATTTGCCTAATGCCTACAAGAAGGAGGATTCATCAACTTCCACTTCCTCACATTCAAAAGGGAAAGGGCAAGCATTCATGGCCTCAACAAGTGGGAAGACCCAATCTTTTGGGACAAGAAAAGGAAAAGCTCTTTGTGCTACTACAAGTCATGGTTCAGGGAGATAGCTTCTAGATTTAGGGGCTTCTCATCATATGACATCTTCACAGTCTATGTTCTCTTCATTTGAGCCTTGCACCATGCCACATATTTTTACAGTCAATCATACATACATGGATCTGATTGGGAAAGGAACTATTGCCATTGGGGATAATTCCTTCAATGACGTGTTATGTGTACCCCACTTGACAAACAATCTCCTTTCAATCTATCAAATCACACATGGGGAAACTAAGAGAATTGTAGAGTTCACACCTGAGTCAGTTTTCATTAGAGACTTGGAGACTAGAGCTATCATTGTGACTGGGGTGGTGGATCATGCATCTCGGTTATAGTCCTTTTCAAATTTTGTTGATGAGGATGATTTCACATATGATGATCACACTTCTTGCGATGATTCATATTTTGAGGAGAACTTTGGGTACTTGAACATGGGGATTCTCACATGTGACCTCGTTCTTGAGCCTTGTGTTTCATCTCCTCCTATTGATATCACATCACCTATTTCACTTGATGATGCAACTAGTGTGACAATTTTGCTTTCTTGCAATTCAATGCAGCAGGATATATCTTGTCTTCCAGCTTTAGTTTCATGGGATGATTACTTGATAGATAGTGCAGGTTTGTTTGTGGAGTCCTACATTGTAGATTTGGGAGACATCATTGATGATATTCATCTTCTCTTTGATGTAGATGATCCTTCTTTGATTGTTGTGAGGGAACACTCTGACCCTCTTGTTCATTCTCTACATGATCATTCTTTCGAGGTTGATATGATTGTGGATTTTTATGTACAACAATTGGAGGAGGTCTCTTTATGTTTAGAGGAGACATGTGAATCTTTGGGACTTGTTCTACATTCATCCCCACTAGACCTTGGAGTGCCTTTTTCAGTAGTGTGGAGCAGTTATCCACCTTTGGAGGGGGTATCTTTTAGCATCGACATGGGGACACTTGAGCAGTTTTTCAGAGACTTCATTCATCATGAGTTTTTTTCATATATCTTCCCTTCATGATTGGGGAGACTTCATGGATACACCTTTGGTTTTATTTCTTCCTAAGGGGAGGAATTTTGTTTGGCGTTCATGGAGTAGTTTCTTCATCCATTCTCGAGCTTCTATCATTGGTGTTGATTCTACATTGAGGGGGGGTTACCTAGCTTCTCTTCTTCTCTCATATGGGAGGGAATTTTTCCTCACATGGGGTTTTGTTCCTCACACACTTCTATGAGAGTTCTCTTGTATAGTTTTCATCTCTCTTTTGGGGGAGGGTTTTTTCCCATTTGTTTTTTCTCCCTTTCCCCGCTTTATGAGAGAATGCATTGGTTTGCATGCATTTACATTTGTACATGGGTACCTAACATGGCCTTTTAGTCGAGACCCATCTTGCATTGCTTAGTTGCATTTTAGACTTAAGTGCATTCCCCTAAGTTGCACTTAAGGGGGGGTGTTGGTGTAATTAATTATTCATGTTGGATATTATTACACCTTACTTAAGTTTACTTAGGATAATGCATTTCATAGTAGTTTGGGTATGAGACACTTGGGTGTTTGTGCCACATTGGGATAGTGTGTGTAGGAGAATTTCCACCTTTTATGGTGTGATCTTGTTACTACTCTATCATATCCATTTTTTGTGGAGTGATAATTTCACCTCCAGTGGGTGATCCACCTCATGTGGAATATTTCATTATTTCTCCTACCTACCACACCTATTTCCTACCTACCCTTGTTTCTTATTGAGCCACATGTCATGTTTGTGTGTTCACATATCCATATAGCCTTTCCTATATAAGCAGGCTCATCTACATTGTATGTAACAACTATTGAACAATTGATCATTTATCTATTGATGAGAATACAGTTTATTCTTGTCCTATATTTTGTCTCTCTATTTTGTACTTTTCATTGAGCTCTTGATCTTGGCAAAATATCACAAATTGAACTATAATGACTTGAGTATAACTTACATGGATTTTTTATATTACAAGATGATACAAGCGTCAAGGTATAATTGAACCAAGATGACCTAAGTGTTGCTTGCGTAAAATAGATAAGAGTTAAACCATTTTTATGTGCAAAATGGAAAATGTCTTCAATGATATATTTCTAATCATGTCGAGACAAATTTGCACCACATACGAATGATCACCTCACAGATAGAAAACCAAAGAAAAATATCAGATTCCTTCGTTGCTTCTCTAGCTCAGTGCATCCTTGAGTAGCTCAGAAGATCTAATGCTTCATAAATCAAGATACAAATAGTCAAAACCTCATGCCAAATGTAAACAAATCACAATTCATAATAAATCATCCATCATGTGTGTGTTGAAGTTGTAGTTGGATAATGATCATGTTTTCTAGTCCGATGAGCAATTTTGACAATGGTTTTCCTAGTATGTTGTGATCCTTGTTTGTTGTTTGAATGCTAAAGCGAGATGAATTTTGCCCCTAATTATGGATACTTGTCGATATGGAATATACATTAATCACCAAGCCATGGTTGGATATGATATGGATAACTGTTTAGATAAACAAGTACAGTGACTACGCTAAGTATGTCCTGGATAATGTTGTGTATAAGTGTTCTGCGATGGCTAAGGGTTGAGATCAGATGGATTTAAAGATATGATGTGGGTACCTATAGATAGAGGAGCTTCTGTCTCACAAATAGCGCCCATTGCTAGGTTTTCACCACTTATTTTTATTGCACTTTTTGATTTGTTTTTCATTTTTTTTGTGGTTTTTTTGTATTTTTTGATTTTTTTTGTGTCACAAGGTGCATGTTTGCTAGGTTTTCACCATAGTGATGATTTTTGATACTTTTTTGATTTTTTTTTTTTTTTTGCTTTTTGGCTTGATTTGTGCATCAGACAACTCAAGTGTAGAACTTCTTCAGATGGATGCTATTGGTTGGTTCATCGAGCACGTCCCCTTCTGAAGTTGACAACTGATACGCTCCTGATCCATAGGCTGATATGATGACAAATGGCCCTAACCAGTTAGGTGCAAACTTCCCCTTCTTTTCTCGATCTTGTTGATTTCTGGGATTTTCCTTTAGGACAAGATCACCAATTTTGAAAGCCCTTGGGATGTCTTTGTGATTATAGCTTCTGCACATTTGTTGCTAATATGCCTTGAGATGGTCATAGGCAGGTTGTCATTTTTCATCAAGAAGCTCTAGTTCCTACAACCTATTCATTCGATATTCCTCATTTGGTATGAGGCCCTTCAAAGATACTCGAAGAGATGGGATTTATACCTCAAGAGGTAGAATTTCTTCTAAACCATACACCAATGATGTGGTGTAGCCCCTGTAGGTGTGAAAATGCTCGTTCTATAGGCCCAAAGTATTGGATTGAGTTGTATATACCAATCCTTGCCAGTATCATTCACTATTTTCTTGAGGATTTTAAGGATTGTTTTGTTTGATGCTTCTGCTTGGCCATTCCCCTCTGGGTAGTATGGTGTGGAAAAGTGATGTTGGATTTTGAATCGTTCACATAGCTTTCACACATCTTGATTCTTGAAAGGACGTCTATTATCTATGATGATGGAACTGGGAATGCCATATCTGCAAATGAGATAGTTGAGGATGAATGATGAGATCTTTTTTCCAGTCACGGTGGTCATTGGGACTGCTTCGATCCACTTGGTGAAGTACTCTGTGGCAGTGATAATGAACTTATGTCCATTTGAAGAGGAAGGATGAATCTTTCCTACCAGATCAAGTCCCCATTGATAGAAAGGCCAAGATGTGGTGAATGGTTGCAACTCTTGTGCTGGTGCATGTATGGGGTTACCGTGAATTTGGCATTTAGGACATTTCCTAGCTATTTAATAGGACTCTCTTTCCATTGTTGGCCAGTAATATCCCATTCTCATAAATTTATTGGCAAGAGTAGGACCACTTGAATGCGTACCACCAATACCTTTATGAAGCTCCTGTAAGGTGGAGTCAGATTCGCTATGATCGAGGCATAGAAGAAGAGTACCATCTAGACCTCGACGGTAAAGTGTGTCAGTAGTTAAGGTATAGTGGGTGGCTTGTCAGATGAAGCTTCATTTTTTGTTACAAGATATGTCGGGTGGGAGAGTATTGTTTTTGAGATAGTTATATATCTTCCCATATAGAGGGGAATCATAACTGGTCAGGGCACAGATGACTTGGGATGCGAAATTGTCATAGGTTGGGAAAAACAATTGCTCCACTAGGAATTCGTAATGATTCTGTTTATCTAGAATTTGTAGAAGTGAGGCAATAGTGGCCCTTGCATCAGCAGCTCTGTTGTCCAATCTTGGAATTTTCTCAAAGGTGATGTGTACAAAGTACTTTTTGAAGTCATCCACCATTCTCTTGTAAGGAATTAGCTTATCATCTTTTGTCTGATAGTCATCATTGATAAGATTGATAACTAATTGAGAATCCCCATAAACTTTCAATTCTATGATTCTCGATTCTACAACTACTTTGATTCCTGTTATGAGGGCTTCATATTTAACAATGTTGTTGGTACATGGAAACATCAGTCTGCAAGATCTTGGAATTGTGTGCCTTTCTAGAGTGACGAACAGGATGCCGACACCCAATCCATATTGTGTATAGGATCCATCAAAGTATAGGGTCCATTGCTTGGGTGTGATAGTAAGCACATCCATATCTGGAAATTCCACCCATAGTGGGTGTTGGTTTGGTAGTGGTGCTTCTGCCAGTTGATCTGCAATTGCTTGTCCTTTGATAGCTCATCATTCCATGTATTGAATGTTGAACTTACTTAGGATCATGACCCATTTAGTTAATCTTCCTATGAGAGTGGCCTTGCTGATTAGATACTTGAGAGGATCGATCTTTGCTACCAACTTGATTGTGTGGATTATCATATAGTGGTAGAACTTTTGAGAAGCAAACACCACTACTAAGCAAGCCTTTTCAATGAATGTATAATTGAGTTCATATCCATTCAAAGTCATGATGATGTAATAGATAGCCCTTTCTTTGCTTGCTAGATCTTCTTATGCTAGCAGTGCCCCTAATGATACTTATGTTGTTGATATATAGAGAACGAGTGGCTTGCCTGCTATCGGTGGTACCAAAACTGGTGGATTCATCAAATATTGTTTGAGCTGGTAGAATGATTCTATACATTTGTCTTCCCATCTAAAAGGTGTAGCATCCTAAAATTGCGACACTTGCAATTTCGACTGCATTTGGGTCTTCACGATGGCGGTGCAACACTGAACCTGAATGGAGACCCTAAAACTTGTTCATGACATCAAAAACTGCATTTTTCAGCACTCTGGCCTGATCCTCCTTGCACCCTACTGTCCCTGGAGGTGGGACCATGGCGCCCAGCGCCCTGGTCCTTCAGGACTAGGGCGCCTAGCACCCTGGTCCCCCAGGACCATGGCGCCCAGCGCCCTGGTCCCTGGCCCTATTTTGGGCCCGGTCTCTTATGGGGCTTCGGGTCTTTAAGTTTGCAAATTGGAAAATAATGTTTCCTGGTCGGCCTAAGGTCGGGAAAATCAATTTATCAACCCTAATTGACAAGTATATAAACTACATTTCCTCTCCCATTTGAGGAGGTGGAAAAGAGGAAAACATATGTGTGCAAAAGACGCGGAAGCGATATTCAAACATTCAAGCATTCAAGCATTCCTTCAAGCAATTGAGCATTCTAAGTCTCCATTCAAGGCTAAGTGTTGCATTCAAGACAAGGATTCAACCATTGAAGAGGAGATCACATACAACATACAACATACTACATACATTACACCTTCGCATGTAAGAATACAAACATTCTTACAACAAGGTTGCAGGTACGCAGCTGTAATTGAAGATCTGGAATCCTTGTGCAGAGACAAACAGATCCCCCTTCATTTCGCGGATTTTTCGGAGGACTGTGTGCATGTCGGGTGCCATCGTCCCGTCAACTTTCACTCAAATTTGCAGAATAGCACCGTCTCGACATTTTACTGCTAATTCCAGGTCCGCAGCTTCATCCCATATCCCTATCTCTGTTTATAAGCGAATCTTTCCTACTTTTACATGCATTCCTAGTTCAATCTTTCTATCTGCATTCTTTACAAAAGAGGGTATCCTTGATGTCTTAACCCTTGAAACTCATTTAGAATCCAATCTTGCATTGCGTGGGATTGGATCTTGTGGGTTTCAACCCCTCTTTTGAATGTAAAGTCTCTCCTAAGTGAAAACCGTCAACCCTAGTGACTCTCCCTTTTCTCTCCTTGGAGTTGGGGAGGGGAGAACAACTAGGGTTTGATTTTTCCGCTTTACATTTTGGTGAACCCGATGTGAACATCCTCATTCTGATTATTCATGGTTAGATCTGAAAAATTTGCTTCCCTAATTACATTTCCATGTTTGATCTTTTGCAAATTTTAGAGGCTAATTGCATAAAAACCCTAAAATTTTCTTTTTAATAATTAAACTTGTGGAATGTTTAATTGTTAATGCTTGTTTCAGATCTACCCTTCTATTGCAAATTGTTAATTCATATTTGTGCTTTAATTCTAAAAATTAAGTGGTTAAATGTCAAAACCCTAATTTTTAAGATTCAACCTTTGACTGATAATTTCACTGATCAAAACACTTCCAAATCGGCTGTAACTTTGGATTCCGCAACAAAATCACAATATCTTTCATCCCTAAAAATTTGGAAAAAAGTTGCGAGGACCATGTGCACCCCGAGCGCCATCGTCCCCGACATTTTTTCCAAAATTTCGGGAGCTAGATCTTACTGTATTTTTCTGCTAAAATCCAGAATTTTGGCTGATTTTATCAATTTTAACACCTTCAACATTAAAGTCAAAGTTGGTCTAGCGATTGCTTGGATTGAGGCTTCTAATCATTCAAAAATTGTTGAAATTAAAATTCATATCAAAATTGTGTTTCTTACAGTCCTAAATCTGAAAAGTGTGTTGGCATTCATTCAAAATTTCAGTGCTTTATTCAAATTTTTACAATTTGTGACTTTTGAAATTAAGTGTTTAATTGCAACAACTTTGATTTCCACTTTCAAAATTGAATTTTGTGTGAAATTGAGTCAATTTTTAAATTTCAACACTTGCATTGCTTTCAGTATTCCTTCTAAAATCATAAAATTCGAAATTTCAGTTTCCCTCTCTTTTTCAAAATTCAAATTTTACATTTTTCAACAATCTTGGTAGGGTTCAATTTTGAGATTGCAACTTTAATTTGGCCTATCTATAGATCGTAAAATCACTCAATTTTTTCAGATTAGCTTTAAAATCATCATAACTTTCATTCCTGAAAATTTCGAAAAAAGTTGCGAGGACCGTGTGCACTCCGTTCGCCACGGTCCTGGACATTTTTTCCGAAATTTTGGGAGATTGTCCTGATTGCATTTAACAGCTTAAATCTAGGAGATTGGCTGATTTTATTGAAATTTGCTACCTCTAAAATTCAAAATCTCTCTCTCTCTCTTTAGTGCATGAGTTTTACAACAATAAGTCCTACTTACACTATTCCCGTTAGACGAAGCCTTAGAATTAAGTCTTTCCAAGGTGTAAATACCGAGGAGATGGAACCTAATTTGAATGGCCTTTTCAACGAGGACATGGGTAATTCCTCTAATCCTCTTAATGATGAAGAAGCTCTCCATGAGGTTTCTGTAGAACAACTTTCAAAATTGGATAACCAATTTGATGATTTTCGACAATGGATGTCTCAGGAATACCCCGATAGTCAAGCTCTTCCTTTAATTGAAGGACTAAAACGTATGGTTCAAAGTGATAAGAATGGAATTGATATTTTGCGTGGTATTGCACACATTGTGGATTCAAATGTGATGCCTATGAAGAGTTGTGCCGAAACTTTAGGTTATACACAACCTCCTACTCAAGTTAATCATTCTATTCCTTTGACAACTCCTATTGCTAGTATACCTACTTTTACATCAAACATAATGACTACTTCAATACAAGACATTCCTCCTATGATCACCAGTCATGGGGGCAATCCCTCTTCTTCAATCAACCCTCTTCCTTCATTCAATCCAACTTCTTCATTCATTCCTTCAATGAGTGTCCCTATTATATCTCCACAAATGAACATGACGCAAGGGGGCAATTCATTTAACCCTTCCATTCCTCCTTGTAGTGTTCCTCCTTTCCAATCATCTCCTATGACTAACTATCATAGTGTCCCACCACCTTACTCTCTACCTTCTTTCAATAACATAACACCTCCATCACAATCTAACACGTCTAATATGAACTCTTCGATTGAAGCGACCATTAACAATCTTGCACAAACTATCTCTTCTTTACAGCAACAAATTGCCTCTATGAATCAATCTAAGTTTAGTGTGCCCACATTTGATGTTGCGAGCCCACTTTCTCTTGACATTGTTCGAGCTATCCCCCATAAACATGTTGAAATTCCGCATTTGGAGCTTTATAATGGTAAGGGTGATCCTCTAACACATGTTAAGACTTTTCAAACAATATGTATTGATTTTGCTTATGACCAAAGGTTGCTTGCAAAACTGTTTACTAGAACATTAAGAGATAAAGCCCTACAATGGTATTGCTCGTTGCCTTCCTATTCTATTACATCTTTCGAACAACTTGCAAATGCTTTCATTCAACAATTTCAAAACAATATAAGTCCTAAAGTTACTTTGATTGATTTAATGCATTGTAAACAAGGTGTTAAAGAAAAAGTGACTGATTTCATTGGTAGATATAAGCATTTGTATGCTCAAATTTCTTTTCCAGTACTTGACAATGATATTAAAAGAATCTTTATTTCTAATTTACAAAAAGACATTAGAGAAAAACTTCTGTTTTCTGAGTTTACTTCTTTCCAACATTTGTGCGCAACTCTTCACAATTATCAACTGACTGTGAGTCAAATGGAACAAGCAAATCCTATGGCTCCGAGTGATAAGGGTGATAGTAGTCAACAACCATTTGGGAAGTTTAAACCGAATAGAGAGTCCATTAAATTCAATGAAAACATCATCAACAACAATGTGAATGCGGCATCAGGTGTGCCTCCTATTTCTAAGTTTTTCAAGAAAGAAAGAAAGTTCACTCCTTTGAATGAATCATTGCATAGTATTATGAATAAGTTATTGGAACAAAATGTGCTTACTCTTCCTCCTATAAGGCAAATAGATCCTGCAAAGATTAACTCACCCTATTTTGATAACAAGTCTTTTTGTCAATTTCATCGTCATCCTGGGCATGATACTGAAAAATGTTTTGCTTTAAAGGGTAAAATTCAAGATTTGATTGATAATAATACTATCTCTGTTTCTGGTGTGGATGATAAAGGCAACACGTCTGTAGCTCCTCCTAACCAAAATCTTAAGATTTTTACTGATCCATTGCCTTCTCATACCTCTAATGCGATTGATACTAATGATTCCTCTGTCTCACCTGATGATCTTGTGTCTATGACTCCGAATGTGATTAACTTTGTCGAGCAGCAGAAAATCCCTAAAGAACCTTCCATCACCTTTGATTCCAGTGAAACTATCAGGGCACGTAATGGTCCTTTATATATAGTGGCAAAAGTCAAGAATACACCTTGCCGTGGAGTGCTTATTGATCCTTCTTGCATGGTTAATGTCATTACTGAAGAATTTCTTTTTACTTTGCAATTGAATCAAGTGATCTATGATGAAACAAAAATGTGGTTGTGAAACTATTTGACGCATTTTCTTCTACTGCAATTGGTTCTATTACATTACCTATTGAGGTCCATAACAAATCCCTTGATGTGGACTTTGCTATTATTCCATCATCCGAACAATTTCGTGTGAAGCTAGGCTATCCTTGGCTGTCTTCCATGAAAGCTATTGCTTCTCCTATTCACAAGTGTTTGAAATTTCCCCATAATGGTGAAGTTGTTACTGTCAATCATAGTCTCTTTAAACCAGCTGAAAGAACTTCTAGCGTTCCTATTGATTATTTTTGGCCTAAACAATTCCAATCTCTTCCTCCGCGAAGTGATCATCTTTTCAAATCTTATCAAAAGTGGAAGAAAGATATGATCCTATCTCTAGGTGAACCTAGAACACCCAAACTTGATATTCCTATCATTCTTGAGAAGGAAGTTCTTCCTTTGAAAGATAAAACTAATGTCTTTCCTCAAGAAGATTCCCAACCTATCCCTATGAATGTGACTATGCTTATGATTAATAAACTTCCTAAAAGTAGACCTATACCTCCTCGTCATGATGGACTTGGTCTCCTTCCTAAACCAAATATTCCTCCCTTATATGGAGCAGTTCCTCCTCCTTCCTCTTATGGAGAGAAGAGACCTTCCTCTTCTCCTATTGTTCAACCTAAGAGACCACAACCTAAACACCCAAGTGATAAGGATGAGAACATTCCTCCTCCTCAATCTTCGCAACTTCCTACTAAGACTAGACGAAATCGTTCTGCACGTGAACGCCGATGAAAGCGTCGTCTTAGAGCTCAGGCAGCTGCTTCTCAAACTTTGCAATCCCCAAAAACACCTTCAGCCATTATTATTCCATTTTCTCCTCAGCCGACGATTGAGCCGAAATCTCCTGAACATAAGATGCATGATGGTCTTGATCCTGTGCAAGTTAAAGATCCTATTTTTATAAATCTTGATGATGATATAGATGAAAATGTTTCTCTTGTTCATTTTGATAGTGAATATGAATGTGTTGATGTTGATAACCATTTATCTAATGAATTTTCTAAAGCACTTCTCCTGTTCATTTTGATAGTGAATATGAATATGTTGATGTTTCTCCTGTTCCCTTCTTCTAGGTGACCTTCCTTGATTGGGGAATGAAGAACAATTATGCATACATACATATGATATACATGAATTATCATACAACATACTGACCCCGAGGAAAGCAAAGTCACCTTGTGCTTTGTGTTTTGTGTCTATTATCCTTGGGCTTATCTCACACTTGGGGGCTAAATCCTTGCGATAACGTGCTCCTTTCTCATTTCTTATATGTATCACTACCTTAAAGCAATCACCCCCGGTGAGGTGTGTGCGATCGCTTTAACGTAGGGGGGCATACATCCCGTTCATATCTTTTCAAGATACTTGAAAATTTCTTGGCAAATTTAGCTTTGCCTTGAAAATTTTTGATATCTTTCTTACATGACTCATAGTGAGGGAACCTTACTACTGACAATCATGGTTCTCCCTCGTGATCTTCCCTTTTACTTTGTCAATCAAAGTCGTAAGATCCGTAGTCCACTGGGGGCTTGGTGTATCTTGCCTCCTTGACGTGGTGAAAGCTTTTCAATGTTGTTTCCTTGTACTTTACCGGAAGTATGAGCATACACTTATACTCTCGCTAAAGTGGGGGCTAAATGTAGCGTCCTAAAATTGCGACACTTGCAATTTTGACTACATTTGGGTCTTCACGATGGCGGCGCAACACTGAACCTGAATGGAGACCCCGAAACTTGTTCATGACATCAAAAACTGCATTTTTCAGCACCCTGGCCTGATCCTCCTTGCACCCTGCTGTCCTTGGAGGTGGGACCATGGCGCCCAGCGCCCTGGTCCTTCAGGACTAGGGCGCCCAGCACCTTGGTCCCCCAGGACCATGGTTCCCAGTGCCCTGGTCCCTGGCCCTATTTTGGGCCCGGTCTCTTATGGTGCTTCGGGTCTTTAAGTTTGCAAATTGGAAAATAATGTTTCCTAGTCGGCCTAAGGTCGGGAAAATCAGTCTATCAACCCTAATTGACAAGTATATAAACTACATTTCCTCTCCCATTTGAGGAAGTGGAAAAGAGGAAAACATATGTGTGCAAAAGACGCAGAAGCGATATTCAAACATTCAAGCATTCAAGCATTCCTTCAAGCAATTGAGCATTCTATGTCTCCATTCAAGGCTAAGTGTTGCATTCAAGACAAGGATTCAAACATTGAAGAGGAGATCACATACAACATACAACATACAACATACATTACACCTTCGCATGTAAGAATACAAACATTCTTACAACAAGGTTGCAGGTACGCAGCTGTAATTGAAGATCTGGAATCCTTGTGCAGAGACGAACAGATCCCCCTTTGTTTCGTGGATTTTTTGGAGGACCGTGTGCACGCCGGGCGCCATCGTCCTGTCAACTTTCGCTCAAATTTGCAGAACAGCACCGTCTCGACATTTTACTGCTAATTCCAGGTTTGCAGCTTCATCCCATATCCCTATCTCTGTTTATAAGCGAATCTTTCCTCCTTTACATGCATTCCTAGTTCAATCTTTCTATCTGCATTCTTTACAAAAGAGGGTATCCTTGATGTCTTAACCCTTGAAACTCATTTAGAATCTGATCTTGCATTGCGTGGGATTGGATCTTGTGGGTTTCAACCCCTCTTTTGAATGTAAAGTCTCTCCTAAGTGAAAACCGTCAACCCTAGTGACTCTCCCTTCTCTCTCCTTGGAGTTGGGGAGGGGAGAACAACTAGGGTTTGATTTTTCCGCTTTACAAAAGGTATTTTCTTATGAAGTAGATGATTGAATGGAAGACATTTATCTGCTAACTGAGCAATGAATCATCTGATGGATTGTATCTTGCCTTGCAAAGATCGTAGCTGGCCGATGTTTTTAGGAGGTGGCATCTCCATGATAACCCAAACCTTTGCTGGATCTACTTCGATGCCTTTTCCTAATACAATGTAGCCCAAAAGTTTGCCGGATGTGACCCTAAAGACACATTTCTTAGGGTTTAATCTGACATTGAATTGCTCCAATCATTGAAAGATTTTATCTAGGATGCCTAGGTGTTCTGTTCTGGTGAATGATTTAGATAGAAAATCATCCAAATAATCCTCCATGAAAGTATGCATCATATCATGGAAGATTGTTGTCATGGCTCTTTGATAAGTTGCACCAATATTTTTCAAGCCAAAAGGCATGATGTTCCAGCAATATGTTCCCCATGGACATGTGAAAACAATTTTATCTTGATCCTCTGTGGCTATCTTGATTTGGTTATAGCCAGAGAAGCCATCCATGAGAGATAGCATTGCATGCCCTGCTGTTAGATCAACAATAGTGTCGATGCTTGGCAAAGGAAAGTCATCCTTTGGAAATGCCTTATTTAGGTCTTTGAATTCTGTGAAAATCCTTATGCTTTTATCTGGTTTGGAAATTGGTACAAGATTTGAGATCCATTCGGCATAGTCTATAGGTCGGATGAATCCGACATCTAATAACTTCTTCAGTTCTGCTTTGACTAATAATGCTACATGTGGATTCATCTTCCTTAATTTATGTTTGACAGGTTTAGCTATTGGAGCGATGGATAAGTGATGCATGATTAGATTTAGATCTACTCCTGGCATGTCAGCATAAGACCAAGCAAAATTTATTTGCTTCTCCTTGAAGAATTTCACAAAATTTCATTGTTCTTTTTCTGTGAGTTTTTCTACTAGATGTATGGTTTTGACTGTTGCCTCAGTGCCGATATTTATTGATTGAGTTGGCTCAATCAAGATTGGTTACCTCTCCTGGTAATGTTTAGGAAGAGTGTCAAGTCTCCCATCTTTAGGTGCCTCAAAAAGGTTTTCACCTTTAGATATGTCCTTTATTTTTAGTTTTTAGTTTTTATGATCTAACACTGCCATTAAATGGTTTTCACCATTAGATCCATTTTTCATTTCATTTTTGCGACTGAGAGACTTGACACTCCCTTGATTGTAGACATCATTATGCATTTTACTGGTGGAGCATGTTTCCAGGTTGACTGAGCATAGGTATTGGATAATTGATTCATCATTTAGGAATATTGGTATATCATGATGTTCGGGTTCTTCCCACTCTATGAGGTCAAAATATATGAGTAGTAAGGAGTCATTTGGCGGGTTAGGATCAGCTACTGTAAGTGTCATGATGGAGACATCATCATATTTGTTTGGGATATTGGTGAGTTCTATGATATTCTCAAGGTCTTTGATGATACTTTCCTCAATATTTCCTTGTTCGTATTGTCACTGCTCATTCTCACTAGCCTCATAGATATGTTGTGGTTTGAAATCAAATGGTTGAGATCTTGAGCCTTGTCCCTCGTGAGAAATGGGTATGTATGTGTGGATTGTATCCACCTCAATATCTTTAGTAACATCACAACAACTATCCCAATCATACTAATTGGAATCGGTTTCAGAATCATTGCCCTAGGTTATCTTGCTGAATCTGACAAGTATATTGTATGGTGAGAAATTATCACTGATAATTGACACAAATTTAGTAGCTTGTTTTGATTCAAAATCTGTGCTTGTTTATACTCTTTGAATTTGTTCATACACTGTTTCCTTTCTGTGAGTAGCAATTTCTTTAGGTTGTGGCTCAACTTTGGTTTCATCAGGTTCTTGTACATGATGTACTTTCTTATAAGAAGCTTCCTCTCTTTGAATAACGATATCTTCTTGTCGTCTCTCATTTTCTTCATGCTTTTTCTCCTTCCTTGTCTTTTCTGCTGCTTGGTTTAGTGCTTCTTGCTATGAATCTTCATTATGTTTTTTCCTTTTCTTTCCATTGAGGTTTTTGATGGCGATTTTTCTTTTGCACAGGTGGAACATGTTGGCCATACCCACATCCTATTTTGTCTTTTGCAGATTGTGAACAAAGTTGTATGGGTTCTATGATGCCTTCTTGGCACTTGCCAATAGGTCCTTTTCCTTTGTATCCCATTCATTGCATGATCCATAACCCATTTCCATACTATTCTGTTGGTATGACTACTTCTAGGGTAGCAGCTCTAATTTCTTCCTCATCCTTGTATAGCTAGCTAAGGATGTCTTTATCTTTTGATTATTCATCTAGTGTGCCTATTTGGTTGAACTTACCATCAAACTTTGTGATGGGTTGTGTTCCCTGATCTCTTGATGTGGAAGGTTGTTCATAAGACCTTGGTAAAGTTGGCAACTTAGATAGACACAAAGGTTCAAAAGAGTACTCCCCCATGCCCTGGTCCTTTATTTTCATCTTTTTCTTGAAGTTAATGGATAGGGACTTGAGTTCCTCTTGATGGTTGGAGGATGAGGAAGCTTGGGCCTCCTTGTTGTGTGGAACCAGGCTATCTTGAGCTGCCCCCATAACATTGCAGTACTAAAAAGGGTTAGTATTTGCAAATATTGAAATTTCTTGTCCATTGTAGGGTAACTTGATACATTGATGGTACGTGGAAGGAACTGTTGTGATCTGTGAAGTGTACCTGTACTTGCAAACACAATGCACTCAATAAATCATTACAAGAATGGTTATAAGATTTAAATCAAAGAAAGACAAAACCATAACTAATTGAATTATTGCCTCCTAGTAAATGCGAGTATGAAAAATGCTCTTAGATCTGATTATGCATATTTCAGTGACTTGACTACACTTAGATGGAGGATTTGAAAGATGAAAATGCATGATCTTAGCAAGAATAGCATGATTAAGCTACATGAATGATTGATCTAGCTTGATTAAGCTAAGATTTAAGCTAAAATTGACCATGATAACATTGCTAAAACTGATAAACTATAAGCTAGATGCCTATAATAATAATGCATAAGATGAGAATGAGATGGGATCCATATTGCTCAAAATGAGGTCTATTTATAGGATTTTCCAAGGCTAGGGGTGATGTGGCTAGAATCAACAGTCAAGATTGATCTGAAGATATCAATGGTTAAATTGGAGGAGGATGGCAAAGGGGGTTGGATTAAAGGGAACATCTGTCATCTCTATGGTGACAAGTGTCAAGAGGCTTCTAGAAGGGTTGGATGAAAGGGAACACTTAGTGACAAGTGTCACAAAGGTTCTAGAAGATGTTGGATGAAAGGGGACATGGTGGTAGGTAGAATGGGTTAGGTTTAGGAATGGTTAGGTTTAGGAGTGGTAGAAGTTAGGAGAATTTGAATTTAAAAATTCAAATAATATGGAAAGCATAATTAATCTCAACAACTCATGAATGATTTGTTTTAATTAATTAATGGATTTAGAAGAAATGATTTTGGATGAAGGGAATTAATTAATTTGAATTAATTAATTAAAGAGGATTATTGAAATGAACCTATTAAATAAAACCTTAGATTTATTAATAAGTAGATGAAAGAGGAAATTTAATCAAATTGCTTAGTGAATTCAATTAAATTGGGGAGGGAGATTAATTAAATAATTGCTTATTTAATTAATTATCTTCAGACGATTTTTACGTGTATACATTTTGCCCCTCTTTGAAGTGAGGTGTGATGACGCGTTGATTCAAAGAATAATCTCATTTTGACGATGGTGTTGGTTTGATAGGATGTCCCAGCTCTTGATTGCTAAATTCTGGTACGATGATGCCCCCTCGGGAGATCAATTGAGATAATTGATCTTTGGAGTTTTTGCAAGATTGATATCCCGATAGATTTGATTTGATTTCTGTAACTGTGGTTGATGAAAATGTGAGTTCTTCGATTAGCTTGATTGCTTAGATTGGTAAGATTGAAAAATCTTGATTGATTAGATTGATAAGATCGAGATTTAGTCTGGTTTCAGGAAGGATTCATCCTGTATAAGACAACAATGATCAAAGCGTCTGGTTTCAAGAAGGATTCATTCTCTATAAGACATGATCAAAATGTCTAGTTTCAGGAAGGATACATCTTGTATAAGACATGAATCAAAATCAAATCGCCTGGTTTCAGGAAGGATTCATCCTGTATAAGATATGATAGAATTGATTAGGTTTGATTTATTGATTTGATTTAATAAAGTTGATAGATAAAGAACTAATAGTTTGTTGATATCAAGTTGTAGAAATATTTGGATATGCTGATGTTGATTATGTCGAGAGAGATAGCATAAGATTTTCACTGGGTTGATAATATCATGAGAGAGATGAGTCATCATTCTGATTGTGTATACACTTGTGATGATACTTTGATGATTCTTGCGATAGATTTAACCTTGGATAAAAGGAGCTTGTAAGATCCCATGCAAGAATGAAATGCAAGCTAAAATGCAAATGAAGTGCAATGGAATGAAAACCAGTCACTGGATTATTTTACGTTTTTGTCATCATTGAGCTTTTGAAATGTGGGAAGTGAGTGCAAAAATCAATGGTATAATTAAACCATGATGACCTGAGCACTTCTTTTCTGGATTTTGATATAGCAAGTTAACACAAGCATCGAGGTATAATTGAACTGTGATGAACTGAGTGTTGTTTGCATAAAAGAGGCAGTATTAATCATTTCAATACACAAATCAGAAATGTCTTCAATGATACTTCAATGATCATGTCCCAAGACAAATTTGCACATATTAATGATTAATTTTCAGACAACAAACAAGAAAAATATCATGTTTCTTCCTTGTTCCTTCAGTCAATGACATCCTGGAGTCACTCAGAAATCATGATAGCGAAAAGCAATATAGAAAAGTTGAACAATCATGTTACAATCATTATCAAAAAAAGATATTATCCACTGAAAAGTGTGTGATGTGCTTAGATTGATTTTGTGATAGCTTAATAGTTGATAGTTTGATCTTGTGTTCAATGTTGGATGTGTCTTAGTTTTCACTTGATAAGAGTTGTCTAGCTGTTGTTCTATCTGTTTGATTAAGCTCAAAATCGATCAATAGTTTTGCCCCCAGCTAGGTGTAAGATTTTTCCCTAAGCCTAGAAACAAAGTCATTATGATATATCCAATGATCCAAACCGTGGCAAGAAGCCTCCTGGGATGCTTGTGTATGTATAAAGGCTTATGATGCATATGGATAGCGCTGATGGAAGAATGAATGCATGAACTAATAGATGGAAGAGCTAACTGACATATAGCACCAGTTGGCTAGGTTTTCACCATCTATTTTTATTGCACTTTTTTTGATATTTGATTTTTTTTGGATTTTTTGCTTTTTCACTTTTTTTTTCATTTTTTCTGATTTTTCACTGTTTTTGATTTTTTTTGCTTTTTCACTGATTTTTATTTTTGTTGCTTTTTTCACTGTTTTTGATTTTTCTGATTTTTCATTGTTTTTGATTTTTTGTGATTTTTCAGACATAGAATTTCTTTAGGTGCATGCTATTAATGGGTTCT
The DNA here is from genome assembly GCF_030272615.1 of Cryptomeria japonica. Lineage (NCBI taxonomy): Eukaryota > Viridiplantae > Streptophyta > Pinopsida > Cupressales > Cupressaceae > Cryptomeria > Cryptomeria japonica. The sequence goes on along the minus strand of NC_081410.1, from coordinate 237,892,893 downwards.
TCAAGTTGATCTCTGTCCTGTGTTGATAGTTGATATGCTCCTGATCCAAATACTGTTGTGACCACAAACGGACCTAACCAGTTTGGTCCAAACTTTCCTTTCTTTTCTTGATCTGCCTGGTGGCGTGGATTTTCCTTTAGCACTAGTTCTCCAACTTGAAATAATCTTGGTTTAACCTTATGATTATAGCTCTGACACATTCTTTGTTGATATACCTTTAGATGATCAAAGGCATTTTGTCTTTGTTCATGGATTAGTTCTAACTCCGGTAGTCTAGATACTCTTTGTTCTTCATCTGGGATGAGACCTTTTAGTGATACACGTAGAGAAGGCATCTCTACTTCGATTGGCAATATGGCTTTTGATCCATATACAAGAGAGAAAGGTGTGGCACCTGTCGATGTGCGGATACTGGTGCAATAGGCCCATAGAGCAGGGTTTAGTTGGATATGCCAATCTTTCCCGACATCGTTCACTGTCTTTTTGAGGATTTTCAGAATAGTTTTGTTAGATGCTTCTGCTTGCCCATTTCCCTATGGATAATATGGTGTGGATAATCTATGTTGGATTTTGAACTTCTCACATAGCTCTTTTACATCCTGATTTTTGAATGGTCGCCCATTATTAGTGATAATGGTCATTGGTATTCCATAGTGACAGATGATATAATTCAAGATAAACGCAACAATTTGATTTCTTGTGATGTTGATGAGAGGTACCGCTTCAATCCATTTTGTAAAATATTTAGTAGCTACAAGAATGAATTTGTGTCCATTAGATGAGGAAGGATCTATCTTTCCTACTAGATCAAGTCCCCATTGACAAAAAGACCAAGATGTTGCTAAAGCATGTAGTTCTTATGCTGGTGCATGGATCAAGTTCCCATGGATTTGACATTGTTTGCATGTTCTTGTTATCTTAAAAGAGTCTCGTTCCATAGTCGGCCAATAGTAGCCAAGCGTATGAGTTTTTTTGAAAGGGTAAGAACACTTGAATGAGTGCCACAAATACCGTTATGTAATTCATGTAAAGCCTTCTCAGATTCTTCTTGTTCGAGACATCGTAAGAGAGTATCGTCTAGACCTCATTTAAATAGGGTATCCATGACGAGAGTATAATGAGATGATTGACGAATAAAGTTTCTCTTTTGGTTCTTTGATAAATCAGGAGGTAAGATATTGTCTTTCAGATATGTGTAAGTTTGTCCATAGAGGGAGGAATCATGTCCAATAAGTTGACAGATGGTTTGGGAATCAGGACAATTATAGGCAGGATGAAACAACTCTTCAACTAGGAATTCATAACGTTGTTGATTTTCCTGTGTCTGCAATAGAGAAGCAAGTGTAGCCATGGCGTTTGCTACTTTGTTGTCATTTCTTGGAATCTGTTCAAAAGTTATTTCTACAAAGTACTTCTTGATATCATCCACCATCTTTTTATAAACCATGAGTGTCATATTTTGTTTGATAGTCATCATTAATTTGATTAATGACAAGCCAAGAGTCTCCAAGAAAAAACTACTACCAAGCATGCTTTTTCTGTTGATGAATAGTTGATCTCATATCCCACTAGTGTTATGCTGATGTAGTAGATGGCTCGTTCTTTTCCTTCCTTATCCTCTTGTGTGAGCAAATTTCCCAATGATGCTTCAGTAGTTGATACAGAGAGTAATAATGGTTTTCTTGGAATTGGTGACATTAGAACAGGTGGTTGCATTAGATATGCCTTGATCTTGTTGAATGCTTCTTCACATTGATGGTCCCATTTGAAATTAACATGTTTGTGCAATAGGTGAGTAAATGGTTGACATTTATCTGCTAGTTGAGCCACAAATCTTCTGATTGACTGGAGTCTTCCTTGTAGTGATCTTAGTTGACTGATATTCTTGGGAGATGCCATTTCCATGATTGCTTTTACCTTAGCTGGATCTACTTCAATTCCTCTTGCTGAAACAATGTATCCCAATAGCTTTCCTGAAGTAACACCAAAAGCACATTTCCTAGGAGTTAGCCTTAGCTTGGATTGTTCTAACCCGTCAAAGATATTTTCCAGTATCTCTATATGTTCTTCTCTGTTGTATGATTTAGCTAATATGTCATCCACATAGTCTTCCATGAATGTATGCATCATGTCATGAAATATAGTTGTCATAGCTCTTTGATATGTAGCACCTGCGTTCTTTAATCCAAAAGGCATGATGTTCCACCAGAAAGTACCCCATGGGCATGTAAAAGATGTCTTTTATTGATCTTCAGGTGCTATTTTGATCTGATTGTATCCAGAGAAACCATCCATTAGAGAAAAAATGGAGTGTCCAACAATTAAATCCTCAATGATGTCGATGTTAGGCAAAGGAAAATCATCCTTTGGACATGCATTATTAAGATCTCTAAAGTCTGTGCATATTCTAATGCTTTTATCTAGTTTTGAAATAGGAAGGATGTTGGATACCCATTGAGGATATGCTACAGGTCTGATGAATCCGACATCCAATAATTTCTTTAGTTCTCCCTTGACTAGAAGAGCAATATGCGGATGCATTTTCATTAATTTTTGTTTAACTAGTTTGGCTCCTGGATTAACATTCAAGTGATGCATAATAAGCTCTGGATCCAACCCTGCCATGTCTGCATTTGACCAGGCAAAATTGATTTACCTTCGTTTGAAGAATTCCACATATTATTGCATTTCTACCTCTGATAAAGATGTTGTTGGATGAATAATCTTTGGTTGCTCTATTGTGCCAATGTTAACTGCCTCTGTTGGTTCGATCAAAATGGATGATCTTTCCTGATAGTGCTCAGGTAAAGTGTCAAATCTCCCATCTTTCGATACCTCAGGGAGGTTTTCACCGTTAGATGCGTCCTTTGTTTTTACTTTTTTCTGGTCTAATATTGCCAATAAATGGTTTTTAGCATTAGATCTAGTATTTTTTTAATTTATTTTCACTTTTGTGACTAGGAGATGTAACACCCACTTGACTTGAAGATACGCTAGTGGAATCCCTAGTGAAATTTGTTGTGGGTTTGATGTCATCAAGATATAAGGATATGGCATGGTCATTTGGAAAGGTATCAATAGCAGTATGTCCTTCATTTTCCCAGTCCATAGGTTTAGGATAGCTTAAGGATAAAGGATCTTCAAGTTCAATAGTTTCAAAGATATTAGGGTTCATGATAGAGACGTCAGAGCTTTCAATATGTGTTTCCATGTCTAGAACAATACTCTAATCAAAATGACCTCGTATAAGAAAATCTTGATCATCCTCGGTTAAGTCCATCTCAGTCGCATGTGATTCTGATTCAAGTAGGCTAGTTCCTAACGTTTGTTTTGCATACATGTGAACTACATCAACTACTATATCTGCTTCTTCATCCCTCTCAATTTCAAGTTGCTCTAGTTTGTTTTTCCATGATATCAAATATTCTCCGTTTCCTCGATCTTTTAGCTGCATTTGTTCTTCCATGTTTGAAAAAATTGATTCAAATGATTGTTCCTTGGATTGTGTGCTTGAAGGTTCTGCCTCTCTATTATGTGAAATTATGATCTCTTGAGCTGATTTCAGATTATTACAACACTGCAATGGATTTGAGATTGCTGAGATAGTGGTTTCCTGCCCATTGTAGGGAAATTTTAAGCATTGATGACCTGTTGATGGTATAGCCCGTATATCCGGAATCCATGGTCTCCCCAAGAGTATATTATATGGTAGGTCCAAGTCTAAAACTTGGCATGCTGTATCTTTTTGCAAGGGTCCCACTTTGATAGGTAATATCACAATTCCTTTGGAGTAATGTTCTTCTTCACCAGATGCTTTGATTTTTATCTTTTTCTAGGGATCAGCTACATCTTCTGAATATCCTAGAGCACGAACAAGACTCAAAGAGAAAATGTTCAAGCTAGCTCCCTCGTCTATTAGGACACGTATAACAAGCGTTCTATGAATGAGGACTTCAATTTTCAAGGAAGCGCTTTGGGGATTTTGCAATGAATTAATGCTTGGATATGAAGTAGATGAGCCTTGAATATGATCCTCTAAAATAGGTTTGATGGCAATTATGGATATCCCTTGGGGAACTTCATCTTTGGATGTATTCTTTGGTGATGATGCTATGGAATATTGTTGCAAGCTTTCAAGAGGTGTAGGAATAGATGCCTTTGGAGAGTCAATTTGCTTATGGATGGATGGATCATTGTTAGACATGGGTGCAAAATATCTCTTTAAGAGGTGCATAAAAGAGCCACCTTTCTTTTGAGATGTATTTGAATCCTTGTGAGGTTTTAACACAGTTTGATTTTGAACTTGTTTGATTTCTCTGATATGTTGGTTTGTCATGTTTTCTTGTGTTTTGCTTTGGTATGTCATGTTGATATGATTTTTTAGGTATTTCAAATGTTTTTAATGTTTCGATTTCAGTTTCTGTGATCCTTCGTCTGTGAGCTCTAGTTAGAACAGGCATACACGTGTATTATTTTTTTTAGGATTTGATTGTCCAAAAGGTTGTTTTGGGTAAGTGATCAATAGTCAATTTCAAGGCAATAGAGTGATATGACACTAAAAGAGAATTCAAGTGTTTGAAAGTTTGCAAGTTTTTTGATGTTCGGTTTAGGAGTGCAATGGTGATGATTTGATAAGAACCAAGTCCAGTAGGAACGATATATCCTATGATGTGGGAGAAGGTTATCTTGATCAAACGTTTTGGTTTTGTGATAAAGGATGATGGATCTTGATGAGAAACTATGTTTGAGTGATCAGTTTATCAAAGAGGGTGATAATGCACTTTGAGATGTTTAGATCTTAAACTTGTTAAGGGTGAACACTTTGAAAATATTGAGGTGTATATGTTCTAGGTTTGATTTTGATAGATGATAACTTGACCAAGTGAACCAAGCAGACAATCTAAGCACAGATTGACATATAACAGGTTTTTATGCTTACTGCAAATTGATTAGGCAGAAATGATAAATCTAAAACAGGCATGCAGGACACAGCTCTGGACTGACAGATGTAGAGTTTCATACGACATAAGATTCAACTTAGGATGACACAAGATACAGAGCCATACAACATAATAGATTTTTTCATATAAACAGCAACAACTCGTATGACTTGGGATTATAGACCAAACGACAAAACAAATGACTCGTACGACACAGGATAGAAGATAGTATGACAAATGATTTGATGCAAGTTAACTCGTTTGACAAAGATTATGACTCGTGCTACAGAGAATTAAAGCTCATATGACAGGTTGTAGAGAATGGTAAAAAGTGTTTGTTTTGCTGATTTTGATCTTTGAATTTTGATGATGTTTTGCTGATGTTTTCCAGTTTTTAGGTGTCTGATTTTCTCATTTAGGGATGAATACACAACAAACACATGATGTGATAAATGACTCCAATCAAGCTAAACCCTAAGGAAGTTGGCTAAGAATGAAAACCTTTGCTTGCTGACTTAGGTATACACCCAATAACTAATCATAATACGGCCACTGAGTCTCACGCAATGGATTCTCAACACCGTATTATCCGACTCCAAACGCTAATGGGGGCACGATATGGCAAGTGTCTTGGGAGAGTTACTATCTCTCTTGCACAAATATTATCACCCTTTTGGAGGTGAATCGGGTAGCTTCTATTTTAACTAGAACTACTAAGGGATCCGTTCGGCGTGTCGGGGTATAAACTCAATTAAGAGGTCTCCCAGCCTTGAAAACCAAGGTTTGATATACCTGAAGGTACGGAGGAGAGCTATTCCCAAGCACTTTCGTTGCTTTGATTTTCATAAAAAACACATTTATTTTATAGTGGGTTGGATTACTTGGCGTTAGCCATTCCTACTTAGGTCATTCCCCTCTCATCGGCCTTAAGGGCTAAGAGTTAATAACTCCTCGGGAGGGCAGGCCTGCTAAAGAGATGCACTAATGAAAGTAAAAGGATGAGTCTATCTTTCTAATCACCTAAGAAAGGTGATAGAATACTCACCTATCATCACAAGAACATAAGACATAGTTGTTCATTTCTTTAAGCCCAAATTGAAGTGTGCCTAAAAATCTTAAAGAATACACAAAGTTTTTGTTGAATCCTTAGGCAACCTCCAAAATAGATCCATTAGTAGTCATGATTGTGTTTAGAATTTGTCTTTGACAAGTGTATCTTTGACAAGAGTCCTGCAGAAAAGAGTTAGGCTACCAAAAATCTCATAGACATAACAAGATTAGCATTAGTGATCCGAACTACAAAATTTTCAAAAAAAAATTATATGAAATTTTATCCTAACTTCAAATAGGCATAACTTTCTGCTCGGGACTTGAAATTACAAGCCGTTTAACTCATTGGAAAGGTCTCCAAGAGTTGCAGATGAAATTTTGAAAGAGCATTGCAAGCCAATCTCCTTTAGCACTTTCAAGGGCTAAAAATGACCAGAAGGCCTTCAAAAATGCAAATTACCAACATATAGACAAACTTGAAAATTCTAACTTGCAGTTTGTGGAAAAACATAGAGGCTGAGAGTCGTATGACACAGATTTCCAGTTAGTATGACAAAACTTTAGATTTCACACAAAGACCAAAATGAACTCGTACGATATAGGATTTTGCAGCCAGAAATTCATACGACACAAATTTAGCTCTCGTACGACAATGAAATGAAGCTCGTACGAGTCAGGATGAGCTAGTACGAGTAAAGAATTTGCAACATAGAAATTCGTATGACATGCATTTAGCTTTAGTACGACAAGGAAAAGAGGCTCATACGAGTCAGGATGAAGTTTTGTACCAGACTAAAAGTTAGTTCGTACGAGTTGGAAAATCAACTCGTACGAGCTTTTGATTCAGGTTCGACAGAGATAGATGTTTGTTGAAGCTTGAGAGGCCGAAAATGATGATTTTTGCCCCATGGTGGGTGCCAAAATGTCATGCTCTGTGAAGTGTACCTGTATCTGCAAACATAATGCACTCAATAAATCATTACAAGCATGGTTAGAAGATTTAAATCAAAGAAAGACAAAACCATAGCTAATCGACTTATTGCCTCCTAGTAAATGCAAGTATGAAAAATGCTCTCAGATCTGATTATGCATATTCCAGTGACTTGACTACACTTAGATGGAGGATTTGAAAGATGAAAATGCATGATCATAGAAAGAATAGCATGATTAAACTACATGAATGATTGATCTAGCATGATTAAGCTAAGATTTAAGCTAAAATTGAGCATGATAATATTGCTAAAACTGATAAACTATAGGCTAGATGCCTATAATAATAATGCATAAGATGAGAATGAGATGGGATCCATATTGCTCAAAATGAGGTCTATTTATAGGATTTTCCAAGGCTAGGGGTGATGTGGCAAGAATCAAAGGTCAAGATTGATCTGAAGATATCAATGGTTAAATTGGAGGAGGATGGCAAAGGGGGTTGGATTAAAGGGAACATTTGTCATCTCTATGGTGATAAGTGTCAAGAGGCTTCTAGAAGGGTTGGATGAAAGGGAACACTTAGTGACAAGTGTCACAAAGGTTCTAGAAGATGTTGGATGAAAGGGGACATGGTGGTAGGTAGAATGGGTTAGGTTTAGGAATGGTTAGGTTTAGGAGTGGTAGAAGTTAGGAGAATTTGAATTTAAAAATTCAAATAATATGGAAAGGATAATTAATCTCAACAACTCATGAATGATTTGTTTTAATTAACTAATGGATTTAGAAAAAATGATTTTGGATGAAGGGAATTAATTAATTAAAGAGGATTATTGAAATGAACCTATTAAATAAATCCTTAGATTTATTAATAAGTAGATGAAAGGGGAAATTTAATAAAATTGCTTAGTGAATTCAATTAAATTGGGGAGGGAGATTAATTAAATAATTGCTTATTTAATTAATTATCTTCAGACTATTTTTAGGTGTATACATGTTGCCCCTCTTTGAAGTGAGGTGTGATGACATGTTGATTCAAAGAATAATCTCATTTTGACGATGGTGTTGGTTTGATAGGATGTCCCAACTCTTGATTGCTAAATTCCGGTATGATGCTACCCCCTCGGGAGATCAATTGAGATAATTGATCTTTGGAGTTTTTGCGAGATTGATATCCCGATAGATTTGATTTGATTTTTGTAACTGTGGTTGATGAAAATGCGAGTTCTTCGATTATCTTGATTGCTTAGATTGGTAAGATTGAAAAATCTTGATTGATTAGATTGATAAGATCGAGATTCAGTCTGGTTTCAGGAAGGATTCATCCTATATAAGACAACGATGATCAAAGCTTCTGGTTTGAGGAAGGATTCATCCTGTATAAGACATGATCAGAATGTCTGGTTTCAGGAAGGATACATCCTGTATAAGACATGAATCAGAATCAGATCATTTGGTTTCACGAAGGATTCATCCTGTATAAGATATGATAGAATTGATTAGGTTTGATTTATTGATTTGATTTGATAAAGTTGATAGATAAAGAACTAACAGTTTGTTGATAGCAAGTTGTAGAAATATTTGGATATGCTGATGTTGATTCTATTGAGAGAGATAGCATAAGATTTTCGCTGGGTTGATAATATCATGAGAGAGATGAGTCATCATTCTGATTGTGTATACACTTGTGATGATACTTTGATGATTCCTGTGATAGATTTAACCTTGGATAAAAGGAGCTTGTAAGATCCCATGCAAGAATGAAATGCAAGCTAAAATGCAAATGAAGTGCAATGGAATGCAAACTAGTCACTAGATTATTTTGCAGTTTTGTCATCATTGAGCTTTTGAAATGTGGGAAGTGAGTGCAAACATCGATGGTATAATTAAACCATGATGATCTGAGCACTTCTTTCCTGAATTTTGATATATCAAGTTAACACAAGTATCGAGGTATAATTGAATCGCGATGACCTGAGTGTTGTTTGCATAAAACAGGCAGTATTATTCATTTCAATACACAAATCGGAAATGTCTTCAATGATACTTCGATGATCATGTCCCGAGACAAATTTGCACATATTAATGATTAATTTTCAGACAACAGACAAGAAAAATATCATGTTTCTTCCTTGTTCCTCTAGTCAATGACATCATGGAGTCACTCAGAAATCATGATAGGGAAAAGCAATATAGAAAAGTTGAACAATCATGTTACAATCATTATCGAAAAAAGATATTATCCACTGAAAAGTGTGTGATGTGCTTAGATTGGTTTCGTGATAGCTTGATAGTTGATAGTTTGATCTTGTGTTCAATGTTGGATGTGTCTCGGTTTTTGCTTGATAAGAGTTGTCTAACTGTTGTTCTATCTATTTGATTAAGCTCAAAATTGATCAATAGTTTTCCCCCAACCAGGTGTAGGATTTTTCCCCAAGCCTAGAAACAAAGTCGTTATGATATATCCAATGATCCAAACCATGGCAAGAAGCCACCTGGGATGCTTGTGTATGTATAAAGGCTTATGATGTATATGGATAGCACTGATGGGAGAATGAATGCAGGAACTAATAGATGGAAGAGCTAGCTGACAGATAGCACCTGTTTGCCAGGTTTTCACCATCTGTTTTTATTGCACTTTTTCTGATATTTGACTTTTTTTGGATTTTCTGCTTTTTCACTTCTTTTTTTTCATTTTTTTTGATTTTCCACTGTTTTTTATTTTTTTTGTTTTTTCATTATTTTTGAGTTTTGTTGCTTTTTTCATTGTTTTTGATTTTTTTGATTTTTCATTGTTTTTGATTTTTTGTGATTTTTTAGACATAGAATTTCTTCAGTTGCATGCTATTGATGGGTTCTTTAAGTTGATCTCCATCCTGTGTTGATAGCTGATATGCTCCTGATCCAAATACTACTGTGACCACAAACAGACCTAACCAGTTTGGTTCAAACTTTCCTTTCTTTTCTCGATCTGCCTGGTTGCGTGGATTTTCCTTTAGCACTAGTTCTCCAACTTGAAAGACTCTTGGTTTAACCTTATGATTGTAGCTCCAACACATTCTTTGTTGATATACCTTTAGATGATCAAAGGCATTTTGTCTTCGTTCATGGATTAGTTCTAACTCCTGCAGTCTAGATACTCTTTGTTCTTCATCTGGGATGAGACCTTTTAGTGATACATGTAGAGAAGGTATCTCTACTTCGATTAGCAATATGGCTTCTGATCCATATACAAGAGAGAAAGGTGTGGCACCTATCGATGTGTGGATACTGGTGTGGTAGGCCCATAGGGAAGGGTTTAGTTGGATATGCCAATCTTTCCCGGTATCGTTCACTGTCTTTTTGAGGATTTTTCAGAATAGTTTTGTTAGATGCTTCTGCCTACCCATTTCCCCCATTTCCCTGTGGATAATATGGTGTGGAGAATCTGTGTTGGATTTTCAACTTCTCACATAGCTTTTGTACATCTTGATTTTTGAATGGTCACCCATTATCAGTGATAATGGTCATTGGTATTCCATAGCGACAGATGATATAATTCAAGATAAATGCAACAATTTGTTTTCCTGTGATGTTGATGAGAGGTACCGCTTCAATCCATTTTGTAAAATATTCAGTAGCTACAAGAATGAATTTGTGTCCATTAGATGAGGAAGGATTTATCTTTCCTACTAGATCAAGTCTCCATTGACAAAAAGGCCAAGATGTTGCTAAAGCATGTAGTTCTTGTGCTAGTGCATGGATCAAGTTCCCATGGATTTGACATTGTTTGCATGTTCTTGCTATCTTAAAAGAATCTCGTTCCATAGTCAGCCAATAGTAGCCCAAGCGTATGAGTTTTTTTGAAAGGGTAAGACCACTTGAATGAGTGCCAAAAATGCCATTCTAGACTTCATGTAAAGCCTTCTCAGATTCTTCTTGTTCGAGACATCGTAAGAGAGTACCATTTAGACCTCGTTTAAATAGGGTATCCGCGACGAGAGTATAATGAGATGATTGGCGAATAAAGTTTCTCTTTTGGTTCTTTGATAAATCAGGAGGTAAGATATTATCTTTTAGATATGTGTAAGTTGGTCCATAGCGGGAGGAATCATGTCCAATAAGTTGACAGATGGTTAGGGAATCAAGACAATTATAGGCGGGATGAAACAACTCTTCAACTAGGAATTCATAACGCTGTTGATTTTCCTGTGTCTGCAATAGAGAAGCAAGTGTAGCCATGGCATCTGCTGCTTTGTTGTCATTTCTTGGAATCTGTTCAAAAGTTATTTCTACAAAGTACTTCTTGATATCATCCACCATCTTTTTATAAGGCATGAGTTTGTCATCTTTTGTTTGATAGTCATCATTACAAGCCGAGAGTCTCCAAAGACTTGAAGCTGTTTAATGTTCCATTCTACAACCATTTTGATACCTGTTACCAATGCTTCATACTCTGCTATATTGTTTGTACATGGAAAGCTTAATTTGTATGCTTTCGAGATTGTATGCCCTTGTGGTGTGATAAATAGAATACCGGCTCCTGATCCATGTTGTGTATATGAACCATCAAAGTATAGTTGCCATGCTTTTGTTGTGACTGTTAAGATATCAGCATCAGGAAATTCAATCTGTAGAGGATGGTCATCTTGAAGTGGTGTTTTTGCTAGTTGATCTGCGATGACTTGTCCCTTGATAGATTTTATGTCAACATATTTGATATCAAACTCGCTTAGAATCATGATCCATTTTGCTAGTCATCCTATCAATGTGGCTTTGCCAAGCAAATACTTCAGAGGACCGATTTTAGCTATTAATTTGATGGAGTGAGATAGTAGATAGTGTCGTAGTTTTTGAGAAACAAAAACTATTGCCAAGCATGCTTTTTTTATTGATGAATAGTTGATCTCATATCCCACTAGTAATTTGCTGATGTAGTAGATGACTCTTTCTTTTCCTTCCTTATCCTCTTATGCGAGCAAAACTCCCAATGATGCTTCAGTAGTTGATACAGAGAGTAATAATGGTTTTCCTGGAATTGGTGACATTAGAATAGGTGGTTGCATGAGATATGCCTTGATCTTGTTGAATGCTTCTTCACATTGATGGTCCCATTTGAAATTAACATGTTTGTGCAATAGCTGAGTAAATGGTTGACATTTATCTACTAGTTGAGCCACAAATCTTCTGATTGATTGGAGTCTTCCTTGTAGTGATCTTAGTTGACTGATATTCTTGGGAGATACCATTTCCATGATTGCTTTTACCTTAGCTGGATCTACTTCGATTCCTCTTGCTGAAACAATGTATCCCAATAGCTTTCCTGAACTAACACCAAAAGCACATTTCCTAGGATTTAGCCTTAGCTTGTATTGTTCTAACCCGTCAAAGATCTTTTCCAGTATCTCTATATGTTCTTCTCTATTGTATGTGTTTATGGTGAAAATGGATAACAATAATAACAATATTGAAAGGCTAAATGAATTCAACCACAAAATCCTAGCCTAACAATCAACAAAGATCCACCATAACATATGAAGATTACCTAAGACAATGCAAATCAAATGAAATCACAAAGATTATACCATCACATGTCCAATAGGGTTTTGATCTCCATTCTTCCTATCTCCATTGATCTTGCTTGATATATTTGCTCTCTGATTTTATATGCACAAGAGCTCAACAAAGAACGGAATGTGGTTGCAAGTAGGATCGTAGTGTAGTCAAGTCCTCCAAATTGTCGATTAGGGTTTGATAATGAAGAAGGCATCTCCTTAAATAGAAGACACAATATGAAATGGAGGGATAAGATTGAGAGGTGTAAAAAGGAGGTCGGCTAGGATTAGAGGGTAGGTAGAAGAAATAGTAAAATAATGAAAGAGGTAGGTAGTGTAGGAATTAAGAGATGAATGACATGTGTCATGTGTAGAAAAAGATAATGAATTAATTAAATAAATAAAGATTTATTTAATAAATAGAAGAAGTAGGATAATTAAATAAATAAAAATATTTATTTAATTTAGGAAAAGGATAATTTAAATAAATAAATGTATTTATTTAAATGAGAAATAAGGCTAGAAGAGGATAAATGAATTAATTAAATAAATAAGGATTTATTTAATCAATAGAAGAATTAGGCTTAGATAATTAAATAAATAAAATATTTATTTAATTAGACTGGACAATTTTAGGTGTCTACATTTTGCCCCTCTTTGAGACAATGCGGCTTGTCGCGTTGTTTCAAAGAAGATAAGATGAACTGATACAAATTTGCCCCAGAATGGGAATGATATGCCCCCTCGAGAGATTGGATGAAAATGTCTGAAAAGATTGCAGACAATCTCTCGATAAGAAAGAAAGGCTAGAATGGACTGACTAGATAAAGTGACAAAGTCACGGGATAATGAAGACTGACTCGAGAAATGAATGCGAGGGCTAGGGTAGGCTATAAGATAGACCACGGGGGAAAATACATCCTCATTGTCATCTACACATCCACAAGAGCATATTGCAGAGTGAGAATAGAGCAGCAACAGTCAGCAGCGATGGCTTTCACTCACAGATTCGACCGTGTTCGTTGATTTCAGAGGCCAGCAGAGGCAGGAGAGCCGGTAAGTACCACCAAACCTCCTTGTACTTTGATGCATTTATTGTTGTCATTAATGCATGTCGAATAGGGTAATAAATGTGCTTAGACTAGGGTCCAAAAAGTGTCAAAAAATGTTTAGGCGCGTCTGCGTTGGTGCTAGGCGTGTCTGTGCTCGCTAGGTGCGTCTGTGTTTGTCATGCGCATCTATGCAGTCTTTGAGCGCGTTTATGTCATGTAAGCGCATTTGCATTGAAAAATGCAAGTTTGGTCTTCTAGGTTAAATCGACAGTTCTGTGATAAACATATGCTGTCGATTGGATAAGCTGCTGAGAGGATACACTCAAGCAGGTCCTCTAGGAAGACTAGGATAGATCAAGGCACTTTGTGATGAACAGTGAGTACCAAGATATAGTACTTTGTGATGAACAGGGAGTACTGAAATATGAGCAGCACTTTGTGATGAACAGGGAGTGCAAATGTGAGTAACACTTTGTGATGAACAGGGAGTGTCACACACGTAGTACTTTGTGATGAACAGTGAGTACCACTAGGATAAATAGCAACACTTTGTGATGAATAGTGAGTGTCACTATAACTGACATGATTGAGTTGTTTGACTACAGGAGTATTTGCCGATGCTAGAGTCACGGGAGAGATTCCCGTCGACGCAGAGGTTGCGACCTGAGTTGACACTTGGGGACCGAGCTGCCATCGAGGAGATGGGTTTGAGACATGTGCTGTATGTGCCTGAGTTTCGGGCAAACATGGGTTTGCTGACTACGCTGGCTGAGAGATGGCACTCTGAGACGTGCATGTTTCATCTGCCAATGGGTGAGATGATAGTCACCCTGGAGGATATATATAGGATTATGCGGATACTGATTGATGGGGAGCTAATTCCGTACAATCGAGACGGAGACAGAGAGGCCTTGAGACGGGTGTTTCAGGACCCTGGACTAGAGATGAGGGTAGGACACGTGGCAATGGGATACCATGACATGGACAGGATTAGCACTACCAACAGTGTTGGCAGGAGTGATCAGTGAGTTCCTCTGTATCAGTTTTGTACCATTTTGTATTTTGATGTAGACACCTGCAGGTGATTGTAGCCATATGATTTTGACATCATTGTATCATGACACTTTATATATATATGAGATGATTCATCTTTGTGGCAGCTATATGCATGTGTAACTATGTGATGAGATATTCTTATGTGATGCTTATGATATGGATGCAAATATGTACATGAGGAATGCAATGTTTTTGTTCTTTTATGTTTTATATGTGTATGCATGATGCAAATGTGAATGTATGAAATGCAGATGAATATGACAATGCAAATGTAAATTGTGCTAACAGGTGTTGTGTGCAGGATGTGATGCAGTTGTGATATCTATATGTATGTATGAAATGCTTATATGTGGTAATGTAGGTGCAGCTACATGAAATGCAAATGTTTTTGGTGTCTCATTATACTCAGTCATGTGATAGCAGGCTACGCGGACTTGAGAAGGATGATGGAAGTCAATCAAGAAAGGGGGGATGAAAGATAGAAGATATGAAGGTGAAAGAGCTTCTTGTGCGTTATCATCATTGAGCTTTATTATGGCAAAATAGGTTATGACAATCGAGGCATATGTTCGACCCAGAAAGTCATTGTACCTGTTTGCATGGAGATAAGATAGTCACAAACAAGGAATGCCCCAGTTCACACTAGACTCACAGTGTCCTCATATCCTTGGACAAGTCATAGCATTACTAAGAGACAATCCACAGACAGAAAAAGAAAATAGGTGACGATACCCCATCCTCGCCTTTCTAGTCAAAGACATCCTGGAGATAGAATCTCTAGTCAGAGACATCCCGGAAAAGCTAAAAGACATGTCACCAAAAAATATGAAATCAAAAGAAAACCAAGACTCGACACCAACATCCACTGTAGTCCTCAAGTTTAGTGTCTCTTGTCACCTGTATAAGTCTTATTTGATTGTGGTCACAATGTTTACTTTCACAGAAAGGATAGATAGAACTGAACCATATGTTGTCTGAGTCTGTTGAAAGATTTGATTTGTTGAAGCCCATTGTTGCTGCTGTGTCTCATCTGAAACTGACTGAATCCATGAAACTGATACTTTATTGTGGAGAAGATGAAACTGTATTGCGGATTTGTGATGCAAATGTTGCTTTATTGCGGATCGTGCGTAGATAGACTGAAGGAAGTTGGAAGAAACTTTACTCCTTGAAACATGTGATGTTCTCAGTTCCACACCCATCACTAGACGTAGGATTTTGCCTTAGCCACAGATAGGATTTGATTTATTATGGATGGAAAGGGATGTGAAAAGGGAGGTTTATTATGAATGGCTAACCAATCTTAGGTAGATCACTAACAAGCCATGATGGGAGTGGGTAAGTTTATTATGGATGAATTGGTCGTGAGTGTGTGCCAAGTGAAAGGATGAAAGTGAATCCTGAAGGAGGGAGGAGCAATGTCTCTACACATGGCGCTGGTGACCCAGTTTTCACCATGGTACTTGCCCAGGGCGCCACTGAAGTGGTTTTCACCATTGGACGAAATTATTTCTCTTTACTTTTTTCGATGTTTCAATGTTTTTTGTGTCACAAGGCGCCTGTTTGCCAGGTTTTCACCAAGTAACGATTTTTTTTGTTTTATAATTTTTTTTTGTATTTTTAAAATTTTTTGATTTTTTTGTATTTTTGAATTAGGATACTCTGAAGAGCTATGTGTAGAACCTGCGAAGGTGCATGCTGTTGATAGGATCCTCCAACGGTTCACCTTCTATAGTTGAGAGCTGATATGCCCCAGATCCATATGCTGCTGTGATGATGTAAGGACCAAGCCAGTTTGGTTCAAACTTGCCCTTCTTCTCTCTGTCTTGCTGATTCTTGGGGTTTTCTCTGAGAACTAAGTCACCTACCTCAAATGTGTGAGGCTTAACCTTATGATTGTAACTGCAACGTTCCTTGACTGAATGATGTGTATCTTGAGTGACTGTCTTCCTTGATGAAGAAATTGAGATAGAATTACTAGTGTGTGGACTACACAGGCCCGTATGCGTGTCACCTGAAGAAGTTTGGGCATCACTGATAGCAAAGTCCTTTGAGGAAGCTCCATTAAAGGTCCGTGATGTATCACCAAAAGGGGATGGATGTGTGGAACAAGTGGATGAGTTATGAAGGCTTATGATTGTGAAAAGAAGTGAAAGTATCATGACATGATGAAGACTTAGGATCAACAAGTATGCTTTTTGACTTGAAAGTTTAGAACTTTTGCCCCCAGTTATTTTGATATTAGGGGAGATCAACTCTTGCTCTTTTTGCTTCATAGGATTTTTATCCTTGACTTTGATTTTTGCAGAGTCCAATAGCTTTTGATTTTGATTTGGACTAAAGGACTTTTCTTTATTTTTGACTTTTAGATTTTTCTTTTCAAAACTTGATTTTTGATCCCCGATTAGTGAGGGCTTTTGTAATTGTTGTTGATCCAAGTCTAGGAGAGGAGTGGAAATGGAATGAGTGGATGAAATGGTAAAGCTATGTGAGTTCTCAAGAGGGTTGGTGATATGCTCAATAGATTCTTTGTTGGAACCACTCTTAGGACTATTGATATCAAGAGTTGCTTGCACCACTAGAGGAGATTTGCATTCAGACTTAGTAGCCACAACACTAGGTGGTTCACACCCAATTCCTTGATATTGCAAATTATTTGTAGATTGTTCATGTTGACTAAATGTGTGAGGAGATAGTGGGAGTTGCTCAACATGAAATATATACTCACCACATCCCATGTCTTTAAACTTGAAATTTTCTTTGATCTCTGCTTGTTTTGATGTAAAAGCTTTCAAGGATTCTGGATCCACATATGCTGAAGATGGAACAGCTTCTCGATTAGCTAGAATTGTTATTTCTGATCTAGGTCGCAAATTGTTGCCATATATGAATGCATTTGGATCCGCTTTGATGGTCACTTCAACTCCATTGTGTGGAAACTTGATACATTGATGATATGTAGATGGGACTGCACTCATCTCATGAATCCAAGGACGTCCTAGTAATATATTGTATGTGAGATCCAGGTCTAGGACTTGACAAACCACATCCTTTGTAACCGGCCCGACTCTGAGAGGTAAGGTGACTGTGCCCTTGGATGAACGCTCTTCATCATCATATGCCTTGATGGTAATTTTGTTTGTAGAATTCACAACTTTGTCGGAATATCCCAATTGTTTAATAGTGTTCAATGTACAAATGTCTAGACTTACTCCTCCATCTATCAGGACTCATTTGATTCTATGTTTGTGTATGAAGGCTTCAATGTGTAATGGTGCATTATGTGGCTGACTTACAGAGGCATCATCGGCTTCAGTGAATGTAAGGGAGTGTGGAGTGGAAAGGTATCCCATCATGGCTTGAAACTGGTCCACGTTCAGATCAGTAGGAACGACGGTGTCTCTCAAGATTTTGTCAAGAATAGCTTTATGAGTGGGAGATATGCGTAAGAGTTCAAGTATGGAGATGAGCGCGGGTGTCTTCCCTAACTGTTCTACAAGGTCATACTCAGGTTTGGTAGATGAAGAAGCGGTGTTTTTAGTTGAAGCACTTGGCAAAGTAATTTTACCTCGACGGGTTGTAACGTGACATTCAGAGGTAGGTTCGAAAGAAGATCCAACACCTTTTAGGACAATCTTGGGTCGCTGAGGAGGATTCTCAGGGTTTTTGTTCTTGATGGTAATAGTGGAGATATGATTGTCCATCGAGATATGATTGATAGTTGAATCATAGTTGTAAGGTGCTCTAGTATAGTTGGCTTGATCATCTGTGACTTTAGCTTTTCCATTATCGTGCTTTGGGAATGGTTCCTTAAACATCTCATGTTCTTGATTAGATGAGTGTCCCTCAATCTCAATGTCACCTCTATCAATGAGATCCTGTACGATGTTCTTCAGTCAATGACAATTTCCTGTCTTATGACCCTTGCTCTTATGAAATTCACAATACTCATCATCATTCCACCAATTCGGCTTAACCTTTGGTTCATATGGAGGAAAATCTGGAACTGTGATTACCTTGTTTGCCACTAGCTTCTTGAAGACTGACTCAAGTGGTTCTCCCAATGGGGTGTACTTCCTTCATGATCTGGAAGTTGTTTGAGTATTCACTTGATTGTTTGTAGAACTTGATCCAGAAAAAATGAATTTGGGTCGCACTGTATTGGCATCAACAACACCATCATTGACTATGTTCTTGTTTTTATTCCAGAATCTTGGCTTGTCTTTTCCTTT
Organism: Cryptomeria japonica; assembly: GCF_030272615.1. Taxonomy (NCBI): domain Eukaryota; kingdom Viridiplantae; phylum Streptophyta; class Pinopsida; order Cupressales; family Cupressaceae; genus Cryptomeria; species Cryptomeria japonica. The sequence continues at coordinate 237,874,099 of NC_081410.1, read as the reverse complement.
AAAGTCATCTTTGTTTTCCTTGAATATCTTGATGACTCCTTGTTCAATTAGGACCTTTTCTGTTGCTAAGCCTTTTTCAATGACGTCCTTGAAAGTGGACAAACAAGCTTTCCTTAAGTCATAACCAATCTCTTTGTTAACATTTTGGGTGAACATCTCTACCATTTGTTTTTGTGGAATTTCACAAGAGCATCTGCTGGCTAGATTTCTCCATCTTTGTAAAAATGATGCAAAAGATTCTCCCTCTTTTTGCTTGGTGTTGCACAAAGTAGTGACTGATATGTCTGTCTCTATGTTATAGGAGAAATGTTGAATAAATGCCTCTGCTAAGTCACCCCATGACTTAATTCCAGGTGGAAGTTGGGAGAACCATTCCATAGCTTGATCGCCTAAGCTTTGTGGGAATAATCTCATCAAATATGTCTCTTCTGCTGCTACCTCAATGCAAGCTGTGAAAAACTGTCTTATGTGCGCCTTAGGATCCCCTTTTCCTCTATACTTATCAAATTTAGGCATCACAAAGTGTGTAGGAAAAGGAGGCATTGGAATGCTCTTGTCAAATGGATAAGGACATATGTCTCTCATTGTGTATGTTGGCTTCGGTGTATTTATGTCCTCCATTTTCTTTTGGAAGTCCCTGATTTGTTGTTCCAAATTGCTCTTAGGTGGAGATCGACTTCTTGGACCATACCCCATGCTTGAGGCACCAATTGGAGGAGGAGCATGTTGCATATATGGATGATATTGATCATACACATGTTCATATGGAGGAGGTCTATAGTGATGTTGCATATATGGAGCACTTGGTATAGATTCATGTTGAGGAACACCATATCCATTTTGCGCATGTATACCATACTCTACAGGCATGTCATGTTCTATTGTATTGCCCCCAAATTTGACATGAGGTTTCCTTGTGTCCAAATTTTGAGCATGCCTTGGAATATCCCATTACTTTGGTGGTTGATCCTTAGCATTGAAATGTGATTGAGCATATTTTTCTCCATAAGACTTCCATAATGGTCTGCGAAGGTGAGTATCATATGTTGGACCATGTGTATGTGGGACCTCTGGTTTTTGAAGCAAAGTTGATGGTGATTCAGGTACCATGTGTGGTCCTCTATTTCCTCCACTATTAGGTCTCCTTTGATCCATATTGGAGTGAGGTTGTTGCAAAGGTCTATGTTCCATTATTTGAGACATGTCAAAATCATGAGGTATCTTGGCTCCACTTTGTGCCATCATGTGTAAGAAGTATTGTCTATCCCTCCTCATTATTTCCTCAACCAATCGATTGAAATGGGGATTCATAATGGATTCTTCCACATCTGCTGAATGTACTGAAAAGTTGTCCACATTGTCATTATGTGTAGCATTGTTGTTTATAGTGTCCATGTTCTCAACATTTGGAATGTTTCTATAGGCATCCATGTCAGGTAATGTAGTATGATCAGAATTGAAAAAGATATCATTGTCATACTCATAAGAACTCATGTTTGCGGACTCTTGAGCCTCTTTAGTTTCTCTCCTAGATTTTTGAAGACAGGTTTCAACCATGAACTAGGTATTGACCAAGATGTGTGAGACTAGATGAAAAATGGAAAGAGTATGGAAGACCAAGAGTTGGATGAAATGTAAATGAGTCTGAAGCGTACTTGCAAATGTCCAAAGTGTAAGACCAAGTATGTATGTAGTAGAGTAGGTGTGACTTCCAAAGAGAGGATAGTTTCTCTTGATGAGGTAAGTTGACCTTGACTCTAAGTAGAACCAAATGAGACCCAAAGGTAAGAAACCTTGATGAGGGACCACTTAGCAAAGTGTTGTTGTATGTAGTGTGTTGACAAAGTATGATGAGGACAAGCAAGTGACCTTTTGACTCAAGTTTAGACAAATGTGAATGTAATGTAAGGTGTAAAGCAATGATGGACTTTGTGAGACCCAAAGACAAGCTGAATGCTAGATGAAAACCTGGAGAAACAACCTGGGAAGCTCAAGAATTCTGAAACTGATTGCTCTTGTTTGCTGGACTGTAAAATTTTTCTTGCAATTTTGAACACAGACGCGCCTGTATACTGCACAGACGCGGTTTCCTGACCCAGATGCTACTCTGCCCTTTACAGACGCGCTTATGAGATTTTTCCTGTTTATGTTTGCTGGACTGTGAAATTTTTTTGCAATCCTGGACATAGACGCGACTATATACTGCACAGACGCGATTATCTGACCCAGACGTGTTTCTATTCAACACAAACGCTGTTATAAATACAGACACTATTCTGCACTTCACAGACGCACCTAGACAACACAGATGCGGTTAAAACAGACACATACGCGTTTCTGTAAACTTTGTGCAATTTTTCCAATATGTGAAGTCATTTTTGTTGTGACCAAATCTGACTGTTTGACTATTTTTCGTGACAAGAGGACACAATGTTGATGAGGATTCAATGTTTGCAAGTGTTTAGACTCCAAAATGACTTCAAGAAAAGTGTGTTGTTTGATGTAAAAATGTTTTGCATACACTTGAAGACACAAAAGACACAATGTTTTGCTGTTTGGTCTTGAATGTTTGAATGTTTTAACATAAGTCAAGCACAATTCTTATGGCTGGCCAAGACAATAGTTGTTGATCCCACATGAGGTTTTACCCCCGAGGCTACACTATTCAGAGCGGATACTTAGATGCTTGACCTCACTGGCTCCACCCTCAGCACTCACTTCTCGGGTCAGCCAAGCATCAGTCCCCATGAAAACTCCCCATGGCGAACTTTGTATCTCTACTAAGAACCGTATGTGTGTGGGCCGCTACCAGAGGTCCGACCTCCTGCCCCAACAACTAGAAGGATTTGGGCTTCTAAAACAAAAAGGTGCTAGTAAGGGCATCCGCTCGTGTGGCCATACATGTGGCACTTTCAGCTCTGTAAATACAGAAGGCTCCCAGCCGATAGGGGTTACACCCTACAAATGATCAAATAAATTTGATCAAATGGGTTTATGGGGAGACATAGTGTCGGTATGAACTAATCAGCACACGTTATCCATAGTTTTCACCATGAATACATTTGATTATAGTGGTTCGGATGAGGTGGGTTTTCTTTGCTACCACTTGGGTCATTCTCTTCTCACTAGTAGTCCTAATGACCACACGGGAAGACAGGCCCTCTAAAGATTAAACAAAAAGAGCCTATTGCTCAAGACACAAAAGACAATGATTCAATTTTAGTGCACCAATTGAAGTGTTTGCTAGTCTATGAAAACAAGGCACACAATAAAAATCCAAAACCCTAGCCAAGGACCTGCAACAAAGAGTTGTTAGTAGTTTGGGTTGTTTGAAATAATCACCCCTTCCTGCAAACACACAAGTTAGGTAAATTTTAAGACCCAAAAGACTTTGTGAAAATAGGGGCCTTCAACCAAATGATTTAGCTTCCAAGGCAAGCTGCACTAATGTTAGCTAGATCTGAAAGTGTTAGTCCAAAAATAACCAGATCTAAAACCCTAAATGCAAAAATCCGAAAACTGAATCACTAAAGTTTCAAAATTTTGGAACGATAAATACATAGACGCCGTTACCCTCAACACAGACGCGTCTGGAGAACACAGACATGATTCTGTGATTCACAGACGCGCTTAAAAGTCACAGACGCTCCTTTTAGACACAGACACGGGTAGAAATAACACAGACGCGTTTTTGGAACACAGACGCGCCTCCCTGGAACCTGCAAAATGAAATATTGACAAAACACAGACGCGGATCCCGTTGTCGCAGACGCGCCTAAAAATAAAAAACGCGTTCCGAAAGTGCGCAGACGCGAAAATACCAAAAATGCCGCCAAAAATGTCCAATCTGCAACTTCAAAAACACAAGATCTGCAACAAGGAGGTTAAATGCAAAGGGACAAGTGTCCCACCGGGCGTGCCAAAATGTTTATGGTGAAAATGGATAACAATAATAACAATATTGAAAGGCTAAATGAATTCAACCACAAAATCCTAGCCTAACAATCAACAAAGATCCACCATAACATATGAAGATTACCTAAGACAATGCAAATCAAATGAAATCACAAAGATTATACCATCACATGTCCAATAGGGTTTTGATCTCCATTCTTCCTATCTCCATTGATCTTGCTTGATATATTTGCTCTCTGATTTTATATGCACAAGAGCTCAACAAAGAACGGAATGTGGTTGCAAGTAGGATCGTAGTGTAGTCAAGTCCTCCAAATTGTCGATTAGGGTTTGATAATGAAGAAGGCATCAGCTTAAATAGAAGACACAATACGAAATGGAGGGATAAGATTGAGAGGTGTAAAAAGGAGGTCGGCTAGGATTAGAGGGTAGGTAGAAGAAATAGTAAAATAATGAAAGAGGTAGGTAGTGTAGGAATTAAGAGATGAATGACATGTGTCATGTGTAGAATAAGATAATGAATTAATTAAATAAATAAAGATTTATTTAATAAATAGAAGAAGTAGGATAATTAAATAAATAAAAATATTTATTTAATTTAGGAAAAGGATAATTTAAATAAATAAATGTATTTATTTAAATGAGAAATAAGGCTAGAAGAGGATAAATGAATTAATTAAATAAATAAGGATTTATTTAATTAATAGAAGAATTAGGCTTAGATAATTAAATAAATAAAATATTTATTTAATTAGACTGGACAATTTTAGGTGTCTACAGTATGATTTAGCTAATATGTCATCCACATAGTCTTCCATGAATGTATGTATCATGTCATGAAATATAGTTGTCATAGCTCTTTGATATATAGCACCTACGTTTTTTAATCCAAAAGGCATGACGTTCCAGCAGAAAGTAGCCCATGGGCATGTAAAAGCTATCTTTTCTTGATCTTCGGGTGCTATTTTGATCTAATTGTATCCAAAGAAACCATCCATTAGAGAAGACATGGAGTGTCTAGCAGTTAAATCTACAATGATGTCGATGTTAGGTAAGGGAAAATCATCCTTTGGACATGCGTTATTAAGATCTCTAAAGTCTGTGCATATTCTGATGCTTTTATCTAATTTTGAAATAGGAAGGTTGTTGGATACCCATTGAGGATATGCTACAGGTCTGATGAATCCGACATCCAGTAATTTCTTTAGTTCTGCCTTGACTAGAAGAGCAATATGCGGATGCATTTTCCTTAATTTCTGTTTAACTGGTTTGGCTCTTGGATTAACATTCAAGTGATGTATAATAAGCTCTGGATCTAACCCTGGCATGTCTGCATATGACTAAGCAAAATTGATTTTCCTTCGTTTGAAGAATTCCACATATTGTTGCATTTCTACCTCTGATAAATATGTTGCTGCATGAAGAATCTTTGGTTGCTCTGTTGTGCCAATGTTAACTGCCTCTGTTGGTTCGATCAAAATGGATGATCTTTCTTGATAGCACTCAGGTAAAGTGTCGAATCTCCCATCTTTCGATGCCTCAAGGAGGTTTTCACCGTTAGATGCATCCTTTGTTTTTACTTTTTTTTGGTCTAATGTTGCCAATAAATGGTTTTCAGCATTAGATATGATATTTCTTTTTCTTTATTTTCACTTTTGTGACTAGGAGATTTAACACCCACTTGACTTGAAGATATGTTAGCGGAATCCCTGGTGAAATTTGTTGCGGGTTTGATTTCATCAAGATATAAGGATATGGCATGGTCATTTGGAAAGGTATCAATAGCAGTATGTCCTTCATTTTCCCAGTCCATAGGTTTAGGATAGCTTAAGGATAAAGGATCACTAAGTTCAATAGTTTCAAAGATATTAGGTGTCACAATAGAGATGTCAGAGCTTTCAGTATGTGTTTCCGTGTCTAGAATGATACTCTCATCAGAATGACCTCGTATAAGAAAATCCTGATCGTCCTCGGTTAAGTCCATGTTAGTTGCATGTGATTCTGATTCAAGTAGGCTAGTTCCTAACATTTGTTCTGCATACATGTGAACTACATCGACTACTATATCTGCTTCTTCATCCCTCTCAATTTCAAGTTGCTCTAGTTTGTTTTTCCATGATATCAAATATTCTCCGTTTCCTTGATCTTTTAGCTGCATTTGTTCTTCCATGTTTGAAAAAATTGATTCAAATGATTGTTCATTGGATTGTGTGCTTGAAGGTTCTGCCTCTCTATTATGTGAAATTATGATCTCTTGAGCTGATTTTAGATTATTACAACACTGCAATGGATTTGAGACTGCTGAGATAGTGGTTTCCTGCCCATTGTAGGGAAATTTTAAGCATTGATGATCTGTTGATGGTATAGCCTGTATATCCGGAATCCATGGTCTCCCCAAGAGTATATTATATGGTAGGTCCAAGTCTAAAACTTGGCATGTTGTATCTTTTTGCAAGGGTCCCACTTTGATAGGTAATATCACAATTCCTTTGGAGTAATGTTCTTCTTCACCAGATGCTTTGAATTTTATCTTTTTCTAGGGATCAGCTGCATCTTCTGAATATCCTAGAGCACGAACAAGACTCAAAGAGAAAATGTTCAAGCTAGCTCCCCCATCTATTAGGACACATTTAACAAGTGTTCTATGAATGAGGACTTCAATTTGCAAGGAAGCGCTATGGGGGTTTTGCAATGAATTAATGCTTGGATATGAAGTAGATGAGCCTTGAATATGATCCTCTAAAATAGGTTTGATGGCAATTATGGATATCCCTTGGGGAACTTCATCTTTGGATGTATTCTTTGGTGATGATGCTATGGAATATTGTTGCAAGCTTTCAAGAGGTGTAGGAATAGATGCCTTTGGAGAGTCAATTTGCTTATGGATGGATGGATCATTGTTAGACATGGGTGCACAATTTTGATCTTCTTTAGCCAAATCCTTTAGGGATCTCTTTAAGAGGTGCATAAAAGAGCCACCTTTCTTTTGAGATGTATTTGAATCCTTGTGAGGTTTTAACATAGTTTGATTTTGAACTTGTTTGATTTCTCTGATATGTTGGTTTGTCATGTTTTCTTCTTGTGTTTTGCTTTGGTATGTCATGTTGATATGATTTTCAGGTATTTCAAATGTTTTTAATGTTTCAATTTTAGTTTCTGCGATCCTTCGTCTCTGAGCTCTAGTTAGAACAAGCATACACGTGTGTTATTTTGTTTAGGTTTTGATTGTCTAAAAGGTTGTTTTGGGTAAGTGATCAATAGTCAATTTCAAGGCAATAGAGTGATATGACACTAAAAGAGAATTCAAGTGTTTGAAAGTTTGCAAGTTTTTCGATGTTCGGTTTAGGAGTGCAATGGTGATGATTTGATAAGAACCAAGTCCAGTAGGAACGATATATCCTACGATGTGGGAGAAGGTTATCCTGATCAAACGTTTCGGTTTTGTGATAAAGGATGATGGATATTGATGAGAAACTATGTTTGAGTGATCAGTTTATCAAAGAGGGTGATAATGCACTTTGAGATGTTTAGATCTTAAACTTGTTAAGGGTGAACACTTTGAAAATCTTGAGGTGTATATGTTCTAGAGTCTGATTTTGACAGATGATAACTTGACCAAGTGAACCAAGTAGACAATCTAAGCACAGATTGACATATAACAGGTTTTTATGCTTACTGCAAATTGATCAGGCAGAAATGATAAATCTAAAACAGGCATGCAGGACACAGCTCTGGACTGACAGATGCAGAGTTTCATACGACATAAGATTCAGCTTATGATGACACAAGATATAGAGCCATACAACATAATAGATTTTTTCATATAAACAACAACAACTCGTACGACTTGGGATTATAGACCAAACGACAAAATAGATGACTCGTACGACACAGGATAGAAGATAGTATGACAAATGATTTGATGCAAGTTAACTCATCTGACAAAGATTATGACTCGTGCTACAGAGAAATAAAGCTCGTACGACAGGTTGCAGAGAATGGTAAAAAGTGTTTGTTTTGCTGATTTTGATCTTTGAATTTTGATGATGTTTTGCTGATGTTTTCCAGTTTTTAGGTGTCTAATTTTCTCATTTAGGGATGAATACACAACAAACAAATGATGTGATAAATGACTCCAATCAAGCTAAACCCTAAGGGAGTTGGCTGATAATGAAAACCTTTGCTTGCTGACTTAGGCACACACCCAATAGCTAATCAAAATACAGCCACTGAGTCTCATGCAATGGATTCTCAATGCCGTATTATCCGAATCCAAATGCTAATGGGGGCACGATATGGCAAGTGTCTTGGGAGAGTTACTATCTCTCTTGCACAAAGATTATCACCCTTTCAGAGGTGAATTGGGTAGCTTCTATTTTAACCGGAACTAGTAAGGGATCCGTTTGGCGCATTGGGGTATAAACTCAATTAAGAGGTCTCCCAGCCTTGAAAACGAAGGTTTGATATACCCGAAGGTACGGAGGAGAGCTATTCCCGAGCATTGCCGTTGCTTTGATTTTCATCAAAAACACATTTATTTTATAGTGGGTTGGATTACTTGGCGTTAGCCATTCCCACTTAGGTCATTCCCCTCTCACCGGCCTAAAGGGCTAAGAGTTAATAACTCCTAGGGAGGGTAGGCCCACTAAAGGGATGCACTAATGAAAGTAAAATGATGAGTCTATCTTCTGATCACCTAAGAAAGGTGAGAGCATACTCGCCTATCATCACAAGCACATAAGACATAACTTTAGATTTCGCACAGAGATGAAAATGAACTCGTATGACATAGGATTTTGCAGCTTGAAATTTGTACGACACAAATTTAGCTCTCATACGATAATGAAATGAAGCTCATACAAGTCAGGATGAGCTAGTACGAGTAAAGAATTTGCAACATAGAAATTTGTACGACATGCATTTAGCTCTAGTACAACAAGGAAAAGAGGCTCGTACGAGTCAGTATGAAGTTTTGTACCAGACTAAAAGTTAGTTCGTATGAGTTGGAAAATCAACTCGTACGACATTCTGATTCAGGTCCATTAGAGATAGATGTATGTTGAAGCTTGAGAGGCCAAAAATGATGATTTCTGCCCCATGGTGGGTGCCAAAATGTCATTCTCTGTGAAGTGTACCTATACCTGCAAACACAATGCACTCAATAAATCATTACAAGCATGGTTAGACGATTTAAATCAAAGAAAGACAAAACCATAGCTAATCGACTTATTGCCTCCTAGTAAATGTGAGTATGAAAAATGCTCTCAGATCTGATTATGCATATTCTAGTGACTTGACTACACTTAGATGGAGGATTTGCAAGATGAAAATGCATGATCCTAGCAAGAATAACATGATTAAGCTGCATGAATGATTGATCTAGCATGATTAAGCTAAGATTTAAGCTAAATTTGATCATGATAATATTGCTAAAAATGATAAACTATAAGCTAGATGCCTATAAGAACAATGCATAAGATGAGAATGAGATGGGATCCATATTGCTCAAAATGAGGTTTATTTATAGGATTTTCCAAGGCTAGGGGCGATGTGGCAAGAATCAATGGTCAAGATTGATTTGAAGATATCAACGGTTAAATTGGAGGAGGATGTCAAAGGGGTTTGGATTAAAGGGAATATCTGTCATCTCTATGGTGACAAGTGTCAAGAGGCTTCTAGAAGGGTTGGATGAAAGGGAACACTTAGTGACAAGTGTCACAAAGGTTCTAGAAGATGTTGGATGAAAGGGGACATGGTGGTAGGTAGAATGGGTTAGGTTTAGGAATGGTTAGGTTTAGGAGTGGTAGAAGTTAGGAGAATTTGAATTTAAAAATTCAAATAATATGAAAAGGATAATTAATCTCAACAACTCATGAATGATTTGTTTTAATTAATTAATGGATTTAGAAGAAATGATTTTGGATGAAGGGAATTAATTAATTAAAGAGGATTATTTAAATGAACCTATTAAATAAATCCTTAGATTTATTAATAAGTAGATGAAAGGGGAAATTTAATCAAATTGCTTAGTGAATTCAATTAAATTGGGGAGGGAGATTAATTAAATAATTGCTTATTTAATTAATTATCTTCAGACCATTTTTAGGTGTATACATTTTTCCTCTCTTTGAAGCGAGGTGTGATGACGCGTTGATTCAAAGAATAATCTTATTTTGACGATGGTGTTGATTTGATAGGATGTCCCAGCTCTTGATTGCTAAATTTTGGTACGGTGATGCCCCCTTGGGAGATCAATTGAGATAATTGATCTTTGGAGTTTTTGCGAGATTGATATCCTGATAGATTTGATTTGATTTATGTAACTATGGTTGGTGAAAATGCGAGTTCTTTGATTATCTTGATTGCTTAGATTGGTAAGATTGAAAAATGTTGATTGATATTGTGATCTACATGCATGAATGCATGCTAAGATCTATATAATGTGTTAAAACTATGATGATTGAGTAATATGAAGATAGTGATATGATAAAAGATTAACAAATAATCCTAACATGATATACTAGCCTAGCCTGAATATTCTATGATATGAAAAATGCTTCTAAATGCTATGATGATGTTTTAACAAAGAGATGCTAAAATGCTTAGTAAATCAGGCTATAATGTAGATGCATAAAAACTTGGATATATTAAAAATGAAGAATGAGAGCTCTATTTATAGGGAAAATAGGGCAATAGATGGTTGAGATTGAATAATATTAACAAGGGCTAGGATTGAAAGTTAATCAATCCATGTTTACAATTTTCACCAATGAAATGGTGACAATTGTCAACAAGAGGTTTCTTGAGAGAAGATGCAAGAGGAATTAAATGCCTGAGAAGACATGAAGGTTACCTTAGGAGGTAAGGGTTAAGGTTAGGCTAGGGTTATCCATTGGATAAAGCTTTTACCCAAGGGGTAAACTCTTGTGCAAGGGTTAAATGGATAACTATGGTCAAAGCCATAAGTGCTTGAGGAGACCCTTGAGTCAAAAGGATGGTTCAGCTAGAGGAAAGTCTGTAACCAAAGGTCAAAGGAGAGTTAACCATAAATGGTTATGTAAGAGCCTTTAATGGTTTGAAAGACTTAAGAGGTTAACCATTTGAAGACATAAAGCCTTTAATGGTTATTGAAGACTTTGGAGGTTTTTGAGAAGTGACTTCCTTTTACTTAGGAATGTGACAATGATTATGAGATGAATTAGGCTAAATTGGAAGTGATGAGAAGAATCTAGAAGGGGTTTAGGAGGCAAGTGGGAGATGTAGGAAAATGCAAGTGGATGAGGGAAAATAATTTTAATTAAAATAAAATGTTTTATTTCAACCAAAATAGATGCAACTTGCATAAATACAAGTGGGGGGATTTAATTACTATAAATTTAATTAAAAGGAGGAAAGGGGAATTAATTAATAAAGTGATTTATTTAATTAAAGACTAGAAAAGGTTTAGGTGAATTTAATTAAATAAATTGAATAATTTATTTAATCAAATAGATGAAAATGAAGAAATTAATTAAATAGGATTTAATTAATAGGAGGAATGGGGTTAAAATAAATTTAAATATTTATTTAAGAAAGTGGTCAGATTTATACGTCTACAACATCCATTCCTGCCAATCATTTCATGGACCAATTTCAAGCCATGGTGGGATACCTTTGCACCCCGCATTGCCTTACATTCATAGAAGCAGATGACACATCTCCATATCAACCACACAATGCACCACTACACATTGAGGCTTTCCTCCATAAAAATTGCATAAAATGAGTCCTAACAGATGGAGGAGTAGGTCTCAATATTTGTACATTGAAAACTATCTTACAATTGGGATACTCTTAAAATGTTGTGGATTATAGAAACAAGATCACCATAAAGGCATATGATGATGAAGAATGCTCCTCAAAAGGAATAGTCATCCTGCCTCTAAGTGTTGGGCTAGATCTTGATCTCACATAATATATACTTTTGGGATGACCATGGATACATGAAATGAGAGCAGTGCGTTCAACATATGATCAATTTATTAAGTTCCCACACAATAGAGTTGTAGTGACAATCAAAGGTGATCCAAATCCATACACATATTGCAACAATCTTCAACCAAGTCTTGAAATAATAGTCGTAATCAATCAAGCTTTGGCATACATTGATCCATAATCATTGAAAGCCTCCACTTCAAAGCAATCAGAGCTTAAAGGAAAATTCAAGAAGAAAGGCATGGGAGAATATAACTTAAATCAAACCATGTATCTAAGACAATTAGTGGACACATCCTTCAAGACAGATATCAACAATCATTATCAAATGGGATCCCACTACTTTCAAGAAATGGGGTGAAATGGAAGAATACAATATCTATAAGATGCTCTATAAGGAACTAGAAGAAGCACTTAATCAAGACCACCTCACAATACCAATTTAGAACTATGGAAAAGGCTTCAAGTTTATACAAAAGAGGGGATATTATGGAAAAGGTCCTTTTGGCCTACAAAGGAAAGGTATTGTTGAACCATTACAACTTGAGTTAGTACCAAAGAAATAACGGACAAAAGGACTTGGTTTTGTACTAGTGAAATTACATGGTCTTGATTCTCAAGCAACATTACAAATCACTCATCCCACTTCCAATAATGGACAACAACAAGAGAGACGCTATTTTACAAATTCAAATGAATGGGAATGAGGTTCTAACAAATCATCTAATGATTATGAGCTCGCAGAAACTTTCGAAGAACTTGGTGAACCCATTGAAGAAGAAAAATTTAGAGAGATATATAGAGTTGGTCAAACAACATCATCTAGTTCTACATTTCAAGAAAATAAAGATGGTGGAAAACCATGGATAAATACTTTTTGGGATCCTGAACCATCTACATCTTGAGGCTCTAGGTGAAAATCATGAAAAGTGAGAACTCTCATTGCTAAGTGTCCTTCTAGTGATGTTGATTTAGATTCATTCACAATCAAGACTGATGAGGAGAGTACAAGTGATGACCCTGATGACCTTATTGAGATACCTAAAGATTCTTGCGTCTTTACCCTTACACCTTCCAACTTTGAACACATCAATGGCCTTCCCCTCCTTCACTTGCAACTCATTGATTGGGACCAATAAGGGCCTCCACAATTTGACACATTCCAAAATGATGAGGCCTTCATTGACTAGCTTGGTATAAGAGATGATCCTCCTCTTGGGGACCACAAATTAGGATACACTATTGAACTCAATGACATGGCGTACTTTGGAGAAGGTACCAAACCTTCCAGTCGCAAAAATATAAATAAAATCGAATAATGGGTCTTTTAGTGAAAACCACATTGTGGCACTTTCTGACCCCCACAAAGTAAAAAGAAAGGACACATCTGACAGTGAAAACATATTTGAGGCACTTGAGGATAGAAGGTTAAACACTCTCCCCATGATATCATATTAGAAAAATTTATCTATGTTGATTAAAGAAACCATCAAAACCAACATTGGGATAGAGGATGTACCACACAACATCTTCCTTGCACAATCCTTAATAGAAATTGAATGACCAAAGTTCACAAAGTTCTTCACAAAGAGGTAGATAAACTTCAAATGGATGCAAATATGCCTAGATTAGATCCTAACTTAGTTATGCATCACTTGATAGTTACTTCGGGCACCAAGCCTATCAAAAAAATGTTGTGTAAGATACATCCACAAGTGGCACTATTAGTGAATGTTGAGCTTGAAAATTTATTGAGCATTGGCTTCATCGGACCAATTGACTATCCTAAATGGATTTCCAATCTTTTACCTATCAACAAAATAGATAGAAACAGTAGAATATGCATAGATTTCAGAGACATCAACAAAGCTTGTCCCAAATATGAATTTCCTCTACCAAATATTGATTTGATTGTCGATCTTACAATAGGCCATGAAATGTTATCACTTATGGATGGATTCTCTAGATACAATTAGATTAAGATAACACATCAAGATCAACACAAGACAACATTTACATGTCTGTGGGGTACCTTTTGTTGGAACATCATGCCTTTTGGATTAAAGATGTGGGTGCCACATATCAGAGAGCCATGACAATGACCTTTCACGATTTCAAGCATGTTACTATGGAAGATTACGTAGATGACCTTTTGGGCAAATCAATTACAAGGGAAGAGAATTTGGATATCATATCAGTGGTTTTTGATCACTTGGAAAAGTACAAAGTTAGATTGAATCCCAAGAAGTGTGTCTTTAGGGTGACCTTTGGGAAACTCCTTAGATACATTATCTCACAACAAGGTATTGAAGCAAATCCAACAAAAGTTAGAGCTATTTTAGGGATGCCTCCTCCTAAGAACATCATTCAACTTAGGCCATTACAAGGAAGACTTTAGTCAATCCACAGATTCATAGCACAACTTGCAAATTAGTGTCATCTGTTTCAACATCTACTTCACAAGAACATCAAATTTAAGTGGGATGACAAATATCAATAGGCATTTCAAATTATCAAAGACGATCTCTTGAGTCCACTAGTGCTTATGCCACCAATTCAAGGTAAACCATTGTTTCTTTACATATCAACAACAATGACAACACTAGGGGAACTCTTGGAACATAAGACCATGAAGGAAAATAATGAGCTATCTACTAGATCAGCCACACATTGGTTAAATATGAGCTTAATTATACTCCAATTGAGTGCATGTGTCTTGCTATGGTCTTTGCCTCATAGAAATTGAGTCATTACATGATAACTCACAAAATAAAGCTCATAGCAAGGATTGATCCACTAAAATATCTACTCAAACAAAGAAACTCTCATAGGTAGATTGGCTAAGTGGATCATGAGGTTAAGAGAATTCAAAATTGAGTATATGGATAGAAAAGATATTAAAGGACAAGTCATTGCAGATCAACTTGCCGATCTACTAATGATCGACGATTCTCCTCTTATATCAAAATTTATGGATGAATCCATTTTTATAGTGACCAAATATAGACTTTGGCAATTATACTTTGATGGTTCATATACACAACATGGAGTAGGAGAAGATATAATATTCATCACACCTCAAGGGGATTCAATTTTTAAATCATATCAACTATCCTTCCCTTTCACAAACAATATTGCAAAATATGAGGCATTGACAATAGGTCAATAGATTGTAGTTCAGTGGAAGATCCATGAACTTCATGTTTTTGGGGACTCTTAACTTGTGATTTGTCAAACAACGATGATTATTAGACAAAAGATGAAAAACTATTGCCTTACAAGAAAATGGTGGATGACTTCAAGAAGTAATTTATAGAGATAGTTTTTGAGTAAATTCTAAGAGAAAACAATCAAGCTAGAAATTATATGGCTACCATTGCCTCCTTGATCGACATGCTACAAAATGAAATCCATTGTGAGTTCTTGGTGGACAATCTTTTGGTCCCTGCATATGAGATCTCTCCTTCAGAACTAATATGTGTTGTTGGTCCTGATTCCCCTTGGTACGGTGATTTGATTTAGGATCTAAGACAATTGCTTTTAAGAATGCTTAATGATTCCAATAAAGAATTCAAAGCTTAATAAATAAATTAACGTAATAGAAATTCTTTAATGAACATAGCATATTAAAGATGATGAACATAAAGAAAGAGGGAGAAAAGATAGAAGATGAAACACAATTGATAACGGAGTTCACCAAATGGCTACGTCTTCAGGTCCCTCTCCAACAGAGTGACCAATCCGATTATGCTCCAAAAATTAGAATTAAAATTGTGATAAGACCATTCCCTTCAAGCACGATGACATAACATTACTCTAAAGTACATAAATGACATCAAAGTCTCTTGAACGTTCTCCCCTTCACATCACCTGGATGATTTTTTAAAACACCTACACCCCCTTTTATACATAATTTTTTCCATAATAGGCTTAACCATCAAAATAACAAAATAACCACCTTCACATAACAAAATATTGTCCCTAATCCTCTTCAGTGCCTTTTGTTTAGCTTTATTGGATTTAACCGCATGTGGGTTATTTGTTATAATTCGAGCCTGAAATTTTGTTTAAATAGAACATTGCCTACACTACTATATAAGCTATCAAGTGACATGATGATGGCCAAGCATTTTGATGGTCGAGAGTTCAATCCCCGCCACTAGTATTAACTCCACCAATTTTGATTTTTGAAATGACATAAAAAATTGGAGGCCATATTCACTTAAAGCCTAATGACGGGTACAACGGTGGGGTTGTCAGCTTATATATAGAAGGTTAAGGTGTTGAACCCCCTAACTATATTTTGTTCAAATATTCAACAAACCTATGTGTTGGGTCTCAAATCAACAGATTGGATAGGTTCTAAGGAAATGCCAACTCCTATGCTCAAACCCTCCAATTGACTTGGCCAACTTATAGAGTGAACCTATTTGATTACTAACTCTCTTACTTTAGGCTCTGCAAGACCTAGGTGAGTATACCTATTCACTAGTTGTTTTCAATGACTAGTGCCTTTTACAATAGATTAAGTATCTTGATCTGGCTTCCTCCTATCTCAGAATGGCATAAGTTCCTAGGATGGAGATATAGCAGATGAGTTGAAGATTTTTGTTGTAGAAGTTATTTGATCTTTGTGCTTAAAATCTATATGTATACACTACTGCTAACTTACTCTATATTTCCTACTCAGCTATTCCTATTGCTTCAAAGTAAAAATGTGAACTGATATGGTAATGAGTTGTATTTTATTGATGACCAGTGCCTCCTTTGCTGTTTGGGCTACAGAGTCTTTATATTTCTTTAGGATTTATTGTGTAAACTTATGAGACAATTTTTAAACCCACCCCCTCTCGGCGAGTCTGTTAGTTACTGTTTCTTATGAGCTCTACTTCAATGTCTATATTGTAAACCACTTGAATGAATTTAACCCTTACTTTAAGAGACCATCCAAGGAAGAAATACAGGGAACAATTATAATTCACAAGTAAATCTTCTTTGATCCAAATTTACAATACGAAACACATAATTTTACTGGAAGAACACAAATAACCTTATCTCCTTTAGATAATATCACAAGCAACTGCTTGCAAAAAATGTAGTAATCCACAACACATACGCAAAGGAAAAATGACTAATTATATTATATATATTCATCAAAATAGTACAATGGTAAGCCTGAGGCTATAATCTACTTCTTTTCTAATGATGCCTCTAATATTAGAAAAATTCCCTCATTTATATGAGAGTATACATCTTCACCAAGAGGTGTGACTTTTCAGTACATAGCTATGAACTACTGCTTTTGTTAACAAACTAAAAGATAAACAAATTTAGCATCCCTACATGTTCTATGTAGTTGTCATCCTTGTACTTTACAATATCTCTGTTCATCTTTCTCATGTCGGTTTCTATCAGGAAATAATTGGAGAGAATATGATTCACATAAGGTGACAAGTCTTTATCCCAATCCAATCTTCCCATTGCTTGATCCTTGTCATTAACGAACTCTTGTTTCCATTGCTCTAGCAACACCGGTTCACCATCATTGTAAAAAGAGGGCACCCTAGGGGTATTCCCATCATCCAATCTCTGGAGCTCTTTTCTCAATTGATCTGCAAACCCATCATGGGACTTCAAGTAGGTCTTGACTTCAGTCCTCTCACCAGGAGTCATTAAACTGTTATCATTCATCATTTCCTACAACCGTGATCTGAGCCTTTCATGCTCCCTCAAAGATTTGGTTGTCCTAGTGTATATCTTCCAAGAGTTCTCTGTGACCTACAACACACTTCTGAATCTATGTTCAATGATTTCATGAACAAACTTATCCATCTTTTGCTGCATTTTTTCTATTTGCCGTGATGACTTTTCTGTCTTGCTCCTCCAATATATTGCATCTATCCAAGCATCCATAGAATCTCAATCCATACCATATGACATCCCTATTTCACTGGTGCCTATATCAATCTGCAGTAATCTTGTTTGCAGTATTTTCTTCTCTTCATCGACTTTTTCATATAGGCTCTTGTATGTAGAGTTCTCTCTGACAAGAACTCTATTTGATCTTGATTCAGTTTAGCCACATCCAAATTTAGTTTGCCAGTGATCCTGGGACCAGTCTTTCCAACTTGATGTATCATTAGATGTCCAAAAGCTTCTTCTGTGTCAACCAGTGTGGGTCTTTTATCTTTTGGATAAATAGTCCATTGTAGAAGAGCCTTTTGATCTGGATCATGTCCTGATCCTCTGAAGAGTTTATCAATTTCATCTGGAATCATTTGCTTGTTTGGATCCTGTTTCTTGAGAAAGCCATCAAACAACAAGGTAGACTTCAAGTCCCATTCAGAGTACAATAGCACACCATCCTCCTTAAGCAATTGCCTCCCCTTTTCAGGTGTCATTTCTTTCATCACAAGATCTATTTCCTCCTGTAGCTTTTGGACTTGCTGATCTTCATTGCTATCCTTCATGATGTTTCTGATCTGCAGTCCCTTATGTTGATAGAGGAATGTGGTGAACTCTTTGGAGGCAATAAAGTCAATGTCAACAATGAAATCCTCATATTCTAGGAACCTAATATCAGCAACCTCTCAGACATTGAACCGTCCTGTTGTCAAATCCATCTGTGTGTCCCTTTCATAACCATGAGGGTAGTCTTCTCTAGGAGTAAATGGAATAACCCCAGATGTAGAAACAAGGGACATATGAGCCAAAGGCTCTATACTCCTGATGGTATCAATATACTCCCCAAAGACATGAAGTGGAACTCCTTCAAGTATTTCGAATTCATGCTCCATAAGTCTGTTGGCCAACTCCAAAGGGTCCTCAATCTTTTGTAATACATTTTCACCCATCTTACCCCTGAAAAGTTTCCATTTGTAGGCTTGCATTACCTTCTCAAATTTTATTATTTTTGATCTGGCCTCTTCTCCATCAATGTTCTTAATGAGATCATCTAGCAAATATGACTTATGTTCTCCAACCTTTAGTCTCTGTGATGACCAGGCTATTTTTAGATATCCCTCAGGATCAAAATTTGGCCTTGGGTCCCCCATTGCCATGCCATAATAATCCAACTTTGTCTATAGAAAGCCATAAATTTTGGAACTCTTCACAATAAAGTCTAAAAAGACTAACAATCCAAGCACAATTGACTGTTTCCCATGGTTTGTCAGATGCTCTGCACTCGCAATTGACAATTGCCTCACAATTTCCAAGTAGGCCACTCTATTAGGCATTGTAAGTGGTGATAGATATGGTCTCCCTTCGAATCCATACACCCTAATTTGTGTGTAGTCTGAAAAACAGTACCAGTCTCCCCAATTATGGTCAATTGAGGAATCTTCACCAGAATCCTTAGGCCTCAAGAATCTCTGAATCTCTGGTGCAAGGGCATGGTCATATGGACATCCTAACAATCTGTACAATGTTTTAACAAAGAACTCCTCAAAGTTCCAATACTGATTATTAACACATCTCTGGTCCCATGAGGAAACCAATAATTGAACCGATTTTCTCACTCTAGCCGTGTCATAGGCTCTGACACATAATTCTTCCGGCCATAATCCTTCATCTTGGCCAACATATAACATCATATGCATAAGAAGGGAATAATGCTTAAAGTGCACATTAATCACATCCCCTTTCAACTTCTCCAACCCATGGTTCAGGGTTTCAACTAGGTAAGCAGAAAAATCGAAGAAGCGGGGGTCTCTAGACTGCAAATCAACACAAATGACCATGGCTGCAATATCCATTAAAGGATGGGCTTTTATCCCTAAGACCTAAGCAACACAGTAATAAGTGTATTTGAAGTAAGGGTGGAATGAGTTGACATCATAAGGGGCTTTGTCATCCTGGCCTAATGGCACTAAAGACCCTACATTTCTAGGCTTGTGTATGGGGAGCCTCCATGTTTTGTAAATGTGTTCTAGGTTGAAATATTCATTTGTCAATTTCTTGAGATCAATTGGTTCCTCAAACCCCTAGTCTAACTCAAACACAGTGTCGATAACCTCCCTTGTAATTGAAAGAATCGGTTTACCCACATAGTTATATATGGTTCTAGTTTTAGGGTCATAGTTGTTTGCCAAGGCTTTCATGAGCTCTACATTTACAAAGACATTAGCCACAACCAGTTTGCCTAGGTTTGATTGCCATAAATTATTTATAGGCTAAGGGGTAACTCTTCTATTGTATCCATATACAAACAATTCATACCCCCTTAACTTGGTCCATGTGTCTCCAAGATCCTCAAACCGGTCCTCGAGACCTTCCTCATCAGCTTTAATATTTTTAGACCTTAAACTGGATGATGGCCATTGGTCAATCAAATCTTGGGCCAAAGAACACCCTTCCTTTTTCTGTCTCTTGGGTTTTTCCTCTGTGGTAAGAGGCTCCTTCCCCTTTCTAGTTTTACTAGCCTTAGATGATGACTCCATTTGAATTTATAAAGGGGCTCTGTGTATGGACAACTTACTTGAAATCTGTGAGCCTTCTCTATGAATTTGCCCAATTTCTGCTTCTGGTTTGACGCCTATGAATTCCTCAATACTGTGTCCTTCGATATCAATTCATTACTTATGGCAAATTTAAGTAGTTAGTAATGGTAGTTCAACAACGGTCACTTGGATACACGTTTGAATTAAATGGTGATGTGACCTCCCTGGGATTTGATTATGATCTTCGCAGCAATCAATAATCACTTCAATGAGAATATTTCTCTCGATCATTTATTTTTTTGGTCTATCGATCTCTTTGTTTCTATCGAAAATACTTTTTCTTTGAATATTATGTCGATTAGGTATTTTCTCCCCTCATCGAAATGCTATATTTAATGATAATGTCTGCCTTTTCACCGATATGTATGCGATGTCAATCAGGTTCCATGTCAAGGGAACTTCAAGCTTCGATAACTTCCCTTATCTTTCCATCGAAACACATTTTCTATCGACATCATTACACCCCTTCGATTAATGAGTATATCATTTCATCCAAGCCCTTCTTTCTTTGATGACTTGCTTTCATCATCATCTCTCATCGATGAACTCATTAGTAATCTCCTCGATAAAATTCCATCGGTGAAACAATATGTATCAGTAACTTGTCTTTTGGTCTCCTCGAAACTCATATCCGATCGATATCCTTTATCGATGTAACTTCCTTCTATTTGATCGACATTATTCTTTCGATAAGAATGTTGCTTTCGGTGAGTCTCCTATGTGTTGGGCCGACAACATTATTTCCTCAAAAGTTTTTTCCGTCAATGAGACCACTTTTACTTTCTTCGATACTCTTTTGTCAATGGAATCATTGCTTTTGGTGAGTCTTCTTTCAAGTTCATCGGTGTTCCCTTTCCCTTCGACAACCCTTTTATATCGATGAGACATCGCTGGGTCTCATCAATACCATTTGATTTTTGATTTTTCGATAGGATGCCATCATACTTGTTCGACAACTTATAGGTTTTTACTTTGGAAGGAAAATGATGATTTTTTCTTCTAAAACTGGAGGATTCTATGATTTAATTCCACAAATCAAGAGGTTTTACTTGATTCATATTTGGTGCTCAACGCTGTGGATGAAGGAGGTTAGGGGGTAGAATCCCATAATAGATGTTTTGTTAAACCGTTCACATTATGTAGTGTCAGCGAGGTGCCATGTGGCACCACTTAATTGGTAAATGTTGGATGCCACATTATCATATAGCCTGCCATGTGTCAGCATCTGATTGGTCTAGTTTTCCATGTCATCATTGCAAGCTTGGTCAACATAGTCAACTCTCAACTTTGGCCAGCCATATCTTTGGCGTATGAGCTCCGTTTTTGACGAAATGAATACCATTGGAATCATGGCAATGAGATCTCTATGGTGATGCTAACTTTGAACAATTTGGAGGTGATTAAATTTTTGCCTTTTTGACTAGCCTCTGTACCCAATTTGACCAAACTTTGACTGGCCATAACTCAGACTTATGGACTCCTTTTTTGCTTGTTCAAGTTGTGTTGAGTCCAGTTTTCTGAGTGCTTGGACATTGTGTTAATTGTTGGAGTATTGGAGACACTTTAATTTTCAGTGAAAAAAGTATCCCCTGAATCATATGGTGACATCTTCACTTACCTCTATGATAACACCCTTCCACTTGACTTTTCCAATAACCAACATCATATCTTCATCTACCAATCCTCCTATTATGTCATCATA
Source organism: Cryptomeria japonica (assembly GCF_030272615.1). Taxonomy (NCBI): domain Eukaryota; kingdom Viridiplantae; phylum Streptophyta; class Pinopsida; order Cupressales; family Cupressaceae; genus Cryptomeria; species Cryptomeria japonica. The sequence continues at coordinate 237,852,007 of NC_081410.1, read as the reverse complement.
GCTGACACACTTTATCGACGAGGTCTTGATGGTACTCTTCTTAGATGTTTAGAGAGTGACGAAGCTCAAATTGCATTGTGTGAAGTCCACAAAGGTATATGTGGGGCTCACTCTAGTGGTCCAACCTTAGTCAAGAAATTTATGAGGACTGGTTATTACTGGCTTACAATGGAGAAGGAATCATACTAGTTTGTCAACAAATGCAAGTAATGTCAGATTCATGGAGACCTAATTCATGCACCAACATAAGAACTTCAACTAATCGCTAATCCATGACCCTTTTGTCAATGGGGACTCGTTCTCATGGGCAAGATTTACTCTCAATATTCCAATGGATATAAATTCATTATTACAACCACACAATATTTCAAAAATTGGATTGAGGTCATACCTCTCACTCAATTCACCGGTAAGAAAATTATAATTTTCATCCTCAATTATATCATTTGCCACTATAGTGTTCCCCTTTCTATCATTACAAACAATGGGAGTCCCTTCAAGAATCAAGATGTTAATGAGATTTGTGATTGATTCCATATCCATCACCACTTTTCTACTTCGTACTACCTCCAAGGTAATGGTCAAGCTAAGGCGTCTAACAAAACTATCCTCAAAATCCTTAAAAAGATAGTCGATGACACTAGCCGCAACTGGCATATCCAACTTAATTTGATACTATGGGCCCATCATACAAGTGTCTGCACACCTACTTGAGATACTCCCTATTCACTTGTCTATGGTGTTGAAGACATCTTTCCCATTGAGGTCTGATTACCATATTTACGGGTCTCCTTACATTATCTTATTAGTGACAAAGAATATGGGGTCTCTCGCTTGCAAGATTTGGAATTGTTAGATGAGTGTCAACAAAATACATTCAATCATCTCAAAGCATATCAACAATGTATGAGTTGTAGTTACAATCACAGAGTTAAACCTCACACATTTGAGGTGGGTGACTTGGTCCTAATAGAAAACCCTAAAAAACTGTAGGATAGAGAGAAATGGCGTAAGTTTGAACCAAATTGGCTTGGGCCTTATGCCATCACAACAATATATGGATCAAGTGCATATTAGTTATCAACTCCAAAGGAAGAACCATTGGATAATCATATAAACAACATGCACCTTCATAAGTTTTACACATAGCTTTTCAGAGTATCCTAATAAAAAATACAAAAAAAAAAAAAAAAAAAAAATAGTCACTTTGGTGAAAACCTGGCAAATAGGCACCTTGTGACACAAAAAAATTGAAAAATAAAAAAAAAGTAAAGAGAAAAAAATTCATCCAACATTGAAAATTGATTTGGTGGAGCCCTGGGCAAGTACCACGGTGAAAACCAAGTTACCGACACCATGTGTAGAGACTTTTGCTCCTCCTTCCTTCAAGATTCAATTTCACCCTTTCACTTTGCACACACTCACAACCTATCATTCCATAAGAAACTTTCCCATTCCCATCATGACTTGTTATTAATCTACCTAAGATTGGTTTGCCATCCATAATAAAACCCCTTTCCCTCCCCTTCCTTTCACCCATAATAAATCAAGTTCTGTCTATAACTGGGGGCAGATCCTAAACCTATTGATGGAAATGGAACCTTGGCATCACATGTTTTGAGGAGCATAGTCTTTTCATTCCTTCCTTTTTGCACATAATTCACAATAAAAGATCACTTGTAGCGCCAATCTGCAATAAATTTTTTTCTCTTCTCTACAATAAAGTATTAGTTTCATGTAATAAGTCAATTTCAGATTCAAGACACAAGAAACTATGAACTTTCAACAAATCAATGTTTTGGCAAACTTTGAATGTAACAATGTTTTCAAAAAAATTTGTCCTTTATCAGAATAGCAACATTGTGATCAAATCAAACATGTTAACATATGTGGCAATAAAGTATGATTTGGATTAATTTTAGTCATTTTATTAAATATCCCATTACCTATAACATCCACATCTCCTACCATTAAAAAAAATAAAAAATAAAAAAAGAAAAACACAAAAAAACATCCACATCTCTTGATGTATGGTTTGGATTAATGTTGGCCATTTTATTAGATACCACATTAACTGTAACATTCACATCTCCTACCCCATTGTTAGTTTGTGGATGCACCTGAGAGGTCAAGCTAGCATTATTTACCATGCCTATGTCTAGGTTATCATTGGGGGAATATATTGGGATAGATTAAGATTATTTTTAAGAAAATCCTGCATTTCAGACCAACTAAGAGAATCCAGAGTCATGAAACCATGTTTAGAAGAACTTAAATCCTTAACCTTCTCCCTATTTGTAGACAAGAAAGGATTATCAAAATATGTTTTCTTTAATTTCAAAAATAATGGAGAGTCCATAGTAACATTTGATCTAGTAAACCAATCAAAATCCTTAACTATATCTTGCCTCTAGATGCCATCAATCTATTTCAGATTGCAGGTTCGTGGAGTAACAAAATTAGGTTTAGCCAAAATTAAAAAATTCATAGTAAAAAAAACCATCCTCAAACATTGAATGCAATGATAAAAATTTACCAAAAGAATCTCCTATCATCTGTAGAATACCAAAATTTATGAATTCATATGGCAAGTTGGATAGCTTAAACCATGTTAGAACTCACTTTTCTATATTTTGAGAAGGCACAAAGAAAGGTTTCCAAGCCTCTACAAAAATGAAATTTCAACCAAACCAGTACAATGGGTGTTCTAGGGCTTTAACTTTGGCTTCTTTCAAATAAAAAATGACTATAAAAGTATTAAAGGAAATGACTTGAAGGTAAAGCTTACCATACCAATTATCATGAATCTTTTTTTGCAACTTAGATAAAGATATATTCTCACCCAATACCTGGATTGTTATGGCAAGCAAATGCAAATCTCGAGCCTTTTTTATCAAAAGGGTTCTCCTTCACATCAACCAAAGGAACCAGGAGCCATACCTTTTGTTCTTCCTTAGCCACATATCCATCCTTTATTTTTCATAGAGTTTCAAGAGATCCCAAATTGCAAATCATTTTGTTCCCCATTAGGATTTGATAATGCCAGTGTATAAGGAGCCCTAGCCTTGAGCTTCTCTTTTTCTTCATTAGGGTTTTGCATTGAAATATTCGCAGAACCCCCAATGTCATTAACAAATCGCTTTTCGGTGATGGATTTTTTTGAACCCGAAATTCTAGGCTTTTGCAGAGGAAGAAATAACCTAGGATTTACCTTATCCAGAGGGGAATTCTTAACCAAAGACATAATATCCACCCAAGATTTCCCATTGAATTTCCCTTTCCTTCCATGCCAATCAAAGTCCCTCTTAACCACATTATTCCCGTTTGGAAATCTAGATCTATCATCCCTCTGTCTTCTTTCCAACATAGTCATCATAGATCTATTCTAGGAACGAAATAAACCTTTCAAATAATTTAAAACCGACATTAGGGTTTTATGAGTGGCCCCCCAATTCCTTACATCCTTCCCTGTAATTGCCATATCCACCCATATGTCAACATGAAAGACCCATTGCGTGATATGTCCACTCTACAAACCATATGGATCTAGTGGACGACAAGGATGTCAAAGGGAATCATCTCCCCAACTCCTCTTCCACATTTTCACCATCTAGCACCAAAAGTTTCAGACCCACTTAACTCAGCATCAAAATAAAGTTTATTATTATTATTATTATATTTCAAAGATAAATTATTTTTAATGTATAAATATTTTTTGATAAATTTGAATTGTTGCGTGTACTAAAATATAATTGTTTCCATTTGGCGTCACCTTTTTTCTTAATTATTCATCCAAATTAGAAATAAATTATATCATCTTGACATAGACTCTTTTCTCTAGTGCATTTATTTTTTTCAAAAATTTTAAATAAATTTCAGTATTTTTCCTTTACAAGATAATCAACCTTATATTTTAGTGTTGATGACCTACTTTCAATAAAAATAAAATATAAAATATAAAATATATTAAAACTAATTAAAATTTTAAAAGATATATATTTTGGAAAACATAATAGGCCCAAAGTGGTATAAAATATACATTTAGTAGACAATTCCAATTGGCAAAGTTGTGGCTCGTGTATAAGATAGCTATAATGCATAGATCTATAGACCATATGTTTGACTAAAATTAATTTTTAGTTAGAATTACTTAAATTCACTTGTACGGATAAGTTGGCTTGAAACGTGACACAATTTTGTGTTTTTGGGTCTTTACACTCTTTCAACACCATTGGTTAAATTATTTAACCTCTTATGGGTAAATTACAAATGAAATTAGGAAAATACTAAATTAAAGGAATTACAAGGTTGATGAGACCTAAATCCTAACAAAATGGGCTCTACTCTAGGAACAATATCAATGTGAAATTCTAAATCCTTCTTAGGTAGCATGCCTAGGATCTTACTCAGGATCACATCTGCAAACTCACAAATAATAGAGTGCTCATCAATAGATACTTCTTAACTCTCACCCTCATCAATATCACTCACTAGGATTACAAACAACTAACAACCCTATTGCATACTCCTCTCAGCTGCTTAGCTACGATCATGTGAACTGATATGGGTCTTTGGACCCCTGCAAGCTCTACTCACTCACCTAAATCATCCAAGCACTTAACCAACTTACAGTAACAATAAATAAAATATTTATGAGCCTCCAACCAATTCATACCTAAAAATATCCTAAAAGACCCTAAAGGTAGAATGTATAGGTCTACGGTGGTGGTGAAGGTACCCAAATCCAACAAGAAACCATGAACTAGGGAGCCTATGACCACCTTTCACTAGTAGCCAACACCTACCAACTATCATCCTACCTCACTACCACAAGCCAACACCATTCATAAGAATGGGAATATAAAATAATCTAAAATACTAGAATCAAATAGAATAGATATAGGAATCCCATACAACACACCTTATGTCTCAATCGTTCTACACTAATTCTCAGCCTGATGGTTGTCAACCACCATAAATACCTTGTGAGATCTCCTTGAATCCCCCATTGTAGGCTCTAAAGTGGCATGTCTTTGACTACCTCCTATAACCAATCTATAAGGAAAACAAACATATATATAACCCTAATAACCGCAAGTGTAATATGCTCTACCATATCTATCTGTTGGGGAAGGTGCTCTAGACTGATGAAAATTGCCTCTACTAGAACTCTATTGCATACTTTGAGCTACCTATATATAATATATATCTCTAAAAAACTATTCATTATGATGTCCTATGTAATTACTACTTGAACCCTATCCATTAGAAGGAGTTTGAGAAGGCTTCTATCTCTACTGTTATAGCTAAGCTAACCTAAGAGTTGTGGAGTGTGCCCTAGATAATCCTACGGGCTAAAACTGAGTGCCTCAAGAACCTAATCCTGATGGAGGTGTACTCCTAATTTGAAATCCATACCCATTAGCCAAGTTCTCCTCAATCGATCCCGCCTTCTCAATGTTTACCTCTAAATTCTTAGGCTCAAATAACTAAACACCGCCACTAATATGAGCATTCAGGTCCCAAACAAAATGTTGTACTTACATAGGCTCACCATCTATAATGCTAGCATATTTCTTAAGCTCAAATAATTTGTGCTGATATTGACCTACGACCATGTCCATTTGACAGAAGGAACCCCTTAGGATATGAGCTAAAAATACATGGAATATTTTTTTGAAAATTTAAGTTAAACATATGGAAAACAACCTCAAACTTACAATAATTTGTTGACATACAACAACACATAAGATAAAGACAAACCAAAAAAAAAATGCCAAGCATAGGATAAGGTATCTAGTCACATTAGGAAAGATATATAAAGTGATTTAATACATACAAGACCCATCGATAAGTTACAATAATCTACTTGACAAACTATGATGGTATGATGAAAGAATAAGGATCCGGTCAACTACCAAGAGGGGGGGGGGGGGTGAATTAGTAGATAGAAAACTGACATAAACTTTCACCAATCTCAAAATCAACCTCTCAATGCAAACTCTAAACTGACTGGTTTAATTACTGAACTTCAAATGCAATATTATTGATAAGTTAAAACTAGTTGACTGTTATAATAGACTAACAGTAAAACATCTTTGAAACTCACAAAACCTTTTAACTGAATCATTCAAATAGTTTACTGACATAAGTAAAACATATTTTAGATTGTTGTCGGTTAACATAACATATCAAAGTGGATTTAGCAGTTAAGCAATTCAACCATAGTAAACATAACCACAAAAACATTCACCACTTGACACAATATTTTTGACGTTTAAACCCAAATGGGAAAAATCACGGTGGGGATGAATACCCACAAGTATTCTAAACTCTTGTGAAGTTTCCCTGTTAGGAGTCAAGCCTATTAAAGCTTTACAATAAGTCCTGTTAAGATCAGATCTTGTTAGGGACCACCCGGTTAAGGGATTGACTATAATGCCCTATTAGATGCAATACTTTGTAAGGAGTAACCTCAGTAGAGGATTTGAAATCCAAGCTAATGGACCACCTGGTTAGAGGATTTGAATAACACTATGCTTGGTAGAGCTTACCCAGTTAGGGGATTTGACTATTGTAATTGTTAGATAACAACATGGGTTTGCTGATCTATTTGAATAGCACTACACTTGCTTGTTCAGATCCTTTTCATGCTCCTATCTACCTTTACACAAATTGCAGATACATCATCTGGTCTGGCAACCACACTCTCACTGTCAACTACAAATTGCCAACTCTTCAACAAAACAACTCATCGAATGTATAAATAAAACAATATGTCGGTAACACATCACAAACCTAATTCTCTCATAGAGATTACAAACAAATCGATTCAAGTATGACCATTGGATTACATAATAATCACTGTACATCATTCAAGATATCCTCGACCTCTCCTTGATCACCACTTCATCGAACACTGTAACTCATCATGCAATTTACATTACATGTAATGAACTTTCTCATTCCCAAGATAAAAACCATCATCTCTATGCGTAAAAAACCATTTGAAACTCTTCTCATACAACATGCATAGGTGTCATAATCATTACCGCTCATCATTATATCATAAACCAATACAACTGATTCACCAAAATTCATCAGTTAGGGTTTATCATATCAACAGGTAGGGTTTACCGATTCATCTTTCCATTTCATAGCAATACTGGTTTCCTCCACAAATTTACCTATCGGTTGCAGCTCCCTTCACTAGCTCTTCCTACCGGTTAGAAAATAATATTATAACAACATCATTACTGGTTAATTGACATCAATGACAACATAACATTTCATTAATGCAATCGTCATGCCAATGCCAACAAACTAAGCCTTCACCTAGGGCCTAAAAGAAGGCCTAGTTTGTAGAGTAAACTATTGTAACTTCTTGGGGGGTCTTGTATGTGTGTAGAGGATGGGATTTTCTACCCTCTAAGTGATGAACTTTGAGGAAAAAACTAACCTTTTCTATACCTTAGTTTAGTGGCGCTAAAGGCGAGCCAGGGGATGCAAACTACAAAATTAGACAACTAACACCATAGAGACTTCTTAAACAACCTCTGCTAAGTCTCTATTTTTAGGATGAACATGCAGAATTGGGACACTAGCACAATGCACTAACATCTTGTATGGATAGAGTATAGATACTATACATTGAACATGGATGCAACAATATAACTAAATTAATGATGTTGTGCCAAATAAAATGAAAATGGTGGGATGCAAACAACTAAAAGAAGATGAAGAAACACAAAGGGATCTTACAACTGGTCCACGATTGAAGCCTCCAACAAAATGAACTCCTTCCCTCGATCACAAACCTACACATAGAAAAAAGGGAAAATGTTGGGCTATGTTAAGAAGTCTACCTTAGTCAAACCACCACTTCGATGTTTCTACCTCCATAAATAGTCAAGATAATAGCCACGAGTGAAAGGAAAAAGATAAAGATGAAAGTAGATAGCTAAGAAAATTGATATGCTAGATGAAAACAATAAACATGCAAACAAAGAGAAAGAAATTAACTCCCCTTTAACAATCGAGAAACTATCACCTAAATGAATAAACTTGAGTTCCAAAAACTCTCCCAAGACTGTAATAATGGCAGATGTTGGAAAGAAACCCGTGAGAGATGTAGAAAGTATGCCTAGAGCTTGAGGAATTTTCCAAATGATCTAGAGGTCCCAAAACCCTCTCAAATGAGTGAAATATAGACCTCTAGGAAGAATCTTGATGTCGATGATCGTGGACAAAGGCGTTACAAACTCCTCCAAGCAGAGGCATAACGCTCAAACAACCACCTAAGAAGTGACATATTTGCGGGACTCTAGCGTAGCACATGGATGTCTTTGTGGCATGGTAGTGTTCAAGAATTGAATTATCAACATGGTCGAGAAGACTCCACATTCTAAGTTGACAAGGCGATCTGAGTTGACAAAAGGACAAGGGGATGAAAATGACTGAATCGACTTAAAGAAAAGGTGCTTATGTAGCATGAAATTGCATGGGGTGCAATTTATGATGTTACATTTCCCCCCCACTTTAGTGAGCATATCATTTTCGAGAGATGTGAAGCTAAAGTAGAGATGTTACCAAGGTTTGCAAAGGAGAAGTAGAATTCACCGATCGAACGAAGCTACCCTTAGTGAGAGATTAGAAATTGTGCTAGATTTTGCTCAATTGTTTTATCACAAACATGTTAGCTACAGACAAACATGTGATAAATTTTTTGATAATAATGTTAGAGAGTTCAAATAATCAGAAGACAACTAAGAGGGGGGGGGGGGTGAATCAGTTGTCACCAGATTACTGAAACCTTAAGAAATTAAATCCTTAATACCGAAACCCATAAGATCAATATTGGAATGCATAAACTCATTACAAAAATAGTAGTTATACCAATTAAGCATAAGAAACAATTAGAGAATAAAAACCATCCACATGACACCAAGATTTATATGTGGAAAACCCGGTAAAGGGGAAAACCACGTTGGGAAGCCTACCCATAGTTAGATAAACATTTGCAGTAAGTATGTGATTACAAATTGAGGGGCCTGCACTTGTAGAAAGGACCTCACTGTCTACATAAAAATCTAGACTACAATCCAAAAGAGAGAATGAACTGCAATGATAGCATCTCCTATGCCTGAATATAGTTTCGGTTAAGCTCAATACCAAAGGACTAAATCCTCTTACATAAACCCAACCTGATCACCAATGATCGACCAAATCCTCTGCATGAATGGTTATTACATTATTCACTCCTTACATATCTATATATGATCTACAATGAGATCTTACATCATATATATATAAACCCTTGACCATAAACAATTAGGTCGGCCACCAGACAATAAAGCAATTACATAATTACAATACATGTTGTCCTGAGACCAAACAAATAATATCCAACCCATAAGACATCCCAGAAACACATTGAGAAGACCAAACAACACGTTACATTGTTGGCATTGCACACTCCAATGAGAAATTGTAGGTGATTTAAGGTATTGTCATTGATGGCAACCTTGCAATCCTATGGCACCGGCAGGCACCGACATCGACAGACTCTTCACCGATAGATAGTTTACCGACAACGACAAAGATGATTACCGACACCCTGGTCGACATGATTTTGTTTATTATATATTGTATTTAATTGTAATATCTTTTTGTAAGCTGACAAGGTGTATTTTAATAAGACTCATATATAAGTATGAGATCTTGTAGATCATTTACATGCGGACATGGGAAGATTATTGCAGAAGTAACATGCGAATATTAAGGCAGATTTTGGAGTAAGGTTTATGGTTAGTGTATGAGCTTAAACCAGTACTGAACCTGGCATAGCAGATGCTGAACTAAAGTAGTACATTATATTGGATTTGCATAATCCATTTTGTAAGTCAGTGAGCTTTAGGTAGTTGGCCTTCCTGCATGTGCAGGCCCCTATTGTAAGTAATATCCATTCATTGGCCAGTGAGTGAATATTGTGGGTCACAAATCCCACCAAGGTTTTTCCCACACCGGGTTTCCTCGTTAAAAATATTGTGTTATGGTGTGTTGTCTATGTTGTGCTTATTGTTCATATTTACTGCATTAATTCTTGTTCACTGGTACACTATTTTGGAATGCAATTTATTTAATAAGGTCAGGAAATTTGTTAACTGGCAAGATACTGATCCACCCCCCCCTCTCAGTATCTTTGGGAATCCTAACAATTGGTATTAGAGCCTGGTCCTCTTTTTTCAAAAGCCTAATAAATTGAGGGAGATTTTGACACCGGTACAGATGGATAACTTGAGAAAGCAATTGGAAACAACTCTTGCAGATTATGATGCAGAAAAGTTGAAGAATATCAAACTTGAAGATGATTTGAAGGCTACACAGGAAATCATTCAAGGACTTCTGGAGAATCTTACTATTGCTAGAAACAAAAGAAGAGAACTTCATGAGAAGATACAAAATGATGATGAAGAAAAGGAAACTCTTAATGATCTTGTAAGCAAGATGAAGCAAGAAAACATGACCTTGAGGAATGAGATGCAAGGTATGACTATGAGATTTTGTAAAGACATTGAAGATAGAAAGAAAAATGAAGATGACTTGTCTAGGAGAATCAATGATGCTAGAAATAAAAATCTAAGACCCAGTCATGAAAATGATATGTTAAAGACAGATCTAATTCACTTGGAACATGATAAAACTTAACTCATGAGACAAAAGGATTTCTTGGAAAATGAGTTGGCTACTACAAATCAACATAAAGAGAAATTCAAGAAAAGTTCAGAAGAACTTGATGATATGTTGAAAAATCAGAAACCTAATGGAGATACTAATGGACTTGGCTTTGAAGTTGGTGAAAGCTTTGGTACTGCAAACAATCATGATCATAGTAAACCAGTAAGACAACCTAATGCCTACAAATTTAATGGAAAATGCTTTAACTGTAACAAGTATGGTCATAGAGCAAATTAGCGTAGATCTAGAAACTATCAGAACACTAATGCACCCACCAGTCAATGTTCAAAATGCAACAAAATTGGTCATAATTCAAAAAACCGCAGAAGGAATGTAAGATGTTATGTTTGTGGAAGATTTGGACACTTATCTGATCAATGCAAAACACATACCGACATAGGATATGGAAAAGCTATTCAGAAAAAAACAATGTGACTTGTTATGCTTGTAACAAGATTGGACATATTGCAAAATTTTGTAGAAGTAAGGCATCACCAACAAATAATAAAGGACCTATCTTGAAAGGTAAAGAAAAGGTTGAAGAGGTAAAGAAAGAATTTTGAAAACAATGGATTAGAAAGTCAGAATGTTGATGAGATTATTCCTTCACTGGTAGAATAGAGTATCACTCCACCGACAGGAGATTCTTCATCTAATTGAAAATAAATCTTTTGGGGGTATGGCAACTAATTGAAAATCATGCTAGTTTACCCTCAGTTGATGGTTGAAGGATGAATTAATTGATAATCTAAAGAAAATTAAAGGTGATAAGAAAGGTACTTTCAGATTTGGTAATCTACTTGTGTTCCTAATGCTATACATTACTAAGGAAGTTCCCGGTATAGGTAGGAAAGAATTTGGTTTTGACATACCGGTAGGCAAACAACTTTTGGATATCTTTACCGACATGGGAGATGATAGGGAAAACAACATAATTGAATACTTCCAAGCATTTAAGGCTAGAATGAAAACAAGGGAAAGGTTATCTCAGAGCATAGTTGACAAATATCAGAAAGAAATATGTTTTGTTATAAAGAAAGATGAAATCTGGATGGAAGCAATGGTTCCTAGAATTGTTTGGGTAACAAAAATGGGTTGTGACGCAGATGAAAACATAATTGAGACATATGTTAAAGCCCTACGTGAAGCCCTTAGAGAACCTGAAGAGGAAATATTTGGAAATACTAAAACTATTGAGAGCAAGGTATAGACCCTTAAACGAAGGAAGAAAAGAGAACAATCTATCAGAAAAACAACAAAATAGGCCAAAGAGATCAAGGAAAACATATTGAATATCACTGGTATTAAGGAAAGTGACTTGGAAGGGATACAACCAGAAGCTCATCTTTCACTGGTTGGAACTTCATCTAACAGTGAAATCCTGGCCGAGTTTAAGAGAGTAGAAAGGAAAAGAAAACCTTCACTGGCACCCTCTCCTGCACCAAAGAGAACAAGAAGGAAACAACAGGCAGTAAGGCCCCCAACAAAGAAAATGACACCAAGGAAGAAGAAGGAAAAACAAGTTATTCCTCCTTTAGATAATCTTTTAAATGAAATAACAGATGAAGGAAACTTGTCTAATGTCAGTAAATTGTATGATACTTTTACTAATGAAGAAAAGGAAAGCATAGAAAATAGTATCATTCTACACTTAGACATTTACAAGAAATTTTTGATAGAAGTTGTAGATGATTTACCGAGTGACTTGTATAGACGACTTGATGAAAAGAGACTAGCTATTATGGAATTGGACAAGAAAATAAAGATAGAAAAATTGCTTACATTTCACCCTGTTAAATCAGTAGAAGAAATTGATGAGTTAAGAAGTGAGGCAAACATGACAATATTTTCTAGTGGTCACCGGCATGTAGGTTTAATGGCTGGAAGAGTGAATGAAATCTCTAAAGAGATAATGGATAAATGGGATATCTTCTTTGTGGAGAAAGAAAAACAAGAAGAGCTCAAACGACCCAAAACTTTTAGAGTTTACCAAAAGGATAAGGAAAAATTTAAAGGCAAGGTAGGTGGACCTCCAAGCATAAAAGTGATATACAACTTGTCCCCACCTCCTTCTGATACTCCATCGGTTGAGACTGTTGATACACCACCGGTAACTGATAATGTTGAGTTGGAAACAACACACGAGGACACCAATCCTGGAATATTGATACACAAGAGGTCAATATTGTGGTTGATAAGGAAAACACTGGTGAAAAGAAAGATGTGGCTACTGAGCCACCAACTTAGAATATTGCAGTGGAAACACATGTAGAGCATACAATTTAAAATATTGAAATTGGGGTTGTGACACAAACTGACCAATCAGTTGATCCCCTAGCTTCTAGAATGGTGACTGATACCACTGGTGCACACATTGAAAAACCCACTGAGTCAGAGAAACTAGCAGTGAATACTGAGACTACATCAGAGAAACCGACATTAGAAAGCATAGAGAAACAAACTGAGGTACACATTGAGAAACATGAAGAGAAAAAAGTTGAGTCACAGGTTCATGCGGAGACAGTACCACCAGCAACTGCTGAGAAACCCAAGCCTTTGCTAGTTGAGATGCAGACACAAACTGACCTATCAGAGGTCAACACAAGAAAAGAGGTTACTCACACCGACAAAATGTAGATTGTTAAGGTAGTTGGACAATCATCTGGTTCTTCCATGATAGAATTCAGACCAACTAATGTAACAGAGGTATTATTGGATTCAATTAAGAAAATTACAGAGTGTAATGCACTAGCATATAAAGCTATTGATGATACAATTCCTATTCTAAAATTGATTGTACCCAAGTGCAATATGGACAACAAAGATTCTTTGAGCCAATTAGACACATTATCTAAGTATATCACAAGCAAATTATTAAAAGTTGATCAGATAAATGAGGAGACATTTAGAGAGAAAATGAACAAGGAAAAGGAGAAATTATTTGATGAGACAATAAAGAAGTGCATGGGACACATTGATACCCTATTACCAGCACTTAGCTAAACAATAATGGAGTTTAAGGAATTGTACAAAGACACATACAAGACTGATACTTTGACAGTGGATATAGACAAGAAAATCAGTAAAGCACAGAAAGAAATAAATGATATAGCTGACAATATCATTGGTTCCTCTGAACCAATATCAGTTATAGAGCAAGAAATAGTAGGTTTTGAGGAGAAAATTGAAAATTTTGAACAAGAGAAGGAAAGAATAAAATTCAAGGCAAAAGAGCTTAAATGTAGACTTGGTCCTAAACTTGACAACCTCATCTCTTTGAGAAAAGAGATCTTAGAGGCACTTGTTCCAGGACTAAAGACACTAGAAGAGAAAATGCACATCCTCAGCAGTACAATTCAAAGGACTGAAGCAGCATTGAAGGATAGTGACAGGTTCACTAAGAGCCTAAATTTTGCATTGGCAGATCTATTTCAGATTGTAACCAACCGGTTACAGGGTTCCAGCTGAGAACTACACTCAGTTGACATTTTTGATAGCCTTTGTCATTGATGCCAATGGGGGAGTAGTAGAGATGAGAAAAATGATGGACAAAAGAGATCATTTGCTTAGGGGGAGCACACAGTTTTGGTAAGATTTTTTGGACTTCAAATTTTGGATACAATTTTGAATTTTTCTCATGGGTGTTGCCATCAATGGAAAAGGGGGAGATTGTTGGCATTGCACACTCCAATGAGAAATTGTAGGTGATTGAAGGTATTGTCATTGACAGCAACCTTGCAATCCTATGGCATCGACATCGATAGACTCTTCACCGATAGATAGTTTACCAACAATGAGAAAGATGATTACTGACACCTTGGCTGACATGATTTTGTTTATTGTATATTGTATTTAATTGTAACATCTTTTTGTAAGCTGACAAGGCGTATTGTAATAAGACTCATATATAAGTATGAGATCTTGTAGATCATTTAGATGTGGACATGGGAAGATTATTGCAGAAGTAACATGCGAATATTAAGGCAAATTTTGGAGTAAGGTTTATGGTTAGTGTATGAGCTTAAACCGGTACTGAACTTGGCATAGCAGATGTTGAACTAAAGCAGTACATTATATTGGATTTCAATAATCCATTTTGTAAGTCAGTGAGACTTCCTTTTGTAATTAAGCAGCGAGCTTTAGGTAGTTGGCCTTCCTGCATGTGTAGGCCCCTATTGTAAGTAATATCCATTCATTGGCCAGTGAGTGAATATTGTGGGTCACAAATCCCACCGAGGTTTTTCCCACACTGGGTTTCCTCGTTAAAAATCTTGTGTTATGGTGTGCTTTCTATGTTGTGCTTATTGTTCATATTTACTACATTAATTCTTTCTTACTGGTATACTGTTTTGGAATGCAATTTATTTAATAAGGTTAGAAAATCTGTTAACCGACAAGATACTGATTCACCCCCCCTCTCAGTATCTTTGGGAATCCTAACATATATTAA
Source organism: Cryptomeria japonica (assembly GCF_030272615.1). Classification (NCBI taxonomy): domain Eukaryota; kingdom Viridiplantae; phylum Streptophyta; class Pinopsida; order Cupressales; family Cupressaceae; genus Cryptomeria; species Cryptomeria japonica. Next base: position 237,836,820 of record NC_081410.1, on the reverse strand, counting down.
GTTGGTCCAAAACCTAGATGGATCCGAACCCAATTTAGGTCCACACACGGTAAAGCAATGATCCCAATCAACTAAGTTTCAAACACGATCACCATCATCCTGAATCTCTACTAGAATCCACACCAACATGACTTATGCATAACATCAAATATCTTCATCAAACTCTGCCGGTGAAACCCTCAGTAGATCAACAAACCAAGCTTACCAACATACATGATAGCATCTGATCACCAAATCAAAACCAATTGACTGAACATGAATTTGAGTAGCATGAATAGCAGATCTAGGCCAATTACAAATGCCAAAACATACCAGAGCATACTAGATCATCATGATCTAATCCAACTAGAAACCAAACAACTTACCAGGACTAGAAGGATACCGGTAACTAGCCAAAACAACTAGTGTTGACATCAATGACAAAACATAAATGCAACACATAATCAATTCCTCCAAATGGCCAACAAATAAGCGATCAGGCACAAAGCCGACAAGATAATGTAATAGAAATAGACCCCGCTTAATGGAAGATAACCCCTATAATGAAAGATACAAGATAGTGCTAGTATGGGTAGCAAATTGTGTTATGCTAGATAATCATATGATTGGGAACGGTTTCACCAATATGGGTAGCAAGTTGTATTACGCTAGATAGCCATACAATAGGGTGACTGTAGATTCATTTAATAAGTAGTGGATTGGCCCCTACAAAAGGCAACAAGATAAATAGATCAAGTGTATTGGCCCTCACCAAGAAAAATAAGAGAAATAGATCAAGTGGTTTGGCCCCCACCAAGGGAAACAAGATAAATAGATCAAGTGGTTGGGCCCCCACCAAGGCAAACAAGATGATCAAATGCAAAGGTAGATTATGAAGATATGATAGCCCCCCCTTAGAATGATATGCATGAAGGACATGTCATTCTAAGGAGAAGGAATGTTGTGTCACATCCACATAGCGAGATATTTTTTATGGAATGTCACCTTCAATGGATGACACATAAGAACCACAACATCGATAAAAATCTAAGTATAAATGCAAGGTTGAGACACCTTTTTCCCAACATTCTCCCACTTGTTGAACACCTTTCAAGAGAAAAGGGAGTATCAACACAACAAATTAATTGAAGCCCATAGACTCTAAACACCATTTGAACTTCTCTATGCTCACAACCTTAGTTAAAGAATCTGTAACATTCATCAAAGTTTCTACCTTAACCAGCTTCACCTTACCATCTTCGACCATATTTTTAATAAAATGATATTGAACATCAATGTGTTTGGTTCGGGCATGAAATTTCAGGTTCTTAGCTAGGTAGATCAGACCTTGACTATCACAATAAATTGTCATTGCACCTTGTGTTATTCCAATATATGAACACCATCTCTTAAGACAAATGGATTCTTTACTAGCATGAGTAGTTGTCATATACTCTGCTTCTATAGTGGATAAAGAAACCACAACCTATCACTTATTCATCCAACTAATCACACCACCAAATAAAGTAAATACATAAGCACAGGTAGATCTTCTGCTATCAATATCACCTGCTCAGTTTGAATCCACATAACCATAAATATCAAGGGAAATCACATCTCCAACCAAATTACCATGATAACACAAAGAATACTCTAAGGTACCCTTCAAATATCTGAAGACTCTTTTGATTGCATCCCAATGAACTCTACCAAGATTAGACATATATCTAGAAAGAACTCCCACTGCTTGGGCAATGACTAGTCTAGTACAAACCATAGCATACATCAAACTTCCAACTGCACTCTAGTAAGGCACTCTTCTTATGTCTTCCATCTCTATTGGAGATGTAGCATGATCTAAAATAAATAATTTTGTCCCAACTATGAATGAAAAAATGTAATGATCTATAATCTTGCATGTTGAACCTCAATAAAACTGAATTCACATACTTACTTTGACCTAGCCATAGATTTATGTTCACTTTATCTCTTCTAATGTCCATCCCAAGAATGTGTTTTTTCTACACCAAGATCTTTCATTTCAAATTTAGCAGCAAGCTGAGACTTTAGTTCTAAAATCATTCATTTCCTTTTATCAATGAACAACATATCATCAACATATAATGCAATGTACAAGAAATCATCACCATCAGATTTATAATAAATACAATGATCTGATTTAGAGCGTTTAAATCCCAAACTCAACACATATGTATCAACTTTTTGGTACTACATCACAGGACTCTATTTGAGGCCATATAAAGATTTCTTCAATTTACAAACCAAATTACTTTTACCTTTCACCACATTATGCTCTGGTTGTGTCATATACATATCCTCCTCCAAATCACCATGAAGAAAAGTAGTTTTCACATTCATTTTCTCAACCTTCAATTCATAAGCAACAACAATAGAAAGAAAATATCTAATGGATGACATTTTTGCAACAGGAGAAAATATCTCACCATAATCAACACCCTCAACCTGAGAGTATCCTTTTGCAACCAACTTTTCTGTATACTTCTCAATACTTCCATTCAAACCAATCTTTTTCCTAAATACTCATTTTCAACCAACAGGTTTCCTTCCTTCAAGCAATGGTACAAGGTCCCATGTATCATTCTTTTTCAAAGCTGTCATTTCTTCTTCCATAGAAATCTTCCAGGATTCTACATCATTCATACCTAATGCCTCTTCTATAGATCTTGGTTCATCCACATTAGTATTCAAAGCAAAAATACATCTCCAATCATCAGGTGAATACCTTTCAGGAGGTTTTCTATGTCTTTTAGACCTTTGAACAAGCTAAGTTGGAGGTTCTTCCTCCTCTTCTAAAGATTCAGAGCTAGATGAGCTCTCCTCAACTTCTTGCCTATCAAGTGGTCTTGATTCAACTCTTTCAGGCGTAGAAGGGAATTGAATCACATCTTCTTGTTTAGTTTGTTCTAGTTGCAATGTAATAGAAAGAGGCTTAATTTCTCTAAAAATAACACTTTTACTATGAATTACCTTTTGTGCAACAAGGTCCCAAAGCTTGTATCCTTTCATACCATAATTGTAAATGATGAAGATACATTTCAAATCCTTTTTCTCCAACTTTGTTTGCTTTTCCTTTAGCACATGTGCATGTGCCTCACAACCAACAATTCTAAGATGTTCGAATGAAGGCTTGTGACCTGACCATGCTTCCATAGGCGTTTAATCAACAAGAACTGATGTAGGAGACCTATTAATCATGTAGCAAGTAGTGGCAACAAATTCAACCCAAAATTTTTGTTCTAGACCAGCACCACTCAACATACCCTAGCCTTCTCCATCAATGTCCCATTCATTATTTCTGTAACTCCATTCTACTGTGAAGAATATAGAGTTATCTTCTATCTATTAATGCCAGTGTTTAGAAAATATATCAAAATCATTAGAGCAAAATTCACCACCATTATCAGTCCTCAAACATTTAATTTTCTTTCCAATATACAACTCAACCATTGCTTTAAATTCTTTAAAATGATTGAAAACTTCATATTTACTCTTTATAAAGTATACCCATGTCCTTCTACTAAAATAATCAATAAATTAGACAAAATATGTGGATTTTCCAATTCAAGGAACATTTACAGGACCAAACACATCAAAATGAATAAGATCCAAAACACCACAAGATTTATGAGAACTCGAGTAAAACTGAATGCAATTTTGTTTTTCATAAATGAAATGCTCACAAAAATCAAAGTCAAGGTTACAATCATTCAAACCTTCAACAAGGTTTTTATTTTTCAAGGTCCTGAGACACTTTTCTGCAATGTGGCCAAGTCTCTGGTGCCATAACATAGTCTTCTCTGTAGGTAAATTTACTTTTAAAGAAATATTAATCTCCCAATTCAGGTAGGCTCGGTAACACATAACACATTGTGCCAGATCACTGATCTTGATTTGACCTTCAATATCCTCCTTGATCGCCCATGGATCCATGCCATGTAGGTCATCCCTTCCAGCTATCACCAATGCCTAAAATTTCCATTTCAATGATGCGAAATCACTATCCGTGGTGACGCTCAACTCTTTGAGTACTGTTTTGAACTTGAGGCTTCATCTCCATATTTCCATCATTGCTTAGGTATCAATAGTGGAACCACATCTGCAACTCCACCATCCTCATATGTTGATCTTGACACCATCCTAGCCATTGCAAAAGAAAAAACTTCTCTCTCTTCCTCCTTTTCCCAACTCAAGATCAAAGACACTAGTTGTGGTGAATATGCCTTGCAAGGCACATTCACAGTAGGTGCTTTACCTCTGGATTCACATGCTCATGGAAAACCTAGTAAAGAGCAAAAAAAGAAAGAACATATGGTCCGACAGTGTGGCTCCTGTTGTCACGGGATTTGCACCCAAAGCAAGTGTGAAAAACTTGCAATCTCATGAAACATGGGACTACTCTCAGACTGTGGGTATCCTATCATGAGAGTAGACCTTCGGATTATAGGCTGACTCCTATTAGATCACCTAAAACTAACTAAAACCCTGACTGGAAAAGGGATAGAAAGATATGCATAAACTGAAAAAAACCACTACTTAAGGTGATGCACCAATGGATAAAAGACCTGCAAACTGCTTACAAACTCAAAAGATAATCAAAAAAATAAGTTGCACAATCTCACAACTCTTCTATTTATGCTTGCAAAAATGATTCTTATGAAAGGCTCTGACTTTCTGGTGTTCAGAAAAAGGAGAAACAATGGTGTTCTCACAATTTTGATCCAAAAGAATTAAAACACTAACACAAACCTGCACTATGACATAACATTCTTTGCATCCAACATTGAAGGAATTTAATAAAAATAAAGGCTAACACAATATTTTATTATATAACTCACAAACAATACTTGAAAAAACTAGAATAATAGAGAAGACAAGCTTTTTATTGAAAACCATGAGATATTTGTATTAAAAATATGAAAAAACTCATAAGGTATGAGTTACAAGAGTATGAACTTTCTGCTACACATGTACCAAAACTCAGAACTAGAGAAAAATGAGTGAGAAAGAAAGCCTTATACAATAAGCCTCCCAAATTCAAATTTTGAATTTTGGCTCCAAGAATGATGAGTTGTCATCAACTCCAACCTCTCCCTCAAATTAAGCACCTAACTGAAAGCTAACTCCTCTAAAAAAGCACAAGGAATTGTCAAAATGAAGACAACCTCTTGGGATCGAATGCAACAAGAAATCCCCCAAAATTAGGGATGTAACTGCATGAATCAAGTAGTTGACCCCCTCAAAACTCTTCTTGACTGATCCCTTAACTACTCAGACTCTTAAACTGGACTCAAATTGACAAATAGGTGACAAATCACCAACTTTAACTCCATGTGTTTTCTATTCATCTCAGTTAACTCATAGATGCAAGCTTAGACTCCAAAAGTAACTAAGTCTTCCTATTTTCTCTCACTTTGCATCTCAACGTATCTCCTATTATGCATTGAAAAATATTTGTAAAAGTGATTTATCACATCACTTTTAACAAAGTCTTACAATTTTGATACAAATGCAGATATAAGAGCTTTTATAAAAAACCCTAACAAAACTTAAGTGACTTATACTCTTATAAGTGTTTATAAAACACTTAAAAAATAAATACAAAGACACATAAAGGGCCATGACACAAAATATGAAAAAATATTTAATGAAATAAAGGCAAAAAGCCTTCTACTTGCATCAGGTTATTTAGGGTTTAAAAACACTAGAAAAAAAGGTAAAAGAAGAATCATTTCATCTTTATTCATTATTTTCCTTGGTTGTTGAAGAAGTGTCACCATGCTGATCTAGGGTTTGAGCATTGTGTGTTTTTTTTGCTATAGCCATAAGTCATAGGAGATAACTTTAGGCAAAATATGGTAAGCCTTTTTCTATGCAGATCTAGTCCTTCTTTTTCTATTATTCTTTGTGAACGGTGCCTTGCCTCTGTGTGTTATTTATGCTTCTAATATTGGGATCATATTTATGTTGTGATGTGGCACCACCATGATACTCTATTCATTCTAGGGTTTCAACCCAAATGCACCTCATTGCTGCTATCATGGTGATTTGACAAAAGATTTCTTGCAGGGAAGGTAAGTTCATCTCCTGTTTCCTATGACTGTTACTCTTCTTTGTATGGCTAGGGCTGCCTCTAGTCTTTGATATTTCTCTGTGTAGCTGGAATCCCTCTTCTGTATTCTATGTTTGGAACTGAAAGGGTTTACTTTGATTTTTCTTCACGGTTGGAACCCTATGATGTTGGGATTTCCGTGTTTGGATATTTTTATCATTTTATATTGTTGACCTTGTTATTTTGCTCACAGTATTTATGGTTATCATGTCTGTCCAAGAACCATATTCTATCTTTGTTGTGTCATGCTTTGCTTAGGCAGAAATTGAACTGTTATGATAATGCTTTGTAGGCTTTATTAAATATTAAAGACCATGTCCTTGATCTTATTCAATATTCATTGTAGACATGCTGCTGCTCAAGAGTGCAAATTTGTTCTTTCACTTGGACTGTTAAATGGTCTATGTGCATTGTATGCTTTCAATTTACTTGTAAAGACTGTATCTTATTCTCTCACTTCACATGTGACTACTCCAAAGAATCTATTACCCACCTCACATCCTTTAAACAAGATATTGTCCATATCTTTTGGTGGCTTTGTTGTATAAAATGCTTTGGTAATTGAATATCATTATTTCTTATGACTAAGTTTGTGCTTTTGGTACTACTTTGTATCCTTATTGACTGTACCATGATGATTGAAATTACTAGAATCCTCATGCTATGACTGCATTATTGTCTCTTTAATGGCTTCACTATTCTTGACAACAAGGACTGCACTTTGCTTTGATATCTCTATCCTTAAAGGCTTTGCTGCTCACTGCTACTTATATTTGCTATGTGACTATAACATGGTGATTCTCACTACCTTTCAGACTATGGCTCTAATGATATGAGGCTTTCATTATTTGTCTATCCTAACATTGTCTTGTGACAATGTCTTTCCCTTGCAATCACTGTCCTCAATCTGAAGTACATAAATTATCCTGAGATGACTTGTATGCCATGATATAAATAATAATTAATAACTATTGCTTTAAAGTCTATTTGCTGCTATAAAACTTGTAACAAAGAATAATTCTCTATCCTTGACTGTTCTTTTGAAGCCTTGTATGGATGATCTTATTCCCTCTAATGCACATACCTTTGAGTTCTCATAATTGTCTTTACTGTCTTATCTATGTATTTGATCTCTATAAGGGTACTTTCATAGTGTTGAGATTATAAGATTATAGTGATATTCATTGTTGTTGACAGAGGCATTAATTGTAACTACTCATTGGACTGTCCCTCTTGAATGGACTACTCTGATTAATTACAGATGTTAACTATGATGTTGTCTCATGATTGTTTTAAATCTGCTATATGTCATAGTTCCCCAATCCTCAATAGTTGCAACTATCTCTTCTTGATGTATGAAGAATGGGTTGAGTACATGCCTTTTACTATGGTTGCCAACTAAGGCTGTGATTTCCTCCAATGCCTTATGACTGTGACCTTGTGGTACGAGACCTTTGATGATTGTCTTAATAATGAATACCTCCTTGTATTGACTATATTTTCAACCTTTGCCAATGTAATTATGGTTGTATTTATCACTTTGGAGCTCTGTAAGCATCTTTCCCTCTTAATAGTGACTTGGTGCTATAAGTCTTTACTGCTTTAAGTGTGAACAAGGCTTATTTCTGCTCTATCACTTCTCATCATTAATGAGATCAACGTTATTATGACTATCAGCTACCGTACTTCATGAAAAGTTATGGCTTCATGGTGGTCTTTTCTTTTTTAAAGCTAGTGATTGTAATGCAAGGTTTGTTTCTTCTCTCTACTTTTCTCATTATCACACACAATGAATCACCATTAATGGTAGGAATGCTGCAATAAATTCTTATTGGATTGATCTCAATCCATCCTTAAGGCTATCTTTTTGATTCACCATTCCACATTCTTGACCTTAAGACTGCTATGATTGTAGTTGTTGTACCTCGTTATTAATCCCTGCTCTATCAAATAGGATTTGGATTGCAAATGGTTCCTCACAATCTGGGTTCATGACTGATTTTTGTCTCATACACTGTCCTTTTGCACTTTGGGCTGTAAAATTTCTCTATAAAAACATATATCAGTCCTTGATGACTGTTATGATGCTGCTATGACTGCCATTTTCCTTGTGAACATTGTCATTGTGCTTTTTGAAACGCTGCCATCTCTTAGTTCTCTGTCATGCTTTTTGATAGTGAATGACTTTCCATTATATTGTACTCATACCTCTATTCTCTGATTGGAGATCATTGTATCATGGATCTATTATGAATGTTTTGTCTGACCTCTTCATTGTATTCTCATGAATGCTTACAATTCTCTGCTCATTGCATAGGCAGTGACCTTTGATCCAGCTACAACTATTATCTTTGATTCATTGACTATGCCTCTAACCTTTCAACCATCACTCCCAATAATAAATCATTTCTCTTCAGTGTTTGGTTGATCTATGCTTGCATGAGGACTGTTGTGTTAAGGTGATTGTGTTGCATTTGATGGCACCTTAACCCATTGAATATATGTCTAGTATGAATGAATGATTAGGAATATTTTGAAGGTTTGAATCACTATCTTTAACATGCAAGTTTTAACAGTGATATATCTTTTCTTTAGTCTAAAACAATCACCTCTATCAAATAAGCAATTGTCTTCCTTGTAATGCTGACAATCACATTTACTGCTACAATACAATCATTTGAAAGTTCCTTCACTTACTTCCCTGTATCCATATTTCAACCTTGGCATGAATTTCATTCCCTTTGTAGATGCTCATTTAGATGTTGTAGTATGACCTTCTTTTAATTTATGGACTGTAACATGCATTATCTTTGTATCAGGACTGTAGCTGAGCTTTACTTTTGTGTTGCTATAAGACATCTATGACTAAATTGAGCACTCTATTCCACCATAGCTTCATATGTTCACTACCATTTTCTTGCATTGCACCATTAAAGATGACTATAGCTGTAATAACACTTGTGTTGAGAAGTAGTTTTCTTTGATTGAAGTGTCAAGGTTTTTCCTTGGTACACGATGGTTATCAGACCATTGTGATCACTCTGGATAACTATCTATCCCCAGACAAAATATCGACACCTCTTTGGGATAGTACTAATCAGAAAACTTAATGAGCTTGGCTCAACCCTTATGGGAGCCACATTTTACACCACTCATAATCAGCTGATAAACAACCATGTTATTTTCCTGTATCTGCACATGAAGCAAACAAGTTAGACAAAATAAAGCATATCTAATTTGTTGTTGATGTTTTGATCTAATTTTTGTCTCTTGGACCTTATGAGATACTAACTGTTATGATTCATATGAGGGATAGATTATGTGCTTGAAGGTGCATATGCAGATATGGAATGATGACCCTTTATTTCTCTAACAATACTTTTGCAAATGCACGTATAGGACAATAAGGAGGTAAAACTAGTTGGATGGGTGAAAGACTACATATGCTATAGGAAAACTCAAAGAGGGCTCATCATTCAGGCAGTGACAAGTCACCCTTGCATATCTATATTTACTTTATGTTTTAAATCTGTAAATAAATAGTTTTTTCCTTATTTGCACCACATCAGTCAGTCTCACGGCTTGTGTGAGACATTTGTACATTCATATTTAATAAAGATTACTTTCTCACAAAATCTGTGTTCTCTTTCTACTTCATATGCACTTGCATAATGATAATTCATAGTAATCTATATGTTTCTTTCTTTTAAAATATTCATGAATGTAATACAATAGAATAAAAATGCACCTTTGTTTGTAAAACACATAAAATCTCTACCTGATTGAGCTTGTAGCAAAAATAGGTAACAACTCCACCATGTTCCAAGCTCAAGGAGAGATTAACCATGAGGTCAAAGAAAGTGACATTAATCAATTGCTCTACAAGGATGTCTCTATAGATAATGACACTCACCTCAGACAAATTAAGGCAAAATATCATGCTGCTCACAAATGGGCAACTCAATAATGGAACTACCAAGGTGGCAGATTAGGCCAAGAAGAACAAGGCATCATAAGACTCATTGTCACCACTCCTAATCCAAATCATCAAGGGCTTGGTTTTGGACGTCCCTCCCATGAAGCCTCAAGTTTGGTTGGCACTGTCGGAAACAACAGAAACATTTCAATCAATATCGACAACATGCCTGACGAGGTTGTCAAACAAGTGTATGATGATATAGATAGTTCCTCAACCTTTGGCACATCTAGCCTCTTTGATAGATCCATCCTCTTAATTTACCTTCCCCTTTGCCACCCTAAACTCATTGATTAGGGCCAAACTGTTGCACATCTAGACACATTCCAAGATGATAAAACACTCCTACAATTCCTAGGGGTGACTGAGGCTACACCATATCATCATCTTGAGCAGAATACAGTTTAAAATATAGATCCTCAAGGTTACTTTGGGGAAGAAGGAATCCTTAACCACAAAAGTGAAATAAATTAAAAATCAAGAGTCTCACAATGAAAACCTTTCAGACGTTCTTCTTGACTCAAAAATATTAAAAATAAAGGGTGTATCTTCTGGTGAAAACCTCCATGAGGCGCTAGAGGAAGAGGATTCCCTTCTTCACCTAGCCAATGATTATGTTCCTGAAAGGTCTCCCATTCTCATAGATCGGACCAAAGAGATAAATTTGGGCACAACAAAAAACCCACACATCACTCATGTGACTACCTCTTTATTTGAAGATGAATCCAAGGTGTTCTATGATATCCTTCACAGATGGCCCATTAGTTTTGCATGGTCTTATGTGGATATGCTTGGTGTCAATCCTGAGTTAGTATTTCACCATCTTTCTATGGATCCTAATGCTAAACCCATCAAGCAGAAGCTGCACAAGATGCATCCCAGAATCACACTCTTAGTCAAGGCAAAGTTGGTAAAGCTCCTAAAAGTCAAATTCATCCACCCAATCAACTATTCTGAATGGATATCCAATATGGTACTGGTTTCAAAACCATGTGGGGCAATCAAAGTATGCACAAACTTCAAAGATCTTAATAAGGCATGTCCAAAAGATGATTTTCCACTTCCCAACATCGATATCCTTGCCAATCTGACAGTAGGACACGACATGCTATCTCTCATGGATGGATTCTCGAGTTATAATCAGATAAGAATAATAGAATAAGGTCAACATAAAATAGCTTTTACCACACCATAGAGAACATTCTGCTATCAGGTTGTGCTCTTTGGTCTCAAGAATGCAGGCACCACATATCAACACGCCATGACAGTAATATTTCAATACCTCATGCATATAGTAATGGAAGATTACATAGATGACATCCTCGTAAAATCAAAGACAAGAGCCGAACATCCAACTATCCTAGAGTTAGTTTTTGAGTGTTTGGCTAAATATAAATTGAGGCTTAATCCAAAAAAGAATGTCTTTGGAGTTACATTAGGTAAAATCCTAGGCTTTATAGTTTCCAAACGAGGTATCGAGGTTGACGCCGAAAAGGTCAAAGCAATCATGGAGATACCTCCCCACAAAAAAATAAGGAATCTACATAGTCTATAAGGAAAATTATAGTCTATTAGGAGATTCTTTGCACAACTAGAAGACAAGTGCCAACCTTTCAAATACTTGCTCAGAAAGGGGGCCAAATTCAAATGGGATGCCCAATGCCAACAAGTATTCAACAAGATCAAGGAATATCTAGCTCATCCCCCAGTGCTAATGTCACCCATCCCGGGTTGTCCATTGATTTTATACATTTCAACTACTTCAAAAGCTGTGGGGGCACTTCTTGCCTAGCATGATGATCAAGGTAAAGAAAGAGAAATATTTTATATCAGTCAGACTGTAGTCGGTTATGAGCTTAATTATTATCCAATGGAAAAAGAATGTCTAGCTGTTTTCTTTTGTTCTAAAAAACTATGACACTACATGTTAAGCTATACTGTGAAGTTCATTTGTAATATTGACCCTCTCAAGTACCTACTTTTCAAAACTACTCTAACGGGACACATGGCCAAGTGGGCTATGCTGCTCAGTGAGTTTGACATCCAATATGTCGATCAAAAATCCATCAAGTGACAAGTTATTGTTGATCGGTTAGTAGACACTATTGCTTAATGTCAATCCATTATTCATAGAGTTTCTCAATAAGTATGTGTGTTTTGTTGCTCAACAACCCCCATGGAAACTATTTTGATTTCTCATACGCAAAGATGAGTGAGGGAAAGATTCCTATTTGTCCCACCTCAAGGTGCCCTTATCCCTAAGTCATTCAAGTTGTCCTTCCTATGTACCAACAATATAGTTGAGTATGAAGGATTAATCAATGGTCTAAAGACAACTATTCAGTGGAACATAGCAGATCTCCTAGTTTATGAAAATTTACAACTTGTCATCTGTCAAACCAATGACAAATAACAAACTTAAGATGACGAGCTCATGCCATACAAAACAATGGTTGATGACCTCAAGCAAAATTTTCAGACTATAATATTTGACCAGATTCCTCAAGCTCTATATAAAGCAATAGATGTAATGGCCACCATTGGATCCCTCCTAGATATTGGTTAAGATAGTCTAGGTATGAATTTTTAGTTGAACAACTCCTCCAACCAACCTTTGAGACATCACACATGAAAATGGTGTGCAACATCGTTGGACCACATTCACCTTGGTACCATGACATCCATGCATATCTTAAAGATGGTACCCTTCCCAAAAACATATCCCATAAGGACCACTGAAACCTTATTCATCGTTGTGCCCAATTCACCCTTATAGGAGATAATCTATATAGTTGGGGCTATCATGACATCCTCTCTAGATGTTTAGATTTCAACAAAGCTAAAATAAGTGCACGGTGGTACTTGTGGTGCTCACATGAGGGGATATGTTCTCGTCAAACAACTCTTAAGAGTGGGATATTACCGTAGCACCATGGAACATAAATGTTGTGAATTTGTCTAGAAATGTGTGCCTTGTCAATGACACAGAGATTTGATACATGTTCTAGCTCAAGATTTGTGGCCCATAACAACACCATGGCCATTCTCTACATGGGGCTTCAACCTTGTTGGTAAGATCCATCATCCTTCCTCAGATCGACACAAGTTTATCATTGTTGCAACCAAGTATTTCACCAAGTGGGTGGAAGCCATTCCCCTCACCTTCACCACTGGTGTCTAGGTGTCCAAGTTCATTATGGAACACATCATTTGTTGTTATAGAATCCTCTCCACTATCATCATAGATAATAGAACTCCATTTAAAAGCCAACATATGCATGATCTTTGTTCCATATTTCATATTCAACATCATTGTTCTACCCCATATTACCCCCAAGGCAATGGACAAACAAAGGCAACTAATAAAATCCGGCTTCGTATCCTAAAGAAAGTTATGAATGAAACTGGTTGTGACTAGCACCTCCATTTCAATCCCACCTTGTGGGCCTACCAAACTAACATTAAAACTTCTATTGGAGCCACTCCCTATTAAATTGTCTACAGTGCATAAGCAGTCTTACCAATCAAGGTCAAATTGCTATCACTATGCATATCCTTGAAAGAGTTTGTTTCTGATGAAGAATATAGAGGGGCAAGGCTAGCTCAACTATATCTTCTTTACAAAAATCATAAAAAACCCTATGACCATTCACAAATATATCAGATCTACCTTAAAAGGGAATATCAGAAGAAGGTTTATCCTCATGAGTTTGAAGTAGGTGATCTTGTCCTCCAAGAAAACCCGAGGAATCAACAAGACCGAGAAAAGAAAGGAAACTTTGAAGCCAACTGGCTCGGTCCATATGTGGTCACAACAAAATATGATTCGGGGGCATGTTAATTATCCACACCAGAAGGGGAACCTCTCAACGATCCCCTCAACATCCTACACCTGAAGAAATTTTATGCATAATTTGTGGCAATATACCTCACGTCTCAAAAATCAGAAAATATCAACAACAAAAAAAATCCACCTTTCCGCGTGGTATCCCATGATACATGCCTTTCCATTTTTTTCATCTTCATTGCATCCACCCCTTCGCTTATCATTGTTCCCCATGGTACCTGCATTTTCCTTGCATCTTCTTCACTTGTATATATTCCTTGTACTTTATTCCCTCTCCCGCTCATTCTCTATGCATAGTATCAGATGTATATAGTTCCTATTGTACATAGGCTTGTCCGTGTCTCATTTGTCAAGATCATATTCTCCCAGCTAGTTCTTTAACAGATCCTTTAGTATCTAACCTTTGGCACATCTAACCTCTTTGATACATCCATCCTCTTAATTAACCTTCCCCTTCACCACCCTGAACTCATTGATTGGGGACAAACTGTTGCACATCTAGACACATTCCAAGATGATACAACGCTCTTACAATTCCTGGGGGCAACTAAAGGCTGCACCATATCATCATTCTGAGCATAATACAGACTACAAGCTAGATCCTCAAGGTTAATTTGGGGAAGAAGGAATCCTTAACCGCAAAAGTGAAAGAGAAATTAAAAATCAAGAGTCTTGCAGTGAAAACCTCTCAGAGGCACTTCTTGACTCAAAAATAGTAAAAATAAAGGGTGTATCTTCAGGTAAAAACCTTCCTGAGGCGCTAAAGGATGAGGATTCCCTTCTTTCCCTACACAATGATTATGTGCTTGAAAGGTCTCCCATTCTCATAGATCAGACCAAAGAAATAAATTTGGGCATGACAGAAAACCCACACATCACTCATGTGGTTGCCTCTTTATCTGAAGATGAATCTAAGATTTTCTCTGATATCCTTCATAGATGGACTATCAATTTTGCATGCTCTTATACGGACATGCCTGATCTCAATCCTAGTTAGTAGTTCACCATCTTGTCATGTATCCCAACACTAAACCCATCAAGCAAAAGATGTGCAAGATGCATCCTAGAATCACATTCTTAGTCAAGGAAGACTTGGAAAAGCTCCTAGAAGTTAAATTCATCCACCAATCAACTATTCTGAATGTATATCCAATATGGTACCAGTTTCAAAACCATGTGGGACAATCAGAGTATGCATAAACTTTATAGATCTTAATAAGGCATGACCAAAAGATGATTTTCCACTTCCCAACATCGACATCCTTGTCGATTTGATAGCAAGACACAACATCCTTGTTGGCAATTTGGCATTAAGTTGTCATTGATGTCAATCGGTTTGGCAAGGTGACTAGTATGATGGAAATACACATGAGAGTGTGCAGATAGAAGAAAGGGTATTGGTAAATGTGACTTGTGTCATCTATCTGTAAAGAAGGCTTATCGGTAAGGCATAAACTAGGATGAAGGTTGTTTGGGTGCTATGAAGGTACAACAATCGATGAACAGAACATAAAGGATGGTTGATGGTCATACTGGTAAGATAAGCTAAACTGGTAGTCAACCTTGGATGACAAAGTATGTAAAATGAACATAGGAATCAAAGCAAAGGTGAATGTTGACAAGCATGACAACTAGATGCCAGGTGGAGGTATTGCATAGGTTGGTGGAGTGTGCATCGACACAACAATCTATGAGTAGGTCGACTTTAATGAGGAACCTACAAGTCATAGAGGATGCCAGAAGATTGTGGCTTGAGGAAGGCAAGCTGGAAAAGCTACTGTACTGATCCTGCAAGAAGATTTTCTCTTCATACCTAGTAGGTGAAGGAAACAACAAAACCATTAATGGCGAGTGACAAAGAAAAGCAAAAAAGCATGGTACAGACCTCCAGATTTAGAAAATGCACATTGGAATGCAAAGTTTGGCTGGTGATTGATTGTTGTCATAAAGATCATATCCCGGAAAAGAAGATCGAATCAAAGGGGATTCAGATTGAGTTGGAAAAGGAAAACCTAACACTATAGTGTTTGAATGCATTCTTGGTGGGAATCCATGATTATAAATACATAAGATCAAAATAGAAAAGGATGATGCTTGAGGAGAAGAAGAATAGTGAAGAGAGATTGAGTGTAGAGAAGAATCATCTTTCTTAGAATTTATTCTAAGAAAGTTGCAGAGTAAGTCAACAAGAAAACTGGTGAGAGGGTTTAATCGGCAGTGATTGAGTACCGGTATAACTGTTGTAGGTCTAACAGTTGAGAAAACTAGGTTGAGCAAGGCAGCATCTAAGTGTGACATAGTGAATTGTGAGAATGTGTGTGTGTGTGTGTGTGTGTGTGTGTGTGTTTGTGTGTGTGTGTGTGTGTGTGTGTGTGTGTGTGTGTGTGTGTGTGTGTGTGTGTGTGTGTGTGTGTGTGTGTGTGTGTGAGAGAGAGAGAGAGAGAGAGAGAGAGAGAGAGAGAGAGAGAGAGAGAGAGAGAGAGGCCAAGAATCAGAGAGAGTGATCTCATAACCGATAGTGTGAGATCCTGTAAAGAAAAGAAGACTGTTAACTGGCAGAGATCTATTTGACCAAAGATTTGCATAATTCATTTGCAACAAGAAGCCATAACTATATCTAAATTATATTTAAATAGACATCACTAAGTTGGAGCTTGGTGCAGGGGTTGGTGCTCCTTGGGTTGGTGCCCTAGATGCTTGTAATTCAGTGTTTTACTTGTGAGGCTGGATTGGAGCATTAGTCTCGAGCAACATTTCTCACTGAGGTTTTTCCCATATTGGGTTTTCCTTGTACATCTAGTGTTTTGGGTTGCATTTGTGTGATTTCCCCATTTGGTGTCCTCATTTGCTATACTGGTTTGATTGTCTAGTGCTTAAGATAACAACTGGTATTCTGAAGTTGCCATAAAAGTAAAAAGACTTTAGGAACCATTTATTCACCCCCCTCTCAGTGGTACTCTATGTTCAACAATTGGTATCAGAGCCTAGGTTCCCAATTATTTATAAACCTTGGGTAGATTCTAGACTTAGAACACAATGGCAAGAAATGAGTCCGCTTCCTCAAAAGCCCCTGTGTTTGATGGATCCAACTATGCCTTTTGGAGAAGAAGAATGGAGACCTATATTTAGTCCCTTGGTAATGATGTGTGGATGTCTGTCAAGAGTGGGTATGCTATCCCTAGTGTTCCTCCCACTGATCCAGATGCCAAGAAGGAGTATGAGAACAACAAAGGCCAAACATGCTATTTTGAGCAGGCTGTCTGATAATGAGTTTGTCAAGGTCATGCACTGTGCATCTGCCAAGGAGACCTAGGATAAAATGCAGAGGTTATTTGAAGTAGATGCAAAAGTCAAAGAGGCCAAGATACAAGCATTAAGGGGCCAACTTGAAGGCATCAAGATGAAGGATGATGTAAAGATTGCAGACTACCTTCATAGATTTGATGAAACTGTGAATACTATCAAAGGACTTGGAGAAGATATTGCAGATGAGATCCTTGTTAAGAAGGTACTTAGGTCTCTTACACCTAAGTATGATATAAAGGTGTCCGCCATAGAAGAAGCCAAGGATCTGAAGATCTTTTCAATGGATGAACTATATGGCTCACTAACAACCTATGAGATGAGAACGACCGATGATGCTTCCTTAAGGAAAGAAGCAGCGTTCAACACCACCCAAAAGGGCAAAGAAGTAGCTGCTCATAAATGTGAGATTTTGCCAAGATCAAGAGGCAATGGAAAGCACAAATAAGAGAGAACAAAATAGATGATAGAAATAAACTGTATTCTATCAAGATGAAAAATATGATCAACTGGATCATCAAGCGATCATTACATACAATGAATATGAGCCTTCTTATATAGGCAAGGCTATATGGATATGTGAGCACACAAACATGACATGTGGCTCAATAAGAAACAAGGGTAGGTAGGAAATAGGTGTGGGTAGGTAGGAGAAACAATATAATAGTCCACATGAGGTGGATCACCCACTGAATGTGGAGTGTAACAACAAGATCACACCATAAAAGGTGGAAATTCTCCTACACACACTATTCCAATGTGGCACAAACACCCAAGTGTCTCATAACCAAACTACTATGAAATGCATTTCCTAAGTAAACTTAAGTAAGTGTAATAATATCCAAGATGAATAATTATTTACACCAACACCCCCCCTTAAGTGCAACTTAGGGGAATGCACTTAAGTCTACAATGCAACTAAGCAATGCAAGATGGGTCCCGGCTACTAGGCCATGTTAGGTACCCATGAACAAATGCAAATGCATGAAAACCAATGCAATGAAATCTCTCACAAAGTGGGGAAAGAGAGAAAAACCCAATGGGAAAAAACCCTCCCCAAAAAGAGAGATGATGAAAGCACACAATGCTCTCAATGATGAATGAGAAGAACAAAATTGTGTCCCCCCATAAGAGAGAAGAAGAGACCATGAAGCCCCTCCTCAATGTTGAATCTCTTACAAAGATGGTCCAATGATGATGACCAAAATACCTCCCCATAAGGAAGAAAAAGAGCCAATGTTGCACCAATAATGTCAAAGTGTGACAAAACTAGGTACCAAGTTGATGACAATGAATCACTCGCTGCAACAAAAAGAAGATCAGGCATGGAGACAACCTGCTGTGAGCATCATCTGGATACTCAGAAATAGCAGAAATACTAGTACAATCCAAGTCTCATGGGAGCCATGCACAAATGTGTACAATCTAAGTCTCAACTGGAGCCATGCACCAAGTCTCACAAGATATTCCTAATCTATGTATACAAGAGGATTACTTCAAATATGTCAACAATGACAAGATACAAAGAGGTGTGGCACTTTATGATAGTGCGAGTACAACATTGCTCATGCAAGAGCATACAACATGATAGTGCAAATCTGGAAACATGAAGATGATGCCACCAAGAAGCCCTGTAGAATATTGTAGAAAAGGACGCCTCCGATTGGGATGTGGCCAAGATATATAAAGGAGCAAATTGACCCCCCCCCCCCTTGACTGCCGGTTGGAAGCACTGCAAGACAAGTGTGAAGTGACAAGAAAAAAAGTGTTCTCAATTTGACTTATTAAATGATGTTTGTGTTTTTAAAAGATTTTTAAAATCTAAATAAAAACAATTATTATGCCCATGAAAAAACTCTATTAAAAAATTAAGAAAAAAAATGCAAAAAAATAAGAAAAAATGAATTTTTTATTTATTTATTAAAAAAATTAAAAAAAAATAAAAGTACCCCCCCCATGCGGGGAGGGGCCCGTAGTGTACCCGCAGACAATGGAAAGCACAAATAAGAGAGAACAAAATAGATGATAGAAATAAACTGTATTCTATCAAGATGAAAAATATGATCAACTGGATCATCAAGTGATCGTTACATACAGTGAATATGAGCCTGCTTATATAGGCAAGGCTATATGGATATGTGAGCACACAAACATGACATGTGGCTCAATAAGAAACAAGGGTAGGTAGGAAATAGGTGTGGGTAGGTAGGAGAAACAATATAATAGTCCACATGAGGTGGATCACCCACTAAATGTGGAGTGTAACAACAAGATCACACCATAAAAGGTGGAAATTCTCCTACACACACTATCCCAATGTGGCACAAAAACCCAAGTGTCTCATAACCAAACTACTATGAAATGCATTTCATAAGTAAACTTAAGAAAGTGTAATAATATCCAAGATGAATAATTATTTACACCAACAATAAAGGATCCAGTTAAGACTCTGATGCAGAGGTAGAAAACTTTGTTAGAAAACTCAAAAGAGGATCTGACAAGTATAAAGGAAATCTATCACTCAAATGTTTTAGTTGTGGTAAGGTTGGACACTTTGTTGCAAAATGTCCTTACAATGAAACCGTTGGAGATGAGTCAAGAGATTTTAGCAAATCTAATGGAAAATATAGAGAAAGAAATGTCTACCGGCAAGGAAGAAGAGGCTACCAAAAGCTGAACAACCTCTATACTATTGAGGATGATGCCACAAATGAAGAAAGTGCATCAGAAGATGACTACCATGAGAATGACTGAAAAGTTAATCTCTTTATGGCACTTGATGAACCGGTTGATGAAGATGAGGAAGAAGAGGATATTGAGGCTGAAGTTAATTTAGAAGGAGGGCTTCTAAGTGCTTTTTAGGAACTGAGTAAAATGAGAAGAGAACTCAAGAAGGTCAAGCATGCTGTAGTAGATGAACAAGGTCTCTTGAAGCAATCCCTGGATGAGTCCAGTCAACCTATATTTGACTTGAAACTTCAACTAGAAGAAACCAAGAGGATATGTGAAGTTACATCCTCTGATCTAATGAAGAGGGAAAAAGAGCTTCAAGATTTGGAAGCAAAAATAGTGAAGCTCAGAAAGGAGCTTGAAGAAAGTAAGGAAGAAATAAAAGTGAGAAGCAAATATGAAGGAAGCACCAAAGCCTTAGATAAGATGTTGAGAAAACAAAATCAATCCAAAGATATCATTGGCTTAGGCTTCGAAGAAGGTCAAAGTTCAAACAAAAATGACACATCTAGTAAAGAAATAAAGTTCACCTCTTCAAATGTAGGTGAAGAAAATAAGACATTCACTGTAGGCAAGGATATCGATAAAAAGACATATGTAGATGCTCTTGGAAATTGCCACACATACCGGTATACACAAGCAATGAACCAGAGGCCACACTCTTTGTACCGACATGCAAATCCAAGGAGAAATGCAAGGGTTGACCTTGAAGGATTCACCAGAGTCAACAACATGAAGAGAAGACCCCTAGTGAGGCAGTCCTTTGTAGGATCAAGGTAGCCTAACCAGTATGTTTAAAACTTTCATGGTTACTATTATCGGTGTAACAAATTTGGGCATAGAATAGATGACTGTAGATTAACCAATAAGCCCTCTATGAGTTATGAAAGTAGAAATCCTTTTAATGCTCTCTGGGATATAAATGTTGTTTGTTATTAGTGCAATGGATATGGTCATAGGAGTTTTGAATGTAGGAAGAATAAACTGGTGCCCTACAATAATTTTAAGGATTTACCCTTAAATGAAAATGTGAAATGCTATAACTGTCAAGAGTATGGACATATAGCAATTTTTTGTAAAAACCAAAAGATCAAACAGAAGAAGACAAATCTTAATCCAAAACCAATAGCTGATCCAGAGCTCAAAATAGCAGCTCACAAGAAGAAGGAAACCAAACCGGTATGGGTTGAGAAAGAAAAGGAAAAGGTAGAATCAAGTCTGATAGTGCAAATTGCCTTACATGATGAAAGGAAAAATCTATGGATTGTAGATATTGGTTGTTCCAATAACATGACTGGTGATAAAAAGAAATTCATCAAACTTGAAGACTGGAATGGTGGCTCGGTAAGATTCGAAGACAACTCATCCATCAAAATAAAGGGAAAAAGTACTCTAAGTATTGATGGAAAATTGAAGGCACATGATGTATATTATGTGGAAGGCCTAAAGCACAATCTGCTGAGTGTGAGTCAGATGTGTGACAAAGGTTATACATTAACCTTTGACTCAACCAATTGCCAGATAAAGAAAGATACTG
The DNA here is from genome assembly GCF_030272615.1 of Cryptomeria japonica. Classification (NCBI taxonomy): domain Eukaryota; kingdom Viridiplantae; phylum Streptophyta; class Pinopsida; order Cupressales; family Cupressaceae; genus Cryptomeria; species Cryptomeria japonica. The sequence goes on along the minus strand of NC_081410.1, from coordinate 237,815,297 downwards.
TTAGTCAGGTTGTGACAGAAGGAAATAGAATAGATGGTAATGTTTATAAATAGAAGGAATGCTATGAGTCCCAATGCATGTTAGGACAAATTGATGAAAGTTGGCCTTGGCACCAAAGATTAGGCCACATAAACATTGATGTAGTGAGCAAAAAGGGGTGTGTTAGGAATATTCCACCCATCATCAAACCAATAAGCACATTTTGTGATGAATGTGTGAAAGGAAAGCAAACTAAGGTGAGCTTTACGACAAAAGAGTACAACACCTCAAGACCACTTGAAATTGTGCATATCGATCTATGTGGTCCAACTAGGACAAGAGCTCTTGCCAGTGAAAGATATTTTATGCTCTTTATTGATGATTACTCAAGAATGACATGGGTCACCTTCCTCCAAGATAAGTCACAAGCATTTGATAGATTCAAGATCTTTAGGAAGATGGTGGAGAAAGAAAGTGGGTGCAAGATAAAATGTCTAAGATTAGACCGAGGTGGAGAGTTCACATCAAATTAATTTGAAGATTATTATGAAATACATGTAATTAGAAGGAAATACTCAGCCCCTAGGACACCACAACAAAATGGTGTGGTAGAAAGAAAGAACAAGACAGTTAAGGAGATGGCCAAAACCATGTTAAATGAGGTCAGTTTGCTAGACACATATTGGAAGGAAGTTGTTCATACTGCTGCATATACTTTGAACAGGGTTCAATTAAGAACAAACAACAAGATGACACGTTATGAGTTATGGTATGATCGGAAGCCATCAGTCAAATACTTTAAAGTATTTGGAAGTAAGTGTTTTATTAAAAGAGATATGGATGGTCTAGGTAGTTTTGACTCCAGGAGTGATGAAGGAATCTTCCTTGGTTACTCATCTAATAGAAAGGCCTACAAATGCTACAACAAAAGACTAAGAAGAGTCATCAAGAGTGTACATGTAAAAGTTGATGAGGATATGCACAAAGGAATTCAACCACAGGTAAATCACTATGATGATTCCACTGATGAAGGTGAAGAAGCTCAGTCAGACAATGAATCAGAAGAAGCATCCAAGAAGACTCCCAACTGGTATGTGTAGTTGAATCATTCAAAAGAGAAAATTTTAGGAAATAAGAGTGATGGTGTGCAGACAAGAAAAAGACTTACCTAGTGTAGACACCTAAAAATGGTCAACGCTTGCGGAGTCATACTTTAACATTGGTGCATTGCCTCATTTTAGAGTTTTTGCGTCGCATTAACATTTCTCCTATGTTACGCACTTGGTCTTTATCATTTGTGAGCATTGAGTCTTTCTTCTACATTCTTCATTTGTCTCGCTTTCGAATTTGGTCTTGTCGATAACAATCTTTAATCATGATTTTGGTCAATCTTGTCAATCTCTTATCAACTTGTCAATCTCGTCATTTTATGATCGATTTGTCATCGATCCTTGTCCTCTTCAATCATGTCAATTTGGATCAATTTGTCATTGTTCCTCAGTGCATTTATCAATCAAATCATTTATCAATTCAAAATCATGATCAAATCGAATCGACGTTAATTATCTTTTGTCAGGACCTAATTGTCATTCTTGCATTTTCTAATTCATCTTTTAGGGTTTCATGATTTTATTCATTTAACCCTGTTTGTCATTTCTCCCTCTAGGTTAAATAATTTATTTATTTATCCTAGGTCTTCGTGTCACAATTAAATGTTTAATTTAATTGGCTAACTAATTATTCCTCTTTTTGTGAATTAATTAATAAATGAAAAATTATTAATTAATTCACTAAATTCCTAAATTCCTAATTTCCTAATTTTTCATCAATTTCTAAATTCCTTCTTTGTGAATTAATTAATAAATGAAAAATTATTAATTAATTCACTAAATTCCTAATTTCCTCATTTTCTAATTTCCTAATTCCTATTTTCCTCATTTTCTAATTTTCTAATTCCTATTTTCCAATTTTCTAATTTTCCTAATTTCTAATTCAATTTCCTCCTATTTTTCTCCTAATTTCATGGGAATGACATTTCAATTTGTCATAATTGACAATCAATCAATTTTGACATAGAAATTTGTCATAATTTTGTCATAATTGACAATCAATCAATCTTGCATAGAAAGTGCAAATTTGTCATATTTGTCATTCTTGATTTGAAATTTCCATTCGAATCAAATTCATGCTAATTTTGTCTTTTCTCCAATTTGTCTATAAATTGGATGAATTTCTTCAATCCCAACTAATCACTTTTTTGAATCACTTTGTTGAATCAATCATGCTTCGAGTATTCTTGCGCTACTATCTTGTCTACTTGCTTTCATCTCATGTGTATGCACTTGTAGGTGAGATCCACAAACAAAGCTATTTGAAGAAGAAAGAAGGACAATGGAGCCACATGAAGGAGACATTCAGATCTGCATTTGGTTTGCTTAAGTTTTTAATCTTGAATGTTTTGTTTTCATATCTCTATTGGATGTAATTAGGATTGTTATCACTGCATTTAAGCTTTCGTGATTGAGCTATGACTAATAATTGATTTGCTTTGATGATTTCCGATTTCCTATGCTACACCTAGAATGATGAACAAGTCAACTTCTGCCTCATGATTGAAGTAGAACCTAAAACATTCAACGAGGCCAGCAAAAGACAAGAATGGATGGATGTCATGGAAGAAGAACTGCAACAAATTGAGAAGAACAAGACTTGGTAATTAGTCCCTAGACCAAAAGACAAGAACATCATTGGCACTAAATGGGTCTACCAGAATAAGATGAATGAAGAAGGTAAAATTGTTAGACATAAAGCTAAACTAGTGTGCAAAGGATACTCTTAGGTAGAGGGAATTGACTTTGAATAAACATTTGCACTGATAGCTAGATTAGAAGCAATTAGAATGTTTCTAGCCTTCTCTTCCTACAAGGGTTATAAAGTATATCAAATGGATGTAAAATCTACCTTCGTAAATGGAAATTTGGAAGAAGAAGTGTACATGGAACAACCATAAGGGTTTCTTCTACATGATGATTAAATATTTATGTGCAGGTTGAAGAAGGCCCTATATGGTCTAAAGCAAGCTCCTAGAGCATGGTATTCAAGATTAAATCAATACCTGAAGGAGAAGGGATTCAAAAAGGGGAGTGTTGATAGAAATTTGTACATAAAGAAAGATGGAAACCACATGATCATTGTGGTTGTGTATGTAGATGACATTTTCTTTGGAGGCAACAAGGACACCCTCTGAAAAGAATTTGTTGATCAAATGTAGTCAGAATTTGAGATGTCAATGCTTGGTGAATTGACATACTTCCTTGGTTTGTAGATAGTATAATAAGATAAGGGAATCTTTATCTCACAAATCAAGTATGCAAAGGAAATATTGAAGAAATTTTAACTGGAGGATTGCAAACTGGTAAGTACCCCCATGGTGATCAGAAGTAAATTAAGCAAAGATGATGAATCACCGATGGTGGATCAGACTTTGTATAGATCCAGATAGGTAGCCTATTGTATCTAACTGCTTCTAGACCGGATATAGTACATGCAGTGTGCATGGTGGCCAGATTACAAGCTGTACGTATGTAGTCACATATGAATGCTGTAAGCAGAATCTTTAGGTACCTACAAGGGACACTCAGTTCTGGATTGTGGTACCCTAAACAAGGGGAATTCATATTGGAAACATATATTGCTGCTGATTGGGTAGGATGCATTGATGACCAGAAGAGCACAAGTGGTGGTGCATTCTTCTTAGGTGATTGGTTGGTCTCATGGCACAACAAAAAGTAGGACTCGGTCTCTCTATCAATTGCTGAAGCAGAATACATTGTTGTTGCTACATGTTGCTCTCAAGTGCTTTGGATGAAGAAGATCCTCAAAGACATACAGGTGGACAACACAGATCCTATTCTCATCTGGTGTGATAATTCAAGTGCAATCAACATAGCAAAGAATCCGGTGATGTATTACAAAACAAAGCACATTGCTATCAAGTATCATTTTCTTAGAGAAAAGGTTGAAGGACAAGAAGTAAGGATGGATTATGTCCCTATCGGTGAACATGTTGCAGACATTTTCACCAAACCATTACTGACAAGCACCTTTGAGTACCTACAACACAAGTTGGGAGTTGTGTCCTCTGCCTTATGCACTTGAGAAAGGAAGGATTTATATAATTTAGGGGGAGTACATAACAGTCTAAGGGGAGCTTAGTATGGATCTAAGGGGGAGCATACAATACCCTTTATCATTATGTCAAAGGAGGAGAAATTTACCATTATGAAGTGTCTTGCAGTAAGTTGACATCAATGCCAAAGGGGGAGATTGTTGGCAATTTGTCATTAAGTTGTCATTGACGTCAACTAATTTGGCAAGGTGACCGGTATGATGGTAATACACATGAGAGTGTGTAGATAGAAGAAAGGCTACAAGTAAATGTGACTTGTGTCATCTATCTATAAAGAAGGCTTATCGATAAGGCATAAACCGGGATGAAGGTTGTTTGGGTGTTATGAAGGCACAACAACCGGTGAACAAAACAGAAAGGATGAATGATGGTCATATCGGTAAGATAACATAAACCGGTAGTCAACCTTGGATGAAAAAGTATGTCAAACCAACATAGGAATCCAAGCAAAGTTGGATGTCGACAAGCATTACAATTGGATTCTAGGTGGAGGTATTGTACAGGTCGATGGAGTGTGCATCGACACAACAATCTATGAGAAGGTCAACTTTAATGAGGAACCCGCAAGTCACAGAGGATGCTAGAATATTATGGCTCGAGGAAGGCAAGCTGGAAAATCTACTGCACTGATCCTGCAAGAAGATTTGATCTTCGTACCTGGTAGGTGAAGGAAACAACAAAACCATAAATGGTGAGTGACAGAGAAAAGCAGAAAAGCATGGTGCAGACCTCTTGATTTAGAAAACACACATTGGAATGCAAAGTTTGGCTAGTGATTGATTGTTGTCATAAAGATCATATCCCTGAAAAGTAGATTGAATCAAAGGGGATTCAGATTGAGTTGGAAAAGGAAAACCTAACATGATAATGTTTGAATGCATTCTTGGTGGGAATCCATGATTATAAATACATAAGCTCGAAACAGAAAAGGATGATTCTTGAAGAGAAGAATAAGAGTGAAGAGAGCTCAAGTGTAGAGAAGAATCATCTTCCTTAGAATTTATTCTAAGAAAGTTGCAGAGTAAGTCAACAAGAAAACCGGTGAGAGGGTTTAATCGATAGTGATTGAGTACCGGTATAACTATTGCAGGTCTAAAAATTGAGAAAACTAGTGAGGAGTGGTTGAGCAAGGTAGCATCCAAGTGTGACATAGTGAGTTGTGAGACTGTGAGAGAGAGAGAGAAGAGAGACCAAGAATCATAGAGAGTGATCTCATAACCAACAGTTTGAGATCTCATAAAGAAGAGAAGACTGTTTACTGGTAGAGATCTATTTGACCAAAGTGTTGCAGAATTCATTTGCAATAAGAAGCCATAACTATATCTAAATTGTATTTCAATATACATCACCAAGTTGGAGCTTGGTGCTCCTTCGGTTGGTGCCCTTAATCCTTGAAATTCAGTGTTTTACTTGTGAGGATGGATTGGAGCAGTAGTCTCCAACAACATTTCTTACCGAGGTTTTTCTCACATTGTGTTTTCCTCATACATCTAGTGTTGTGGGTTGCATTTGTGTGACTATCCCTTTTGGTTTCCTCATTTGATGTACTAGTTTGATTGTCTAGTGCTTAAGATAACAACTAGTATTCTGAAGTTTCCTTAAAAGTAAAAAGAGTTTAGGAAACACTGATTCACCCCCCTCTCAGTGGTACTTTGTGTGAAACAATCCTATCTCTCATGGATGGATTATAGGGTTATAATTAGATAAGAATCACAGAAGAAGATCAACCTAAAACAACGTTTACCACACCATGGGGAACATTCTGCTATTAGGTCATGCCCTTTAGTCTCAATAATGCAGGCACCACATATCAAAGTGCCATGTCAGTAATATTTCATGACCTCATGCATACACTAATGGAAGATTACATAGATGACATCCTAGTAAAATCAAAGACAAGAGTAAAACATCTAGCTATCATAGAGTTAGTTTTTGAGTGCCTGGCTAAATATAAAATAAGGCTTAATCCAAAAGAGTGTCTTTGGAGTTACATCAGGTAAACTCCTAGGCTTTATAGTTTCTAGACGAGGTATCAAGGTTGACCCCAAAAGGGTCAAAGAAATCATGGGGATGCCTCCTCCCAGAACATAAAGGAATCTACGTAGTCTACAAGGAAAATTATAGTCTGTTAGGAGATTCATTGCACAACTTGCAAACAAGTGCCAACCTTTCACACACTTTCTCATAAAGGGGGCTGAATTCAAATGGGATGCCCAATGCCAACAAGCATTTGACAAGATCAAAGAATATCTATCTGATCCCCCAGTGCTAATGCTACCCATCCCAGGTTGTCCATTGCTCTTATACATTTTAGCTACTTCAACGGTTGTGGGGACACTTCTTGCCCAACATAATTCTCAAGGTAAAGAAAGAGCAATATATTACATCAATTAGATTCTAGTCGGTTACGAGCTTAATTATTCTCCAATGGAAAAAATGTTTCTATTTGTCATATTTTGTTCTAAAAAACTGTGACATTACATGCTAAGTCATACCATGAAGCTCATTTGTAATATTGACCCTCTCAAGTACTTGCTTTCCAAAACTACTCTAATAGGACACATGGCCATGTGGGTTACGCTGCTTAGTGAGTTTGACATCCAATATGTCGATTGAAAATCCATAAAGGGACAAGTGATTGTTGATCAGTTAGTAGAGATGCCATTACTTGATGTCAATCCATTATTCATAGAGTTTCTTGATGAGTATGTGTTTTTTTTTTCTCAACAACCCCCATGGAAACTTTATTTTGATGGTTCTCATATGCAGAGTGGACCAGGGGCAAGATTCCTTTTTTTTACTCCTCAAGGTGCCCTTATCCCCAAGTCATTCAAGCTATCCTTCCCATGTACCAACAATATAGCTGAGTATGAAGGATTAATCACTGGTCTAAAGATAACTATTTAGTGGAACATAGCAAATCTCTAGTTTTATGGAGTTTCGCAACTTGTCATCCATCAAACCAATGACGAATACCAAAATAAAGATGGAAATATCATGCCCTACAAAAGGATGGTTGATGACCTCAAGTAGAATTTTCAGACTATCATATTTGACCAGATTCCTTGGGATCAAAATAAACTAGTAGATTCAATGGCCACAAAAGAATCCCTCCTTGATATTGGTTCAAATAGTCTAGGTATGAATTTTTAGTTGAACAACTCATGCAACCAACCTTTGAGACATCACACACAGAAATAGTGTGCAACATCATTGGCCCCTAATCACCCTGGTAACATGACATCCATGCTTATCTTAAAGATGATACCCTTCCTTAAAATATATCCCGTAGTGACCATCGAAACCTTATTGGTTGTTGTTCCTGATTCACCCTTATAGAAGGCAATCTATATCTCTGAGGATATCATGACATCTTCTCTCTAGATGTTTAGATTCAAACAAAGATAATCTTAAGATGAAAGAAGTGCACACTAGTACTTATGGTACTCACACGATCAAATATGTTCTCACCAAAAAACTCTTAAGAGTGGGATATTACTAGCCAACCATGTAACATGACTGTTGTGAATTTGTCAAGAAATGTGTACCTTGTCAATTGCATGTAGATTTGATACATGTTCCAGCTCAAGATTTGTGGCCCATAATGACACCATGGGCATTCTCTATATGGGGCCTTGACCTCATTGGTAATATCCATCCTCCTTCCTCAAATGGGCACAAGTTTATCATTGCTATAACTGAATATTTCACCAAGTGGGTGGAAGCCATTGTACTCACCCTCACTCCTGATGCCCAAGTGTCCAAGTTCAATCTATACCACATCAGTTGCCATTATGGAATCCCCTCCACCATCATCACAGACAATGAAAGTCCATTTAAAAACCAACATATGCATGATCTTTGTTTGACGTTTCATATTCAACATCGTTGGTCTACCCCATATTACCCCTAAGGCAATGGCCAAGCAGAGGCAACTAATAAAACCCTGCTTCACATCATAAAGAAAGTTTTCAATGAAACTATTTGTGACTAGCACCTCCATTTCAATCACACCTTGTGGGCCTACCAAACCAGTATTTTAACTCTTATTGGAGCCACTCCCTATTCACTTATCTATGGTGCAAAAGCGGTCTTACCAATCGAGGTCAAATTTTAATCACTGCACATATCCTTGAAAGAGTTTGTTTCTAATGAAGATTATAGAGGGGAAAGGCTAGCTCAACTATATCTTCTTTACCAACAATGTTAGAAATCCTATGTCCAACTGCCAATTTATTAGATCCACCTTAAGAGGCAATATTAGAAGAAGGTTCATCCATGTGAGTTTGAAGTAGGTAATCTCGTCCTCTGAGAAAATCCTAGGAATCATTAAGACTGGGAAAATAAAGGAAAGTTTGAAGCCAACTGGCTCGGTCCATATGTGGTCACAACAAAATATGGTTCAGGGGCATATCATTTATCCACTCCAGAAGGGGAACCTCTCAACGATCCCCTCAACATTCTGCACCTTAAGATATTTTATGCACAATCTTTGGCAGCATACCTCATGTCTCAAAAATTAAAAAATATCAACAAAAAAATCCACCTTTCTATGTGATATCCCATGATACCCTCCTTTCCAATTGCATCCACCCCTTCACTTAGCGTGGTGCCCCATGGTACATACATTTTCCTCACCATCTTCTTTGCTTCTATATAGTCCTTGTACTTTATCCCTTCCCACGCTCGATTCTCTGTGAATAGTGTTAGATGTATATAGATTTTGTTCTACATAGGCTTGTTCGTGTCCCATTCGTCGAGATCATATCCTCCCAGTTGGTTCATCAACATATCCTTTAGTATCTTGGTCCTCGCATAGCTGTCAGATCCTTTTGTTGGTCCTTGGCTCGTCCATCCATTATCTAGATGTTTCTTTTAGATATAACATCTTGGCTCATCCATCCATTATCTAGATGTTTCTTTTAGATATAACATTCTCCCCTCAACAATGATCTCCCAGAAGTTTGCACATGATGTATCCTTTCCCTAGTCTGACAACATCATAAATCCTCATCATTCTGTCATCCTTTCGACAAAAGACATTTGTGACACCTATTTTTGTATTTGATTCTTTTTAATCTTTTTTATCTTTCAAAGATCCTTGGGTCCTATTTCCTCTTGGTCACCATGATGATTTATATAATGGTGCGCTAGGAATAACAAGGCTCAGGACGTAATCTTGTTGCTTTTTTTTTTTTCTCCCTGTTGTGTCTTTTGGATGTGTCCCTTGTTGTACCCTCATGAGGTCTCAGGCAGCTCATGTTACATTGGGGTATGTCTTTTGCTTGAGGTTGTTCTAGCATCGTTTCTTGTAGGGTCTCTATAACTCTGTGTGATGTTGGGTCAGCTTGCATATCTGTTTATATTTTTCAATCCATGCATTGGCTGTGAAATTCCACCCTGGTTCTTCATACCTTGGTGACACATACAATTCTAAATCAAAATAAGTGCACACATGTCCCTTTTTCGCTCATCCTCTCTGGAATGTGCACATGTGTCCCCTATCCTAATCCTCTCTCTTTCCACCCTTGCCTAGTCTTCGTAGAGCATTATCCATCCCATCCTATATCACATATGGGTTAGCACATAATCCATATCCATCATAGTTTTTTCTACATGCATTACATTATCCATTCCATCCTACATCAGATATGGGTTAACACATAATCCATATCCATCATACATTTTTCCACATGCATTACATTATCCATTCCATCCTACATCACATATGGGTGTTAGTTCTGACTTGGAAAGTTAATGTACTGAGAGGGGAGGGGTGAATGAGTACTTCAAAACTTTTCTTGAAAAATAATTTTATTGATAAACACAAACTAAGTATTGCTGATCTCATAAATATATAATACTGAAACATAATCATAGAAATAACATCCATCAAAATTTCACTCCATAACACAAATTTTTTTGGTCATGCAAAAACTCTTGGTTAGAGAGAAAAACTGTAGTGGGGATGGTACCCACAACTTCACTACTGCAGTAATCAAGATTGCTCGGTTAGAGCTACATGTTTAGCTATTTCTGATAGCTTACCCTATTAGGAGTATAAATATCTTTAGATCTACCTTGCTAAAGGATTTTACAAACACTTCTACAAAATGTTGTACCTGGTTAAAGGATTTACAATTTATAGACTTTATTAGAGTCTTTTACCTTGTTAAAGGTTTCTAACACAACTTAATAATTCAATCAAAATATTTACAAAATATCTGCAACTTCACATCTGAAATGTTATAGCAGACTCTATGTGCTCAATATAAAATTACCTTTCTCATAGCATTCCTTGGTAATGATAAATAAACTTGGTAACCACTTCTATATACACTGTCCCTTAAACTGTTCTCTGAAACCTTCTCGATAACCTCTGAATATCTCTATCAATCTTCTTTCTTCACACTTAACTATATCATCACTTCGTATCTTCTCTCTTGATTGTCATGTCATGTCTCAAATACTCAAATCATTCTGTTTATATAGATCTCTGAGACGGTTGTCTATTCATGCTTCAATCATACAAACATGTTTTATTGAATGAATAAACATAGAAATTATTTCATTGGATATTCTTCCTCAAAATCATACAAAATCTTTAAATGCAATTTCCTATGTAATAACGGTTTCATCTTCTTGAATCTTGTAATATGTTTCACATGTGTGTCTAGGTTCATTGAATCTGGTAACACATTTCCACTCGGTTCAGATTAACTCGATATACCTTCTTTGCTGCTCGGTAGACATATTAACTTTACTCAGTAGACATTATGTATTCGTCTCGGTTCATAGCTCGGTGTATATTATCTCAGTGACTTATCTCTCTTCTATAACTGACACCAATAACCTTGGTATTTACCGACTGGACTTTTCGATAGTATAAACTGACTAGTGTATATAGGATGACTTTGGGCATAAAACTAATGACAACTTAGTAAATAGCAACAATCTCCCCTTTTGACATTAGTTTGGTATGTTTGACAAAACTCCTTTCAAAGTCATAACACAAAATCTATATACTTGCAAAATAAACTGAAATGTCAGTATATACATTATTCAAATACATACTCCCCTTATCAATATTCTGTACATAACTTGATGTTCCATACTCTGTATTCCATGCTCTTGATGTTCCATGCTCTTGATGTCCCCTGCTCCCCTTGTCAATTTCAACTGTACACTCAGTATATATGATAAACTCTGTACACTCAGATACTCTGTATACTTGGTACACTCCCCCTTTTTGACAAACATCAAAACTAGTTACCATTTGGTGGGGGTAACTGATAAAAAATAGATTTATACTTTGTACAAGCTTCTGTAAGAGCATTGGTAAGTGCATCCTTGACACTTTCCAATATTGTATTCTGAGCTGTAATATCAGCGGACAGTGTGATCAAACCATCTAAAGTGCTTCCCTTTACTTGAGTTGACAATTGGGTAGCTCGGTTGATCTGCTCTTGAACTGATGACAAATGGGGAATAAATAATGTTTGAAGAGTCATGATATCCATCCTTATTTTATGCTCTTCATTCCGAAGTTCTAACTGTTGAGCCATAAGGGTTTGTAGCCTTGAATAAAAATTCTGAAGAGAATCTGGCTCGGTAGTCAGTTTATTTGAGAGATCGGTAATCTCTTTTTCAATGACTTTAGTCTTATTCTTGATATCTTTGATGAAGAATAAGAATGCACATAACTTCTATAATAAATAAATAATATGCTTAAGTTGAGGGGACAACTCATCAATGAATTCAATTGCTTTCTACACTTCTTCAATCATCTGGGCAGTTAGCTCTTTATCTTTCAATTTGCTAAGGTATTCTGATGCTTCTACTCCTGATTCCTCCAATTGAGTGAGTAGTTCATCTAGTTGCACATGGATGACAACATCTTTATTGATGGTAGCTTCAGGTATCATGTCTGTCAATAATGTTTTGACCTTCTAAAGTACTTGGTTCTTCTGCTGACCAGCTATTTGTCTTTCCCGCTCTGCTTTGGCTTTACAAAGCTCACCGAATTCTATCAGTGCTTTCCCTTTCAATTTTGTAATGTCAACATTCGATAACACAATGGGCTTTGATAGATCTATCTTAAAACTGTGTCTTTTTGCTTTCTTCCCCTTTGATGATGATGCCTTCTCCGGTTGAATGGGTACAATGGCTTTTGAGGCTTGTCCTTTCTCGATATGTTGCTCTGTAGAGGCAACACTTTTTTTAGTTCTTGTAGCCTCTATTGTATCCTTCGGTGTTTCCTTGCTCAGAGTTTCAGTGGCAATTGTCTTGGTGCTTGATGGTACTTGGGAAGTTTTCTCGTCTGTGGCCTGAGAGGTAGATTCATCTGGTTTAACCTTTTGATCCTCTGTACCTTGATCTGTGTCCTGGAGTTTCTTAGTTGTAACTTGTTGGGTGATTGGAGGATAGGACTTAATCTGTTCCACAACTGATTCACTTGATATCAGTTTGGCATAGGATCTCCCTTCTATCATTTCTCCTTCATGTGCTCTAGTGTCCATTACATCCTCATCTAACTGAATAGTGGAAGCATGATCTTGCTTGGTGATGTCAACTATTTCTACTTCACCTTTTGGTTCTTCAACCCGAATCCTGAATATTTTCTTCCATTTTTCTTCAGTTTCATTTTCAACTTCAAGAAATAGGCCATTCATCATTTTCAAGGCCCTTTGTTTTACTTGAAAATTTGTCTGGTAGTTTTTCAAATGATCTATTATGTCATCTACCGACATATCTGGAAAGAGATGAACCAAAACTCATTCTCTTAGTTTCTTCTCTGAGTCCATAGCATATTTCCATCTATTATCAATGTGTGAGTATAATGCTTTTGGAAGAAAACCAACCACTTCCAATGGAACTACTCAGAACTTGAGAAGTACACAAATTACAGTCTCTTCTATTTGCCTCTTCTCTTCATCTATTCTTGTATCATATTTTACATATCTAAATGACCCAAATCCACCATATTCCTTTAATTTTGCACAAAAATTGTCAACACTATGTACATCTTCCTTTGTGCTTTTTACAACCTGAAATTTATTTACATCTTCTGACTTTGTGTCACTTGCCTCTTTATCCAAAATTAGTCTTCTGGTCTTCTTTCTATAAGTTTTTGTAACATTAGGCATTTCTACATTCTTCTGCTTCTTACCGGGTGATGCAGCAGATGATCTAGTGATTGGTCGCTTTGCTGGCTTGGTCGGTGACACCTCGGTTGTATCCTTTTTCTTTCTTTTCAAAACTTTGCCCTTTGGCAACTTGGTGCTCAATGTAATTGCTGCTTCTTGAGCTTCAGATTCTTCCTTGATTGAAAGTTGATCACTCTTCCTTCTTGCTGGCTTAGTAGGTGTGGAGGTAGAACCTTCTCCAAAATTTTCAGTTAAATCCTTGATCATTCTGGTGGCTTTTCTGGAAGCCTTTGGTACTACAATGCTCATTTTTACTTTTTCTTTCACCTCTGCATAGGTGCCATATCTATTCTCGGTAGCATGCCTTGGAAGTACTAAAAAGGCATCTATCTGCTGTTGAGCAATGTCAAAATCTATCTCATAACCCATAGGCAGTAATGATTGAGTCCTAGGTTCTACTGCAATGACATAACAGTAGTCTGTATCCACTTCAAAACATATAGTATCCTTGTACTTTTCCACTAGCTAAGGTGGAATCCTGTACCTGCTATGCATCTTTTCCTGGAATCTATTGAAGTAATCATCCATTATCATATATAAATTATCACCTAGCTGATTGATGAAATCATTTATTTGATGGGTGATAGGTTGGTGTAATTCCCAAATGATGTTACCGACTGAAGGAAATAATTTCTGAAAATAGAAGAACATACACACTAAGAGTGACCCAAACTTTAGTGTATTTGCAGTATTATTCTTCTTCGGTTTCCTTATTGTATTGAGATTTTCAAAAAGATTCTTCAATAACACTTCACATAAATCAATTTGCATACCCTTTTTAACAATTTTATAAGCCAAATCTACAGCTGCACACGGTACACTATTTTCTCTTGCAGACTGGAAGAAACAATAACCAATAACTCTAATAGCAAAATTTAGTTCTGCATCAGTCACATTGTTCAACTTAAGACCTCTGCTATCAGACTCAACAACACCTGTTAATGTTATCAATTCCTTCTGTGAAATCATCTTCTATGCTTGGGCATGGTCAAATATAGGGTATCTGGTTATCATGTGAATAATCTCCTTGGTGATCTTGAAAGGTTGATCCTCCAACCACATAAAATCGTCATGCACTTGACTCAAGACAAATTTGACCCATTGGGGTTTGAAGACTCGAGGATAGGTTAGGGCTTCGATCAATCCCTTAACTTTGATATGCTCAAACTTGCTATCTAGGTTTCCACCGGTGCACAATTTGTCATACATATCCTTAATCTCAGTATGACCCAGCTCATCAACTCGGCACTTGGTATAAAATCTAACATCTTCGATCAACAGAACCCTATCCAGAATAAGAGAGAATGCAGTTTTCTCATCGAGTTCGGATGCCAGTTTGGGAGGTAAGGACTATTTTAGTGTAGGCTTCTCAATGCTCTCTACTACAACAAGTTCCTATACCTTGGGAGCCATTTCAAACTTGAAATTCTACTCATGAAATAGCTTAGGGTTTCAAATAACCAGAAAATACTTCCAACTTAGTAAATACTTCGCAAATATTCACAACTTGACTTTGATCTATTAACTGCTAAAAATGTGGTTTAGATTATGCTAAATACTTGAATTCGCTCTTGGAAATGTTTGATCGCCTTTTGATTCACTCTGCTCTGCACTTTGAAAACTGGTAAGTGAAAAATGACCGTGCAAAATACTTTAAGTACCTCTTTTTGACCTTATCAAGTTTCATGCAATTAGGTAAATTAGGCATTAAATGCACTTGGTTCCACTATACCGACTATCTCTCTTATTAGCTTTTACCGACTAGATAGGTTTAATACATTTGCCGACTTCTCTGGTAATTCGAAAGACTAGATAAAATTTCAAACTTGCTATTGCATCTTAACTATGCAAATTTTGGAATTATGTACATGATTATATAGGAACTATTAAGATCTTACCTTGTGAGAATGCAATCCCTCCATAACTTTATTGATTAATTTGAAGTAGATGCACCTAACTTGGTAGGTAAGGTGCTTCCTTCATTAGTTGACACATTTTCCTTCTTTTTCCAATTTTTTTGTAATTTGCTTCTTATCTCCTCAGTATCTCCTCTAGGTTGGTCTCTGCAGTCTTTAGCCACATGTCCAACTTTGTGACAATGAAAACATGCCATTATGGGATTTCTCCATGATCTCCGATTGTTCTTTCCAAACCTTATCATACAGTTTGCACTTATATGTCTATATCTTCCGCCACATTCACATCATATTCTTGTATTGTAATCCCATGGTACTGAAGTATATTGTCGATTGAGATCTGTGTGAGTTCGGTAACTTCTAGTGTTTGGTTGGTGTGGAGTCCACATATAGTTTTTCTACTTAAACCAACATTTCTCGGTATTGTGTCCATATCTATTGCAATTTTTGCAAAACCCCCTAAATTTTGCCTTCTGATAATGGTTAACAGACTTTGTCCTACATTGCTTAGATGTGTGACCATACTTATTACAATTGTAACAATAACCATCAAACCTAGTAACATTCGGTTGCTCACCTTTTTTGCTCCGGCAAACGTTGGTAGTATGTCCTCATTTTCCACAGTAGTTGCAAATAGGATTCTTGTCCTTCATGTTATTGATGTTCTCTTTGTTTCCAGCTTGATTTGATGATTCTCCTTTCTCGGTGGTGTTGATCCCTTTCTCAGTAGAGTTGTTTCCTTTGTAACCGAGTCCTACAGTTTTGTTGGGTGTTCTCATATTTAGTTGCTCATCCAACATTCTTGACGATTCATGGCTTTTCCTCAGTGTTTCTTTTAACTTTTTTTTTGCTTCTAGTTCATTGGTCAATCTTGATAATTCAAGTTTCAATGCTTGGATCTCATTTTCCTTTAGAGTAGCTTCATGATGTGTATAATCTAATTGATCAGATAGATTATGTTGGACTTCAGTCATCCTTGATATTTCATCATTTTTTGCAGACACCATTGCTTCTAGCTGTTGTTTTTCTCCTTCTATATTTTGCTTATTATCTTCAGTTGTTCTCAATGCTTCAAGATTTTCAGTCATCCGTGTACTGAAATACTCATGTTCCCTTCCCATTGCTTTTAGCTATTGATTAAGTGCTTTGTTCTTTTCTTTCAGATCTGCAATCATTTTTTTAGATTCTTCTGATATGCTATTCTCAAATGATGTCTCAATTTGTTCCACCAACTCTTGCGAGTCCTATAAATCATCAGACAACCTTCTTCTGACTTTCAGTGATCTTTGCATTTGCCTCTGCATATCTGCAATCACTTGATTAACATGATCCAATTCTTCTTGAAGATTCACAATCCTGCATGATTGTTTATAGCCTTCCAATGATGGGATCTTTCTCTTTAGGCTGTTAGTCCCTTTACCAAGAATCGAGCTCTAATACCAATTGTTAGGTATGACTTGGAAAGCTAATGTACTGAGAGGGGAGGGGTGAATCAGTACTTCAAAACTTTTCTTAAAAAACAATTTTACTGATAAACACAAACTAAGTATTGTTGATCTCATAAATATATAATACTGAAACATAATCATAGAAATAACATCCATCAAAATTTCTTACACAAATATTTTTGGTCATGCAGAAACTCTTGGTTAGAGAGAAAAACTGTGGTGGGGATGACACCCACAACTTCACTACTGCAGTAATCAAGATTGCTCGGTTAGAGCTACATGTTTAGCTATTTCTGATAGCTTACTCTGTCAAGAGTATAAAGATCTTTAGATCTACCTTGGCGATTTTACAAACACTTCTACAAAATGTTGTACCTGGTTAAAGGCTTTACAATTTATAGACTTTATAAGTCTTTTACCCTGTTAAAGGTTTCTAACACAACTTAAAAATTCAATCAAAATATTTACAAAATATCTGCAACTTCACATCTGAAATGTTATAGTAGACTCTATGTGCTCAATATAAAATTACCTTGCTCATAGCATTCCTCGGTAATGATAAATAGACTCGGTAACCACTTCTGTATACTCTGTTCCTTAAACTATTCTCTGAAACCTTCTTGGTAACCTCTAAATATCTCTGTCAATCTTCTTTCTTCACACTTAACTATATCATCACTTCATATCTTCTCTCTTGATTGTCATGTCATGTCTCAAATACTCAAATCATTCTATTTATATAGATCTCTGAGACGGTGATCTGTTCATGCTTCGATCATACAAACATGTTTAATTGAATGAATAAACATAGAAATTATTTCATTGGATATTCTTCCTCAAAATCATACAAAATCTTTAAATGCAATTTCCTATGTAATAATGGTTTCATCTTCTTGAATCTTGTAACACGTTTCACATGTGTGTCCAGGTTCATTGAATCTGGTAACACGTTTCCACTTGGTTCAGATTCACTCGGTATACCTTCTTTGCTACTCAGTAGACATTCTATATTCATCTCAGTTCATAGCTTGGTGTATATCATCTCAGTGACTTATCTCTCTTTTTTAACCGGCACCGATAACCTTGGTATTTACCGACTGGACTTTTTGGTAGTATAAACCGACTAGTGTATATAGGATGACTTTGGGCATAAAACTAATGACAACTTAGTAAATAGCAACAATGGGTTAAGACATAATCCATATCCATCATACATTTTCCACACACATCACATTATCCATTCCATCCTGTATCACATATGGGTTAGTGCATAATCCATACCTCGCATTACATCGCATATCATAATCTCATGCCCTACATGCATACACTATCACATCTTGCATAAATGATCATATAATCCATCACATATAGTATATAGAATCACATCATATATCATCATACATAGCATAAATCATACATTCATATCTCATCATATCCTGCATCACAAACATGTAGGGCTCCTATCATACACCCATAACTCATAAATCATCCACAAATCATAACACACATAAAGGCACCATATAGCCAAACCAAAAAGAGTGTATATCATATATCATCAAGGTCTCAAATGTATGTCAAAATAACAAATGCACAACTATTTACATATATACATCATTTGTTGTATCTGATAAAATAATATAGTACATACAATATCTAATAGACTTATAAAGCACTGAGAGGGGGGGGGGGGGGGTTAATCAGTGACAACAAAAATAGTACTACTTTAAACACTGACCGATTGAGATACTTAACAAGTTTACTAAACACTATGCATGCAATCCAAAATGATATTAAAGCATCCACAATAAGTAAAACATCCCACCATAACACAAGTGCTTATACGTGGAAAACCCAAATGGGAAAAACCACGGTGAGATGGGAATCACAAGTTAACTATCTGCAGTAATAGGTAACTGATCGGTTAAGGTCTACAAAAGTGCTTTGCTAGGAGAGAATCCTGTTAAAGATCCCAAAGATCTGTTAGGAGCTATACCCTGTTAAAGTAGTACCTTGTTAGGAGTAACCTCAGTAGAGGATTTCAGAATCCAAACTAATGGATCACCTTGTTAAAGGATTTGTACAATGAAGCTTTTCAGAGCTTACCCGATTAGGGGATTTGGTTGTTGTACTGATTAGAAAACAACAGGTGGTGTGATCTAGAAGTAGCACAACTTGCTTGAATAGATCCTCTTCTTCTCAATCAAAACTACATTACCGACATAATCTGCAATGCCTTCAATAACTTAACACTTCTATCTTTGCATACATCATATCTCCAAAATAGTTCATCATAATGTCATTATATAGACATTAGATTTTATGTCGGCTTAGATATCATATCACAATTTTCTAGGTGCAATGTATCTAGACAATCTAACATAACTCATCACAAATGACTGCCAAAATTTGTCGGTTAGGAGTAACTCATCACACAAATAATGAATACTGGTTGGAACACTAATATCGATAAGAGTTAACCACTTTCAGTACATAAACTGATTGTCCTCTGTTTGCTTCTTTTATGGTCTCTGCTGAATCTCCAAGTAGGCATCAAGTCATTCAAACATATACTGGTTGTCAACATGTACCGATTGACACTCTCTAAACCATAAAAAACTAAACATCCAATACTGGTTATAATACAAGTAACTTTAGAAGCAATATAGGTTTTTCTAAGATTACAATGACAATGTGAACATATGTGTGTGTGTACATATTCCATCAATGACAACACATGAAGTCATTCATTACAATCATCATCAAGCCAACAATCTCCCCCTTTGGCATTGATGGAAACACTTCAAAATTTTACAACTTTACAACTAAGTGTTCTTACAAAAATTGTACAACCATATTTCAACTCCCCCTTAACAATACATACAAAATTTTCACAACACATACATATTTCTACTCCCCCTTTGACAACAATGCCAAATTGAAAAGTAAAATACATATATATATATATATATATATAGCAAAATTTACATCAAAAGTTTACATATACAAATACTTAAAAGTCTATATTAAGGAGTGTTCACTTCAATTTTCAAGAAAATATTACTGAAAGTAAGCTTCATTTGAGAAAAATATTTTTCCCATGTTTCCAGTAAGGTTTCAATAATCTCTATGGTTGTCATAACCTGAGTAGAAAATTCTTCCATTGCATCAACTGTACTCATCTCTGGAGTAGCTAAAACTACTTCTGCATTCTTATAAGCTCGTTGCAGGATGTCCACCTTAGGTCTCAATAAGTTCTTTAACTCCTTCAAGGATCGAAGTCTCTTTGCCTATTCAAAATCATACAGATCTAACCGATTTTGCAAATCATCCACTGATTTTCCAAAGGCTAAGACTGAATCTTGTAAAGGTATGTAGGCATTACATATCTTTTCCAGTTCCAGTTCTGTGTCTTGTCACCTCTTAACTAAATCAATATAGAAAAATGAAACATTGGATGTGTAGGCTAGAATTTTGCCTCTTGTTTCAATAGCTTTTCTCAAAAGATCTTTATTCAGGGATGAAGCAATCTTCCTTATATCAATATCTTTCATTATATGTTCTCCTCTTTTCTTCTTGTAGTTTTTCTCAACCATAGTCTAAGCTGATTCCTCAAGGGACTTGAGTTGGTCAGAATCATCAACAACCAACTTGCCAAGCTTTCCAATAGGAGTTGACAAGTTCCCTATAACAGTCTCTGGTAGAATACTTAACAAAATTTCTACAACAGTTTGGATGGTTTTAGCTTCCTTCCTCTGTTCTTTAAGCCTCTTCTTCTGAGATTTGGATTGCATCACAATTGCAATCTCCAATAATTTTGATGCACTCATATTGTCAACATCTATAGGCCCTTTGATTCCTAATGATTAATCATCATCATCATTCTGCTGCTTGACTAATGCCTTTTCTAGTTCAATAGATTTCTCCTTCTCAATTTTCTCTTGATCTTTCTCCTTTTCCTATTCAGAGGACTTTTCTACAACTCTTTCAATGGGTTTCTCCTGGGTAGCTTGTGAAACCGGTGGTAGTTGTGATTTCACTTGTTGATATTTTACCGACAGGGGTGGAATATCCACACTTGGTTGTGTAGCTGGTACTTCCACTGCTTTAACCAATGAAATAGCTGGTGGCTATTTATCTGATTCAATGATATTCCCAGATAGATCAATGGTATCCTGTACATCATCAACAAAAATTACCGGTTGGGAAGTGGTGTTATCCTTCTTTTTGATAGGATAGACAATATCAGCTTGTAATATTTCTCCCTCATCCATTTCTGGTCTTTCCACAATATCTTGTTCATTAGCCCATTGGGACTCTATCTGCTTATGCATTGTCTGAATGTCCCTTGCTATCTAATGAGTCTCAACTTCAACAAATTGCATATTTCCACTTATTAACCTTAATCTCCTTGACTTAAAAGGAAATTGTGTTTTGTTGTTATCAAGCAATGCAATAAACTCATCTTTAGACAAATCAAGAAAATATTGAATAAACACATTATCAATAATTTCTTTTTTTTTCTTCACAACTTCTTCCCATTTATTCAAAAGAATAGAATATAAAGAATCAAAAATTTCATTCTTAAGATCATGCGGTAATTGATTGTAATGACACAAATGGTTGATTACCTGTTGAACAATGTGTTTCTTCTGATCTTCATCAAATGAATCAAAACATTCTTTAACATTATCAAACCTAGTCCTTCCTAATGTCTTTACTGTTCTCTTAAAATCAGTCATAGGCCTTTAAGACAAAGATTTAATGGGAATACTCTGAGAGGTAGCTTCAACTGGTTTGGCCTTCTTGCCAGTTTCCTTCACTTTCTTTGGCTCCTCCTCAATGTCAGTGTCATCAGATTCTGCTTAAAGAATCAGTTGCCGACCTCTCTTCTTTGTTGCAGTCTACATCTTTATGTATACCTTTGGTGCCGGTTCCTTTTTAACTTGGACACTTCGTGTCAATCTCGTGCTTGTTTACACTAGGGGTGCTTTCTCAACCTTCTTCTTTTTCCCTTTACCACTACTAGGTGGAGCACTACTGGTTTCAACTTTTGTAGCTTGCTCCTCAACAGTATCCAGTCTTTTCTTCTTCTTTTCCACTGGAGATGCCAACAGGTTATTGGCATAACCAATCAATAAGTCATAATTGACTTCATAGCTCATGTCTTCCATTTCATCTTCTATGAGTTCAATAGCTTCCATCAGACAGAAATCAGTGGTGACTGTGAAAATGATGTTCTTGGCAAAGTTTTTCACCACATCTTCAGGTAGCCTAACCCCCATACTCATTTTATTTTGAAATTCATTGAAGTACTTGTTCATTGCACCAGAAAAAGTATTCTTAATAGTCTTAATATTGTTCTTGATTTGAGCAGTTACCAGTAGGTCTTTTGACCAATCAATATCACCAATTCCTAGTAGGAAATTCTGAAAGTAAAAGAATAAACCAATCAATAACTGACCAAATTTGAACTTTTGACTATTGTCCTTCTTAATTGATTGTAGATTCAACATCAATTGACTCCTTATGGCCTCACATAGGTCATAATCTACATTCTCAACAATCATTCTATAGGTTGTATGCACTGTTACATATGGCACACTGTTCATTCTACTAGAATAGAATATCCTGTAACCTATAACCATAGTAGCCAATTTAACCACTGGGTCCTTAATGTTATTAACAGAAAATGCATGCCCATCAGAGGTAGACGAGGTTAAAGTGGTTATAGTCTCTTTAGAAATTGGCCTCATCTTGGGAACTTCATCAGTTGACCAAAAACCAGTCACAACATGGATAGTTTCCTTGGTTATAGTGTGTGTACTTTCCAGATACATGTTTTTGCCATGAACACAACTTAGAATGATTATGATGTGTTCTTCTTCAAAATCCTCCAAAAAAATAAGTTGCATTATGAAAACCCTTCTCATAAACCCTGATATACTCGGGTTGAATCTTTCCGCTCTTATCGCAAAGGGATTTCAATTGAGAATAAATTGATAGTAATCCTAAATCTTCGATTTTACAATCAATATAACTAGATAAATCACCTTTTATGATAACACCTTCAGGAACTTAAGATAAAGCATTGTAAGACACCATTTGTTCCAATTCCACAACCTCCATAGATTCTGATGTGATCATTAGCCTCTCTATTTTCTTAGATGACGAAGCCATTCAGATAAACTTGACTCAAAAAGGGATTTACAAAGAAATACCTTAATTCTCGCGCATTGCCTCGGTTACCAGTTGATTACTCAAATGTACACTAGTTCCACATTAACTAATGTTCGAATCAACTTCAATCATGCAATTCACAACACAAATTCTTCCACAACCAGCTAGAAAATCTCTCTTTGCTCTACAAGTGATCAAGAATTCTCTTTTGAATGCATTTAGGGTAAAAATAACATAGTAAAAAACATTTTTATCATCTTTACCTACTGCATTAATTGCTTGACTGCTAAGGTTACAAACCCTAATACACCGCTTGATGGTATATCCAATATTAGTAGGTGTAAAACTGATTGACAGACTTTTGAAAAACCGATTGACAAAGATATCAAGATCTCTCACAGAATGACTAAAAAATGCAAGTTGTCTTACCACTCATCTTTCAAGGCGCCCGAAAGTAGATTTACCACTATGCTCCCCTTAGCCCTATTGAAAGGCTCAAGTCACTGGTGTAGGATTCTCCACACTGGGTGAAGGATTGGATTCTTCTACAGGCATATCATCACTCTTCTTTTTCCAAATTCGGTCCATCTCTTCTCTTGTTTCCTCAACATTTACCTTCTGCTTACCCTTCTGGTCTACAGGATGATTAACCAATTTGTTCTTTCTAGTTCTACAGAACATCGCCATGTGTCCCAGTTTGTAACAATGATAGCGGACCATTCCAGATGATCTCCAAGGTCCTTCATTGCCTCTTCCAATTCTCCTTCTACAATTTATAGCTACATGACCATAATTGTTACAAATGGTGCAAATGACATTAGTTACCTTTTCCATCTCAAATGGACTAAACTGGTTGACATAGGGTTTATGCCAGTTCAAGTTACCCTGGTTGTCATAGGTTCTCCTCCAGTTACCATTAGGCCTTGGATTCATGTGAGGTATTGGATTATTTGCTCCATATTTGCATTCAATTGATCTATATCCATACATGTTGCATGTAAAACAATGACCTTCAAATCTCTTAGATACATACCTAGCATTTGTATTGTAGCTTGTATTCTCATTGGGTTTGTTTCTACACACATTTGCAGTATGTCTAGGTTTATGACATACAAAGCAAACAGGTTAAAAAAATTTCTTACTGATAGGCTACTAGGCTTGTTAGCCTTAGGAGTAGTTTTGTCCTTGTGAATGTTGCTCTTTGTACCAGAAGACTCTCCTTTCTTAGATGTGTTAGAGCCTAGTCTAGATGTATCACCTTTCATCCTCTGAGAATGGATCTGCTCATCCAGCATAGAAGAAATTTTATTGAACTTTTCCAACTTTCTATTAGCCTCAATGAGGTCTCTTGTAAGATCTTCATTGTGTTTTGTAAGTCTCTCTCTTAGGGATGATGCCATTTTGAGATCTAGTTGCAAAGCCTCTTTTTCTTCTTTTTCTGCATGCCAATGCTCATGGAAAGTTGCATTCTCTTGTTTGATCTTAGCAATCTCAAGATCTCTTTCTTTGACAAGGTCTTCATCTATCTTCCTAGCTTCCAGCTCCTGGCTCATCCAGATAGTTAGGGCTTCTAACTCTCTTCTCAGATTTAGATTTTCACCATTTAGTTTTTCAACTTCTTCAGCTAATGCATCAATGTTAGCTTCATTTGAAGAACTATTATCAAATATTTCCAATAGTTGTTTAGTCAACTCTCTTCTTTTGACTTGTGAAGCTTTAAATCTGACCCTTAGGGTTTCAAGCTCTTCCTTGGTAGCTTCAAGCACTCTAGCCATCTCAAAGTAGCTCATATCCCCCATGGTGTCTTTAGGGTTTCCTTCCAAGTGATTAAGCCTTAAGGAAGTTGGGATTTGATACCAATTGATAGACTTATAAGGGGGGGGGGGGGGGTGTGGGGCTGAATCAGTGACAACAAAAACAATACTACTTTAAACACCGATCGGTTGAGATACTTAACAAGTTTACTAAAAACTATGCATGCAATCCAAAATTATATTAAAGAATCCACAATAAGTAAAACATCCCACCATAACACAAGTGGTTATACGTGGAGAACCCAAATGGGAAAAACCACGGTGAGATGGGACTCACAAGTTAACTATCTGCAATAATAGGTAACTGACCAGTTAAGGTCTACAAAAGTGCTCTGCTTGGAGAAATTCTTGTTAAAGATCCCAAAGCTCTATTAGGAGCTATACCCTATTAAATGTAGTACCCTATTAGGAGTAACCTCAGTAGAGGATTTCAGAATCCAAACTAATGGATCACCTTGTTAAAGGATTTGTACAATGAATCTTGTTAGAGCTTACCCGGTTAGGGGATTTGGCTGTTGTAGTGATTAGAAAACAATAGGTGGTGTGATCTACAAGTAGAACAACTTGCTTGAATAGATCCTCTTCTGCTCAATCAAAACTACATTACCAATATATCCTACAATGCCTTCAATAACTTAACACTTCTATCTTTGCATACATCATAACTCCAAAATAGTTCATCATAATATCATTATATAGACATTAGATTTTATGTCGGCTTAGAAATCATATCACAATTTCCTAGGTGCAGTGTATCTAGACAATCTAACATAACGCATCACAAATAACCGCCAAATTTTTTTGGTTAGGAGTAACTCATCACACAAACAATGAATATCGGTTGGAACATTGATACCGGTTAGAGTTAACCACTTTCAGGACATAAACCGATTATCCTTCATTTGCTTCTTTGATGGTCTCTGCTGAATCTCCAAGTAGGTGTCAAGTCATTCCAACATATACCGGTTGTCAACATGTACCAGTTGACACTATCTAAACCATCAAAAAACTAAACATCCAATACTGGTTGCAATACAAGTAACTTTAGAAGCAATATCAGTTTGTCTAAGATTACAATGACAATGTGAACATATGCATGTGTGTACATGTTCCATCAATGACAACACATGAATTCATTCATTACAATCATCATAAAGCAAACAATATCTGAATTAATGATCTAATCACCTTGCATTCTCATAAAAACTACACGGGGTGCCAACAATGAATACAAATAATCTATACATCTCCACATCTGGTATATGGTACATGAAAATAATGTATCTTTGCATTGTCTACATCAAGCCTCTTAAAATTCTCTAGGATGACTGGGCGGGTCCTTGTCCCTGTTTGTGTCCTTGGTATCCTTGTGAAGATCCTGATGCTGACCTTGTGCTATCCTCTATGTGGGTCCTCATGCTCAATTCACTGGTATTGTGGTTGGATCTCCCTATCTCTATGCCCTAGCTAGATCCCCCACTACGTGAGGAACTAGTTGCCTTGGCCCTTAGAGGTGCAACATACTACTCCCTCTGATATGCTAGTATTTCTCCCTCATACTGAGCTTGATACCACCCTTCTTGGTGAGATAGGGTGTCTATCTTTGTCATCTGTCTCTCTAGCATCCCAAACAATATCTCTCCTCCTCCCTCGCTAGTTCGTGCCTACCTCCTAACCTTATATCTCTCTCTGGTACCTAGCCACTATCTCCTTTGTCCTCTATCGTGCATGCTCCATGATAACCTTGGCTACCACTATTTTGTCTTGGTCTTCCTACAACTGTGCCCTAGCCCCCTCTATTGTATCCCTCTCCCTCCGCAGGTTGTCTCTCTCTATGGTGACCTCCTGTAATCTGCTCTCTATCCTGGTCACCACCTCCTCAAGAGATCAATTTTGTGTCGCTAGATCCAGAGGTTCTTCTAATACCTCTCCCCTCTCCTCCCTCCTGACTTGCCTCTCAGGTATTAGCCTCAATGCTATCTTGCTTCGGCCTTGTCCCTCCTCTTGTCCTAGAGTAGACCCTCGTGCTGGTGGGTCTACCTCCATGGCCTCTGCTCCCTCTCCCTCCTTTTCTCTATCTCCTCCCTTTCCTCTCTCCTCTTCTCCACCCCCTCCTCTCTATCCATGTCTTCCTACCACTGAGGGTGACCTCATCTGGGTCACTACCTTTGTCACCCTCTCTACTGATCATCAAGCTAGCTAATACTATTTGACCCTGCCTCCTCTCACCCAGATCTATACCATCCTAACACTAAGGGGTGCCAATCCCACCCTATCAATTGATCTAGGTTTGACCTCTTCCCACCAAACCTCATAGGCTATTGTGACCCCTACATCTATTGGCGCATCTCATGGATCCCACTACACCAGAGCCAGCTGAGTCCACCAGTTGATGATCCCTTCCCTATCCTGTAATGAGGGCCTGAACTCTACTACCCTCTCTTTGGTAACCTATTTAAATCTATATGGTTCCTTAGGTACACCCTGTACTTGACCAAAGAGTCTATGCACCCTATTTGGATGATACATCTCAATCACATAATCCCATTGACCAAGGATATATCCTATAGTCGTCATGTATGGGATATGCCTCAAGTCCTATGGCCATGTTGTCATTACCATGTTTGGTCTCCATGTGATCTCCTTTGCTGTCAACTTGTCAAATGTCATTCTCCAATAGTCTATGTCATCTGTGACCTGATATCTAAGACCCCCACCCCAGTTGATTACCACTGGTTGTGTTGGAACCCTATCCTGTCATCCCACTAGTTGCGTGACAATAATATGCTCCCACGCCCATACCTATAATAGTGTAATGAATCTAAAGTTGCGGCCAAGATGGTAGACTATGTCATGGAGCTCTTTGTATAGCTCCGCTAGCACCAAGGTCCCCCACGACACCTAAAATTTGATTAATCTAAATAATTTAATTTTGCTATCCCGAGTGCTTTTAAATTAAATAATTACAAGTTATTTAATTAATTTGCATTCTTCCCATTCTAGCTAATTGATTTTATTAATTATGCTATAGTCTTATTTGATTAATTAATGGACAACGTAAAACCATTTAATCAATCAAATCCCCCCTTTTAGCCCTTCTATTAAATAAAATAAATTTACTTAATTTAATTTAATTTGTTAGACAATTCAAAAAACCAGAAGACAATTGAGAGGGGGGTGGGGTGAATCAGTTGTCACCAGATTACCATAACCTTAAGTAATTAAAACTTTAATACCAGAACCCAAAAGATCAATACTAGGAATGCATAAACCAATTACCAAAATAGCAGATATACTAATTAAGCATAAGAAATAGTTAGACAATAAATACCATCCACATGACACCAGGATTTGTACGTGGAAAACCCGATAAAGGGAAAAACCATGGTGGGAAGCCTACCCAGAGTCAGATAATACTTCTATAGTAAGTATGTGATTACAAATGAGGGGCCTCCACTTGCAGGAAGGTCAACAACCTAGAGCACACTACTCATTACAAAAGGAGTTTCACTGACTACATAAAAATCTAGACTACAATCTGAAAGAAAGAATGAACTGCAATGATAGCATCTCCTATGCCTGAGTATAGTTCCAGTTAAGCTCAATACCGGAGGACTAAATCCTCTTACATAAACCCAACTTGATCACCAATGATCAACCAAATCCTCTACATGAATGATTATTACATTATTCGCTCCTATACCACATTCCTATATCCCTTATATATGATCTACAATGAGATCTTACATCATATATATACAAACCCTCGACCATAAACAATCTGGTCGGCCACCAAACAATAAAGAAATTACATAATTAGAAAACATGTCAGCCAGAGGCCAAAAAAATAATATCCAATACATAAGACATCCCGAAAACACATCGAGAGGTCCAATAAACACGTGACATTAAGCCGATCCATAACCTAGATAATATCGGACCCAATTTAGGTCCACACATGCTAAAGCAATGATCCCAATCAGAAAAGTATCGAACATGATCACCATCAACATCCTAAATCTCTACTAGAAACCGCACCAAGACCACTTATGCATGACATCAAAGATCTTCAATCAAGCCCTGCCAGTGAAACCCTCACCAGATCAACAAACCAAGCTTACTATCATACATGATAGCATCCGATCACCAAATCAAAACCAACTAACTGAACATGAATCTGAGTAGAATATCTAAGCCAATTCCAAAAGCCAAAACATACCAGAGCATACCGGATCATCATGCTCTAATCCAACCAGAAACCAAATAACTTACCGGGACTAGAAAGATATTGGTAACCAGCCAAAATAGCTAGTGTTGACATAATGACAAAACATCAATGCAACACATAATCAATTCCTCCAAATGGCCAACAATCTCCCCCTTTGACATTGATAACAGATGTGAAAAACATCCAAGTGCAAAGAAATGCCAAACAAATCTCCCACATAAGAATATAGCAATGAAGTTCTTATCCATACTCTCCCTATAGATGATATCACAATTAAGCTCTACATATTTCTCCCCCTAATATATATATCCCTTAATTTTTCACATGAGTATCTCTCCCCTTTGACATCAATGCTAGAAATGTGACATAAATATCAAAGCAAAAACAAAAACTACTGAACCACAAGGCTAGATACTCCCCCTAAGTAGTAGCATCCCCACATCAATCCAGAATGAATAATATCTCTGATAATGCATACTAGACTGATGCCAAATAGAATCAATCAGTTCTTTGTCAGAGGGGCAGAAACCACTAATTTGTCTCTGAGGTACTCAAATGATTCTTTAGGCAAAGGTTTAGTGAAGATATCTGCAATCTTCTCTTTAGTGTTCACATAAACCAATCTAACTTCATTTTCTTCTGCCTTCTCCTTCAAAAAGTTATACTTGATAGATATGTGCTTTGTGTTAGAGTGAAATACCAGATTCTTTGATATGTCTATAGTAGTAGAGTTATCATAGTGAATAACTACCGGTCGAATGCAATGCACTTTTATATCCTTCAACATTTGCTTCATGCATGGAACTTGTGTACAATTAGCAGCAGCAACAACATACTCATCTTCAGCAGTAGATAAAGAAGTACATGATTGTTTCTTGCTGATCCATGAAATAAGTTTCTTTCCAAGAAAGAAAGGTCCACCAGAAGTACTTTTTTGGTCATCAACATCACCTGCCCAATCTTCTTTTGTATATGCACATAAAGTAAAGTCATCATCCTTAGGGTACCACAAACCATATTCAGATGTACTTTGTAAGTATCTAAAAATCCTTTTCACCGTACTCTCATTATTTTCTCTAGGATCACTTTGATATCTTTATGCAATGCAAACAACATTCATTATATCAGGCCTATTCTAAGTCAAATATAGCAGACATCCAATCATAGACTTGTATCTTGTAGGATTTACTAGTGCAGATTCATCTTTCCTTGTCAATTTCTCACTTCTAAACATAGGAGTACTTACTAGTTTTGAGTCTTCCTTACCAAATTTCTTCAACAATTCCCTAGCATACTTAGTTTGACATATGAAAATACCTTTATCAGTCTGAGTAATCTACAAACCTAAGAAAAAATTCATTTCCCCAATCATAGACATTTCAAATTCATTCTCCATATTGTTAGAAAATTCCATGGACAACTTATCTTCACCTCCAAAAATAATGTCATCAACAAAACCTCAATAATCAGTATATCATCATCAGTGACTTTATAATTAGATTACTGTCAACATTACCTTTAGTAGAACCAAGATTCAAAAGATATTTGTCCAACCTTGCATACCAAGCTCTAGGTGCCTGTTTTAATCCATATAAAACTTTCTTTAACCTGCAAACCATAATTTTATCATCTGAAAGTGAAAAACCATCAGTTTGTTCAATATAAACTTCCTCATCAAGATCCCCATTCAGAAAGGCATACTTAACATCCATCTGATAAACCTTGTTGTTTTTATGTGCAACATAGGCAAGAAATAATCTTACAACTTCAATCCTAGCTACAGGTGCAAAAGTTTCACCATAATCAATTCCTTCCTTCTGAGAATATCCTTTACAAACCAATCTAGCATTGTTCCTTACAACTTGTCCATCTTTATTTAATTTATTCCTAAAAATCCATTAGTTCCAATATGATTCTTATTTTTAGGCCGGGGAACTAAAATCCATGTGTTATTCTTCTCTATCTAATCTAATTCTTCTTCCATAGCTTTCATCCAGCATTCATCTTTACATGCTTCAATTATTTATACCGATTCAACTTGAGAAATTAAACATACCTCATTAGTTGCCAAACTTCTTATTGTCATCGCTCCGTTGTTCTTATGCCCAATGATATGATCTTCTGAATGATTCAACCTTACATACCTAGGAGTCTTTTGATTCTCTGTTCCTCTTCCTGGTTCTTCAGTTATCGTTGAATTTTCTGATACTGCTGGACTAACTAGTTCAACATTATGTTTTGGTAAAGGTGTTACCAATTCAGTTATGATCATTTCCACTACTGGTTCTTGCTCATAAACTCTGATTTGACTTTTATTCAACTCACCCACCTTGACATTAGCGCTCTCTACAATTCTTTGTAATCTTTTGTTATAATATCTATATGCTTTGCTTTCATTAGAATAACCAAGAAATATTCCTTCATCACATCTAGGATCAAATTTGCCAATGAAATCATCTCTCCAGATATAACATTTACTACCAAAGATTCTAAAATACTTAACTGTAGGTGTATTGTCAAACCATAATTCATAAGGTATCTTACCAGTTTCTCCTCTGATATGTACTCTATTGAATGTATAAACGGTTGTGCTCACTACTTCTCTCTAGTAGATATGAGGTAGATTAGCTTCCATCATCATGGTTCTAGAAGAATACAAGATAGTTATATTCTTCCTTTCCACAACTCCATTATGCTGAGGTGTCTGGGGAGCAGAAAATTGTCTCCTTATGCCATTCTTCTCACAAAAGTTATCAAAATCACCGGATATGAATTCTCCACCATGATCTGACCTTAAACAGTTAATCTTCAATCCTATCTTAGTTTCAACTTCAGCTTTAAAGATTTTAAACTTTTCAAAAGCCTCTGATTTCTCCCTTAGAAAAGTAACCCACATCATTCTAGAATAATCATCAATGATTAGCATAAAATATCTATCATCTTGAAATTTTTTAATTCTAGCAGGGCCACACAAATTAGTATGAATAAGATCAATAACATCATTAGATTTGTCTTGTATACTCTTAAAAGAGGTTCTGACCTATTTTCCCTTTGATATTCTTTACATACTGGATTATAGGGCTTCACAATCTTAGGTATATCTCTAACTGCCTTAGTTGAACTAATATTTACCTTGCAATCAAAATTCACATGACATAGCCTTTTATGCCATAGCCAACTCTCATCAATTTGTGCAATCAAATATGTCTTATCAGTAAAATTCAAATGAAATATATTACCTTTTATCTAAGTAGTGGTTGCAATATCCATTCCAGATCTATTAATGATTTTGCATTTTCCATCCTTGAATTGTTATTGAAATCCCTTATCCACCAATTGTCCTAGACTCAAAAGATTATGCCTTAAACCTTCAACATAATAAAAATTATCAATATTGTGCTTACCATCTAATGATATAGTTTCCTTTCCTTTGATCATGCATCTTTGTCATCTCCAAATCTAACTAGACCGTCATCAAATTCTTGCAAAGATAGAAACTTCCTTTTATCTCCAGTCATATGATGTGAACATCCACTGTCAATTACCCATTCATCCTTATCTTCAATTTTAGCAGCAAGTGCCTTCTCTTCATGTACATTCTCTTCCAGTGCCGGAACATCTTCCTTGATAGCCAAGAACACCCATTCCTTTCTATTGTTGGAACCACTAGCAGAGGCTTGTGCCGGTTCATCATCAGAATCAGTCACACCTTCCTCATCCACAATGTAGCATGATTTATCTATGTTTTTCTTGTACTTATACTTGTCTTGATATTCAGGGTTAGGCTTAAAATATCTTCTAGCTCTTTCTTCAAATATTGAATTCCTTTCAGGACATCTAGATGCAAAATGTCCTATCTTATTACATGCAAAACATTTAAAAGGTGTTTTTCCTTCATACTTACTTCCTACCATTCCTTTAGGTACTCTTCTAGCAAATAGGGCTTCAAGTTGCTCAAACTCTTCATCTTCTCTCTTCATATCATCCAATTCCTTTGCATATAAATCTTTCCAATCTTGCTTGCTGGTTGATGATGTAAATGCATGAAAACTAGGTTCAAACTTCATAGCTCTAGGAGGTCCAAATTCTTCAAGCTCAAAAGCAGATAATTTCCCAACCAAGCTATCTCGGTTGAAAAAAGTATTAGCCATTGTTCTCAATTCATTAATTGCACTAGCCTTCATCTTATAAGCCAGTGGAAAATATCTCAGAACTTTAGAAACTATTTCATCTTCACTCTGAGATCCACCACAACATTGAATTCCCATAACAATTTCATTTACCCTTTCCATGAATGCAGTAATACTTTCATCTTCTTCCATCTTCAAGTTTTCATATCTCACCTGGTAACCATCAAGTTTAGTAATCTTAACAGTAGGGTCACCTTCATTAAGAGTCTCCAACTTGTCCCATATAGCCTTTGTTGATGATTTGTTAGTTAATCCCATTATTCGCCGATCAGAAAGTGTACACAAGAGGGCTTCTCTTGCTCTACAATCATTCTCAAGCTCCTTATCCAAGTTTGCCAAAGGAGGATTGCCAAATGCCAGATTAAAATGGGTTACACCATTCTTTGTGATCTCCCAAATTTCCTTACTAAGACATCTCAAATGAGTCTCCATCTAAATCTTCCATACTCTGTAATTTGATCCATCAAGCCTAGGAATATCTCTCTGAAAGATAACAATAGATTAACTAGATGAAATAGATGAACTTGGATTGTTAGTCACCATAGGATCTTCCTCAAGCGGTTAAGATTCTACAAAGAGGACCAGAGCTCTGATACCAATTGTTAGACAATTCAAATAATCGAAAGACAACTGAGAGGGGAGGGGTGAATCAGTTGTCACCAGATTATCAGAACCTTAAGAAATTAAAACTTTAATACCAGAACCCAAAAGATCAATACCAGAATGCATAAACTTATTACCGAAATAGCAAATATACCAATTAAGCATAAGCACCAATTAGAGAATAAATACCATCCACATGACACAAAGATTTGTATGTGGAAAACCCAGTAAAGGGAAAAACCATGGTGGGAAGCCTACCCACAGTCAGATAATACTTCTACAGTAAGTATGTGATTACACATGAGGGGCCTGGACTTGAAGGAAGGCCAACAACCTAGAGCACACTGCTCATTACAAAAGGAGTCTCACTAGCTACATAAAAATCCAGACTAGAATCTGAAAGAAAGAATAAACTACAATGATAGCATCTCCTATGCTTGAGTACAGTTCCGGTTAAGCTAAATACTGAAGGACTAAATCCTCTTACATAAACCTAACTCAATCACCAATGATTGACCAAATCCTCTATATGAATGATTATTACATTATTCACTCCTATACAACATTCCTATATCCCTTACATATGATCTACAATGAGATCTTGCATCATATATCTACAAACCCTCAACCACAAACAATCAGGTTGGCCACCAGACAATAAAGAAATTACATAATTACAAAACACGTTGGTCTGAGACCAAAAAAATAATATCCAACCCATAAGACATCCTAGAAACACATTGAGAGGTCCAATCAACACGTTACATTAAGCCAATCCATAACCTAGATAATACAAGACCCAATTTAGGTCCACACATGCTAAAACAATGATCCAAATCAGGCAAGTCTCGAACATGATCACCATCATCATCCTGAATCTCTACTAGAAACCACACCAACACCACTTATGCATAACGTCAAAGATCTTCAATCAAGCTCTGCCAGTGAAACCCTCACCAGATCAACAAACCAAGCTTACTAGCATACATGATAGCATCCGATCACCAAATCAAAACCAACTGACTGAACATGAATCTAAGTAGCATATCTAAGCTAATTCCAAAAGAAAAAACATACCAAAGCATACCGGATCATCATGATCTAATCCAACCAGAAACCAAACAACTTACCAGGACCAAAAGGATACCAGTAACCAACCAAAATAGCTAGTGTTGACATCAATGAAAAATATCAATGCAACACATAATCAATTCCTCCAAATGGCCAGCATAATTGACCATTCTTCTCTCCTATACCCTTTAATTAATTCCTAATTAATTAATGCCTCTTTCCAATCCCTTTAATTAATTAATTTTAAATTAATTAATTTCCCTCCTCTCATTTAGATATTTAATTAATTATTTAAATATGTCCCTTTCCTCCTAACTTCTAGCCACCTAACCTAACCACCATCTAACTTAACCCCTAACCTTACCCTTGGGTTATAACTACCCTATCCTCTCTAACCAACATTATCCTAACCATCTCCCCTCACACATGTGTGCACATTCCCAAATATCTTTTATTTTATTCTCCATATTTGGGTGGATCTTCCCCAAATAGACATGCATCCTTGAGGACACAGGTCACTCCTCCCCAAAACATGTGTCCCTCCTTTGGGACACTTGTCTTTCACTCTTGAGTTGTGGAACCTCCTTCCACATGACTTCCTTTGGAGTGCCACTTGTCTTCCTTGAGGACAAGTGTTGCATTTTCACACCTCCTCTCATCCCTCTCATCTCCTATTTAAACCCTCCTTTTTCTATGTATTTCATCCACTATTACACAATCGCATCGTCACTGTGCCAAAATTATCACTCATCATCAAATCCATTTGCATAATCATACATCACTTGCATTCATCATCATTGCATCAAATATCATGGAGCAATATCGAACATTTGAAGATGTCATCAAGCACACATAATATCAAGGAATCATCAAATCAAAGTGGGCTTCTTGGTTTGCATTGTATTATCATTTTATTTTTGTTTTCTATTTTATCATTCTTATCTTGAGGTGTATGATGTCTTTGTTTACTTGAATAATTAGCTTGCTTTTTAGTCACTAGTATTCACACACATTTTCATCACACATTTTCTGGTACGCCCGGTGGGATCCACTTCATGAGTCATTTCTCATGTTTCTTGTTGGCTGAGTGTATTTTTAACAGATTTTGAAGACTTGTAGGTAAAAACGCGGGAATAAACGCATATTTCCACCTCGTCGAAGGTCTATTTCATCGATTTTGCCATTTTAAGAAACAACAGGTTTGCTTTCAGAAATGGCAGGTTCACTATCTGAAGCAACGAGAATGCATTCCCACAACCGTACAGACAGTAAAATTTAACCATTTTTCTCTCAGGATTTTTATAAATGCTTTTTGCTGTCACATAACCAATTAGTGGGTTTGAACTATGAAATAGCGGGTTAGCTTTGGTAGATTTGCACAACATTTCATCTATAATTTTTCCCGTATTTCAAAATTTTCTTATTTTTGAAGTGGCGAGATTGACTTCTGAAACAATGGGATCGCATCCATAAATCTAATGGCATCTCTATTTGCATTCTTGATTTAAATAGAAATGGCAGGTTCATGGTCATAAAGTCTTCTTTTTTAAGCTTGCATTTTCATTTTTGCTTGTTAGTAGGTTCTTTGTTTGGTATAGTGAGTTTTCTCTCTGTATTAGCGGGTTTGCATCCTAAAGCAATGGGTTTGCATGTATTTTCCATAAAGTGGTGGGTTTGTACTGTGCATTAGCGGGTTTGAAGTCTACCAAATTTACTGTCAATTTCTAGAATGTTATTTTTTTTATGTGAACTAACTTGCTAATATTTTGTGTCTTGATGGGATTTTGCTAATGTTTGTGCAGCCAATCGAGAGTGTAGAAGACCCCAAAAATAAAAACTAACACTTTTATTGCAGGACCACCAAAGAGGGGTTTCATTGAAACACATTTTCTTTCCTTTATCGCTTTCATTGTTGCATTTGTGTCATATGTTAATTAGGCACACTTTAATTTCATAAAGGAAACGAGCCCCATGTCTTTTGTGATTGGCACACTTGTGCATGTGTAGAGCGGTCCTACTGCTAACACACACTATCCTCTCCCTTGGCTCTCGTGGTCCTAGGTGCAAGAGAAAAGTGTTAGTGATGCTCATTTTTTCCTTTATAAGTAAGAGAGCATGTCCCCCTGAGTAGCTCATAAGGCCAAGTGAGGGAAGAATGACCCAAATGGTACTTTCTTTTGGTTCACTATATAAATATTCATGATTTTAGTGAAAGCTATAAATCAACTGGCGTCACTGTGTTATACCAATGGTTTCCCTCAATATCGCCATGCAAATACCTTCATGGTCTTGACGAAAGTCAAAATCCCTTGGTGCTTGTGTGACATATGCATAAAAACCCATGTTCTACAGGCTGGGATATCTCTTAAATGAGCTAGCCACCACATGTATAACCACTTGATTTACCCCGAAAGTTCCCCCACTATGAGCCAATTTTTTCTAGCAGCCCCAATCCTTCTACATATTGACTCAAGTGTTGTGATACACACATTCCAAAGATGTCCCTCATGTACCCCTCAATTTGAGAGAAAATTTCTCAAGATCTTAGAATCTTTAGAAATTCGAAGCTTGGCATTCCTGAGAAGTGTGTTTCGTGGAGCCAGTGATGCCAAGCTTCTATCTATCTAGTTGAATGTGGTATTCTGGGCTAGGGGATTCAACATGTATTGTCTTTGGCTATCCTAGGGAGTACTTGACTATTTATTTCTATTCGAGTCATTCTTACATGCTTGTTGTGTTTGGTGTCAGTCTTTTGTCAAAACATCAGTCCAACATGTTTCCAATCTAGTATAACGGGTTTGTAGTCTGTTATAGTGGGAATGGTGTCATATTTGAGCTAGGATTAACATAATTAGCGTAATCATTGTAATTATGTATTTTTCGTGGGTTTGCATCTCAAACTCGCGAGATCGCTCTCTATTAGGTCAGGATTGATATGTCATTTTGGTCCTATCTTTGTAGTCTAGTTCTAGCAATTTTTTTGTCTATTATAGCAGGTTCATGGTCGGGTATAGCAGGTTTGTCATCTTTTTCGGTGGGTCTGCTTCTTTGTTACCATCATCCTGCCGAATTTTTCAGTCAATTTTTCTTGTTGGTCTGTTCTAGCAGGTTTGAGGTCTATTATAGCGGGATTTTTCTCTACTGTGGTAGGTTTTCTATTTTAGTCTGGCTATGCTATCAAAATTGCGCTACACTACATAGCATTTTTTATATATTTTATGTTGGGTGCCTTCGACCTATAATCTTTCGGTCCTCGAGTCTCGTCATGTTGTTGAATTTATGTCCACATCACATTAGAATATTTGGATCTTTAGCTTTGGTTATTTGTCCTAGTTATCTTTTGGTCCTCAAGTGTCGTCATGCTACCAAAATTTTGTCTAGCTTACGATAGGATCATTCGATTGTCAAGATAGTCCTTCTCTTAGCACGTTTGATCCATCTTCTTGCCTGACTTGTGCCATCAAGCTGTCAATTGTCTTGTTTGAGTTGATCTTTTATCATATCACTCTTCTATCTTGTTTATCTTTTGTTCATCCATCTAGGGCTTTTTATCACCTTCAAGTTTTTGTTGGTCTTGATCAGATAGTCTATATCTGTTTTTGTGATAATCATCATCTTTCCTTGGACTATATCATTTCCCAAGGTTTCATCTCATAATTCATTGTCATCTTATCACCTTGATCCAAAGGTTCAATCCAGAGTGCTTTACCTTACTGAGTTTTGTTTTGGTGTATCCTCCTAAACTATCCTAGTGTCACATTATTTCTAATCAGACAATATCCGGTCACTCTCTAGGTCATATTTTCTTGTTCATTCGATTAGATCAATCACTCAATCTAGTTTCTCAATCTTGTCATTCACAATATTTTTGACTTGTGCAGTATATGCCTCACTACTTGGTCCAAATCTAGACAAACTATGGAACAATCGTCTTAGTTAGGACTAGGTTTTTCAAACCCATAACAAAATCCTAAATCTAGTGTTAGTTGCATCATGATAGGAAATGTTCCCATCACATACAATACTCTTCATCCTATTATTCTTGATGACACCATGGTCAATCAACTTGATGATGAAAATGCTCAAACCAATCGAGTCGATCAATTTCTAGATAATGTAGATAACACCCAAATGGTTGATGAAATCATCGAAGCTCGTAAAGAGCTCATCTTTGCTAATATGGTTGCCAATGGCATGACTATTTTGTCACCTAACACACCCGCCATTGCAAGTCCTCAAGCACCTCCTCAACAACAGGTGTTTGTGCCACAACCTCAAAGACCCAACCACCCATGACACAAGTATCACAGAGTAGTGCTCTAGCCTCACTCGGCTTGTCACCCTTGGGTACTTTAGGATGACATTACCAAAATCTTTATGCTAACTTGTCCTCACCTGCACAACCTCCTCTTGTTGGAGGTTGTGTCTACAATGCACTAGTAAACATGTTGTCCACACAACTCACCACATCACTAGCATTGTTTGCACAGATTCCCATGACATCTACTATGATGCAAGTAACACCTTTTACCAACCTCATTTCTTGACCCATCAATGTGTCTTCTATGCAAACACTGGTTTGGACCACAAGGATGTCGAGCTATCCCCTCACATCTCCCACATAAGTATCGACTGGGGGCATGAATTACACAGTCCCATAATCATCCATACCTTTTCCTATTTAATCAATATTGCAAGTTGTTGGCGCTACCCCATATCAAGCCCAAGTAACTTTCCAACCTATCATTTCACAACCATGATTTAGTTACTTGCAAGCACCACCTACCTCCTACATAGTCATGAATGCCCATCATGATAAAAGCAGTGCAAGTCAAATTCCCCCAACAAGAAATGTTCAATCTAATGAGTATCCCTAACATGTTGTGTCAACATATGCAGAGATCAAAATCTAATTTTCAGTGCGACTAACACATTGTGTTAGTCAGTGCAACTAACACATCATGTTAGTCATCACAGCAGTAGGCTAGGGTTTTGTCTGTACAGGTTGGCGAGGTTGGTTTCAAGTTTTCCTATGTGACTAACACCTCGTGTTAGTCATCGCAATAGTAGGCTAGGGTTTTGGCCATACAGGTTGGCGGGGCCGGTTTCAAGTTTTCTTGTGTGACTAACATGTCCTGTTTGTCGACACATCATGTTAGTTGTACTCGGCAGAGCTAGCTACCTTTTTCATTTTTCATAAGGGTACATAACACAAGGGTTAGTGATCCATTTTGGAGCTAGTTTGGCCCCATCCTTCGTCAAGCTTCAATTTCCAATTTTTTGTTGACCGCCTCAGCCAGTCAAATCACTTAAATTACATCGGCTAGAGGGTCCTTGTCTGTGGTGGGCCAATTTATTTTATTTATTGCTACCAGCTGGCGGGGAAAGCTTATGCTTTCATGAGTTAGTTTTGTAAAGGCTTCCTTCCTATCACAAAATGGTGAAGGGAAGTATGTTTTTTGCCATTTTGTAGTAGTCAGCTAATGTGGTGGGGTCCACTCCATGAAACAACAAAGACCTTATGGTTTTCGTGGTTTCACCAATGTTCAAACCGATGGTAGAGTCCACCCTGCAATACAGAGAAAGCTCCTTTAGCGAGCAGGTGGCAGGACGACGACATCTCGCAGGGCTAGCTCATTTTGTGCGCCATCTTCTTGAAGGCATTTTGAGATAAAGGGGTTGTTGTGGGCCCAATTTTGATAAGCTGCGAGCTCAAGTGATAGTAACATAAATGGTTATCACTATTTCACAATGGTAAAGGCCAAAGACAAATGTTAAGCTGTGAAATGGTGATAATGACCATGGTAAGGAAAGGTGACATCGTTGTTTCACAACGATAGGCTCTAAGACCATTCTCAGGCTTGCAAAATAGAGATAGTGTGACTAACACATCATTTTAGTTGACACTTCATCATGGTTTCACAAGGTTACATAGCGAATACTTTTCAAACATTGTGAAGCACTAATAGACATAGTGGGGCCAAGCCACTACGTGGCTCATCTGGCGTCGCCTGATTTTCATAAAGAGGCCAATCAATGACCATGTTTTAAACTTATTTTTGAGCCCTTTGGAGGGCTATGTGGCGTAATCAGGCGCATCCATGTGCATGTGTTTTGGATGATCTGAGCGCCAATTTTCAAACTTGTGTGTAGGTAAAAATTTAAATCCCTTTTGCAGGGTAGTTGGCGACCAAGCGGTTAAAACTCAGATTGCAGGCCTAGTCGATGCCCGATACCCAATGATATTTTTGTTCAACCACAAGGGAGGCTCTGCCATTACTCTAGATATGACCTTGTAGCTCATTTTCAGACACCACCCATGCTCTTTCAACATGTTCAAAGGACTTTTTGGGACTCTGTAGGTTTACTCACACCCTTTTTGTGCAGGGTTATCTCCTTGATTTGCAAGGATTTTGTTTCTTCCTAGGTGGGGAAGGGATTTTCAGACTTTTTTACATGCCATCAGATCAGTCCCTAATCTGATTCTCCTTCTTGTGATATTTTGTAACCTAACCCTAGGTGAGGCTTAGGGTTTCTTGACTACAATCAATCTCAGTTATGCCTCAACTATAAAGGAAAATTTAATAATTTTCTTAGTATCTTCTTGCTTTTTTCTCTTATAGTAGTCTATGAAATCTGCAACTGTAAATTACCTTCCCTTTGCATTAATAAAGTTTTCTTGTCTTACCTATTTTCAGTCTAAACATATGAGTGTATTTTTACCTCTTTGTTTAAATACATTTTCTTCTTGTTTTCTCAGCATCTGTGATAGTGTTGACTCCTCTTAGAGTGCCATCTGAGAACTTTTATCATTCCCCTTACCATTATTAATAATTTCAACCTTGACTCAGTCTTAGAAAGCTAGATTTAGATAGAAAATAGTGCATCTTTTGGGTAGTTTCATTGATCACATTGAATTTAGGTGTGAGTATTTTTCCCTTTTTGTATTCGTTCTTCCCCTTTTCCCCTCAAGTCTTAGATTATTCTTTTAATGTGTTGGGTTTGTCCAACACATGCATTTGAATTGATAAGG
This sequence comes from Cryptomeria japonica, assembly GCF_030272615.1. Classification (NCBI taxonomy): domain Eukaryota; kingdom Viridiplantae; phylum Streptophyta; class Pinopsida; order Cupressales; family Cupressaceae; genus Cryptomeria; species Cryptomeria japonica. The sequence continues at coordinate 237,773,443 of NC_081410.1, read as the reverse complement.
AAGCCAACCTTCTTTGGAGATTCAATCTCGCATCTAGAAAAGTCCCACAATTGGAGATTGATTCAATGTTTTGCAAGGTTGATGATCAAGGTTTCTTGGGTCATCAAGGATGCAAACTTTTGTGACAACATGTAGTTTAGGATGACATTACCAAAATCTTTACGCTAACTCATCCTTGCTTGCACAACCTCTTCTTATGGGAGGTGGTGCCTACAATGCGCCAGTAAACATGTTGTCCACATAACTCACCACATCGCTACCATTGTCGGCACAAATGCCCATGACATCTAGTGTGATGCAAGTCACGCCTTTTACCAATTTAGTTTCTCGACCCATCAATGTGTCTTCTATGCAAACACCGGTTTGGACCACAAGGATGGCGAGCTATCCCCTCACATCTACCAAACAAGTATGGACTGGGGGCAAGAATTACATAGTGCCATCATCATCCATACCCCGACCTATTCAATCAATGTCGCAATTTGTTGGAACTACCCAATATCAACCCCAAGTAACTTTTCAACCTATCATTTCACAACCATGATTTAGTTACTTGTAAGCGCCACCTACCTCCTATTTAGTCATGAATTTTCATCATGTGCAAAGAGGTGCAAGTCCAAATCCCCCAACAGGAAATGCTCAATCTAATGTGTATCCCAATTACACAGGCACAAAGTAGTGTCTCACAGATTCCACAATTTCAGAATCTGCAATATCAACAATCCTTTAGTGCCCCACAGCAGAATGCGATGACCTATTCATATATCCCCCAATATCAACAACAACCTTTTGGTCAACAAAATATTCTTGGCTATCAGAATATGGTGTTATCAAAACCCACCACACCAACAGGGTTATCCTTACTCCCAACAAATTTCACATCAGGTACCATGATATCAATCGGCTACACCATCTCCTAGCTCCTTCACAATCAATATCAAATGGTAGGAAATAAAAGATGCTCTTAAAACATTACAAGAGAATAGCTTTGATTGGGTCTTCAAGTTTGAAGAACTATGTCCCTACTTGTTCAAAAAGTCCATCACAACTATGCCTTTCCCCAAATAATTTGAAACACCAAGATTCAAAAAATACAAAGGGAAAGGAGATCTACGTCATCATGTTAAAGAGTTTTTCATGGATTTTCAAGAGGTATCGCGGTGTAATAATTATCTTTTGCATTTGTTCCCCAAGAGTCTCAATGGTTCTCCAAATTGCCATTCAGTCTCATCACCACTTTTGCCGACTTATCTAAATGTTTTGTAGCTCAATATCATTATAACATATAGAATGACATCTCTATGCTTGACTTGTGTCAGGCTAAGTAGAAAGGTGGTGAAAGCCTCCTTGATTATGTCCAAAGGTGGAGACATCTAGTCGATTGTCTCCCTTGTATAGTGTTGGATACACAGTTGGTTTTGATCTTTATCAGCAATCTCCACCCAAATCTTGCATATCACATTCGACTGAATTGTGCAAATACTTTTAAGGATATCATGTCCAAAGGACCATCTATTGAGAAAGATTTAATTGACAAAGGGATCATCAAGCTCTATAAAGAGTATCCTGATAAGCTTGGAAATGATAGATAGTGGTACTGGAATAAGAAAAAAAATGTCCTTAGTGATGGGGTCACTGATTCCAAGACAATGCAAATGATCATGGTCGTAAAGACACCACCCTCACAAACATACAATAATCTGCTATCATAATCATATGTTAATCCTCCACCAGTGACTCATGTCAATCCTCCACAAGCACAAGCATCAAATGCATAGGCTAATAGAACCAACACTATCACTGTCTCTCAAGCTCCTCCATGCCAAATAGGTAACAATGGTCCTTGATGCCAATTCATGCCCATGGCTGAACCATTAGATGTCATCATCAAACATATGGAGCAACATAAAATGGTTGTATATCCTCAAACCCAAACTTTTAATGAATCTAATCCTAAACCTTACTTGTACAAAGAAAATGAGTATTGCGCCTACCACCGTATCAAGGGTTAGAACATAGAAAATACGAAATTAAAACACCTCGTTCAAGACCTCATTGACCAGGGTAAGATTGTTGTCGACCCTACCATGGAAAAGTCACCTAATGCCAATCTAGGCATGTATAAAGATGTTATTCCTAAGCATCATGGGGAAGAAAGTATGTCTAACACGAATCAGGGTCATACGACTGATAGCATCAACTATAACAATGTGTCGTTCAATTATGGTCCTACCATAAGATACATTTCTCAAGTCAATGATCATGTCAACATGATTCATGTTAAAGGGGTTGATATCCAATGCATAGTAATACTAGAAGGGCTAGCATGTCAGTCCCTAGAGCCCCCATATATGATAATCCCCCAGTAGTGTCGATGTCTACACAATACAACATACTTGAGTGCTTAGGAAAAAATCCTACACAAATTTTCATCCTAGATTTGCTTAAAGCCTCACCCACTCATCAAAAAATTATCACATGTACATTAAAAGAAGCTTGTGTTCCTAGTAATATTGATCCCCCATAGTTCTAAGCTATGGTAGCTCATCTATCCTCCACATACCATCTTAGTTTCACACAATCTGATGCCATGGTCCCAATCCCGATCATATCCACCCCCTAAACATTGAAGCTATTGTGAAATGCCATAAAGTGAAGCGAGTTCTAATTGATAATGGCTCTACCCTAAATCTTTGTATGTTGAGATTTGTAACTCAAGAGGGGTATACTGTTGTAGATATGCATAATAAATGCATTACTATAAAGGCATATGACAATGTTGAAAGAATTTAAGTAGGAATGATCAATCTCCCAATTCAGGTGGGCTCGTTAACACAGAGAATATTATGCCACGTTGTTGATCTTGATTTGTCATTCAATATCCTCCTTGGCCACCCATGGATCCATACCATGCAGGTCGTCCCTTCTACCTATCACCAATGCCTCAAATTTCCATTTCAAGGATGTGAAATCACTATCCGTGGTGACGCTCAGCCCTTTGAGTACTATCGTGCACTCAAGGCTTCATCTCCATATTCCCATCATTTCTCAGGTATCAACAATGGAACCACATCTGCAACTCCACCATCCTCATATGTTGACCCTGACACCATCCTAGCCACTACAAAAAAAAAAAAATATATCTCTTCCTCCTTTTCCCAAATCAAGATCAACGTTGTTGGTTGTGGTGAATATGCCTTGCAAGGCACATTCATAGTAGGAACTTTACCTCTAGATCCAATTATTCATGGAAAACGTACTAAAGGGGAGAAAAAGAAAGAACCTATGGTCCGATAGTGTGGCTCCACCATGTTCCAAGCTCAAGGAGAGATTAACCATGAGGTCATAGAACACAACATTAATCAATGGCTCTACAAGGATGTCTCTACAGATAATGACACTCGCCTCAGGTAACTTCAAGCAAAATATCTTATTGCTCACAAGTGGGCTACTAACAAATGGAACTACCAACCCGATAGATTAGGCCAAGAAGAACAAGGCATCAGAAGACCCATTGATCCCACTTCTAAAATGAATCATCAAGGGCTTGGTTTTGGAAGTCCCTCCCATGAAGCCTCGAGTTTGGCTAGCATTTCTAGAAACAATGAAAATGTTTCAATCGATATCAACGAAATGCCTGAAGAGGTTGTCAAATGAGCATATGACTATATACATATTTCCTCAACCTTATGCACATATAACCTCTTTGATACATCCATCCTATTAATTTACCTTCCCCTTCGCCACCCCGAACTAATTGATTGGGGCCAAACTGTTGTGCATATAGACACATTCCAAGATGATACAATGCTCCTACAATTCATGGGGGAAACTAAAGGTTGTACCATATCATCATATTGGGTAGAATACAATGTACAAGCTATATCCTCAAGGTTACTACAGGGAAGAAGGAATCCTTAACTACAAAAGTGAAAAATAAATTAAAAATCAAGTCTCGCAGTGAAAACCTCTCAAAGGTACTTCTTGACTCAAAAATAGTAAAAATAAAGGGTGTATCTTCTGGTGAAAACCTTCCCGAGGCACCAAAGGATGAGGATTCCCTTCTTCTCCTAGCTAATGATTATGTTCCTGAAAGGTCTCCCATTCTCATAGATCAGACCAAAGAAATAAATTTGCACATGGAAGAAAACCCACACATCACTCATGTGGTCGCCTCTTTATCTAAAGATGAATCCAAATTGTTATATGATATCCTTTACACATGGCCCATCAATTTCACATGGTCTTATGCAGACATTCTTGGTCTTGATCGTAGTTAGTAGTTCACCATCTTTTGATGGATCCCAACACTAAACCCATCAAGTAGAAGTTGCACACGATGCATCCTAGAATCACACTCCTAGTCAAGGCAGACTTGGAAAATCTCCTAGAAATCAAATTCATCTACCCAATCAACTATTTTGAATGGATGTCCAATATGGTACCAGTTACAAAACCGTGTGGGGCAATCAGAGTATGCACAAACTTTAGAGATATTAATAAGGCATGTCCATTAGATGATTTTCCACCTCCCAACATTGACATCCTTGTCGATCTGACACTAGGACACGACATCCTATCTCTCATGGATGGATTCTAGGGTTATAGTCAAATAAGAATAGCAAAATAAGATCAGCATAAAACAACTTTTACCACACCATGGGGAACATTCTGCTATCAAGTCATGCATGTTAGTCTCAAGAATGCAAGCACCACATAACAACGCGTCATGATAGTAATATTTCATGACCTCATGCATATAGTAATGGAAGATTACATAGATGAAATCTTGGTAAAATCAATGACAAGAGAAAAACATCCATCTATCCTAGAGTTAGTTTTTAAGCATCTGGCTAAATATAAAATGAGGCTTAATCCAAAAAAGTGTCTTTGGAGTTACATCAGGTAAACTCCTAGATATTATAGTTTCCAGATGACGTATCGAGGTTGACCCCAAAAAGGTCAAAGAAATCATGGAGATGCCTCCCCCTAGAACATTAAGGAATCTGCGTAGTCTACAAGGAAAATTATAGTTTGTTAGGAGATTCATTGCACAACTGGCAGACAAGTTCCAACCTTTCACACACTTGCTCAAAAAGGGGGCCGAATTCAAATGGGATGCCCAATGCCAACAAGCATTTGAAAAGCTCAAAGAATGTCTATCTCATTCCCTAGTGCTAATGCCACCCATCCTAGGTCATCCATTTCTCTTATACAATTTAGCTACTTCAATGGTTGTGGGGGCACTTCTTGCCTAGCATGATGATCAATATAAAGAAAGATCAATATATTACATCAGTCTGACTCTAGTCAGTTACGAGCTTAATTATTCTCCAATGGAAAAAGTGTTCCTAGTTGTCATCTTTTGTTTTAAAAAACTATGACACTACATGATAATTCATACCGTGAAGCTCATTTGTAAGATTGACCCTCTCAGGTACCTACTTTCCAAAACTACTCTAACTGGATGCATGGCTATGTAGGTTATGCTGCTCAGTGAATTTGACATCCTATATGTCTATCGAAAAGCCATCAAGGGAAAAGTTATTGGTGATCAGTTAGCAGAGACACCATTGCCCAATGTCAATCCATTTTTTATAGAGATTCTTGATGAATATGTGTGTTTTGCTACTCAACAACCCCCATGGAAACTTTATTTTGATGGTTCTCATACACAAAGTGGACCGGAGGCAAGATTCCTATTTTTCACTCCTCAAGGTGCCCTTATCCCCAAGTCATTCAAGTTGTCCTTCCCATGTACCAACAATATAACTGAGTATGAAGGATTAATCACCGGTCTAAAGACAACTATTCAATGGAACATAGAAGATCTCATATTTTATGGAGATTCCCAACTTTTCATCTGTCAAACCAATGACAAATACCAAACTAAAGATGACAATCTCATGCCCTACAAAAGGATAGTTGATGACCGAAAGTAGAATTTTTAGACTATCATATTTGACCAGGTTCCTTGGGCTCAAAATAAAGCAACAGATGCAATGGCCACCATCAGATCTCTCCTGGATATTGGTTTAGATAGTCTAGGTATGAATTTTTAATTTAACAATTCTTGGAACCAACCTTTGAGACATCATACACAGAAATGGTGTGCAACATAATTGGACCCTAATCACCCTTATACCATGACATCCATGCCTATCTTAAAGATGGTACCCTTCCCCAAAACATATTCTGCAATGGTCGTTGAAACCTTACTTGTCGTTGTTCTCGATGCACCCTTATAGGAGACAATCTATACCGTTAGGAATATCATGGCATCCTCTCTCTAGATATTTATATTCAAATGAAGCTAATCTTGCAATGAAAGAAGTGCATTCCAGTACCTGTGGAGCTCACGTGATCAGATATGTTCTCACCAAACAACTCTTAAGTATGGGATTTTATTGGCCCACCATAGAACATGACTGTTGTGAATTTGTCAAGAAATGTATACTTTGTCAATGACATAAAGATTTGATACATGTTCCAACTCAAGATTTGCAGCCCATAACAACACCATGGTCATTCTCTACATGGGGCCTTGACCTTGTTGGTAAGATCCATCCTCCTTCCTTAGATGGACACAAGTTTATCATTGCTTCTTTCGAGTATTTCACCAAGTGGGTGGAAGCCATTGTACTCACCCTCACTACTAGTGTCCAAGTTCATTATGTACCACATCATCTCCCATCATGGAATCCCCTCCACCATCATCACAAATAATGAAACTCCATTTAAAACCAACATATGCATGATCTTTGTTCCACGTTTCATATTTAGCATCGTTGGTCTACCCCATATTACCCCTAAGGCAATGACCAAGCAAAGGGAACTAATAAAACCCTTCTTCGCATCATAAATAAAGTTGTCAATGAAACTAGTTGTGACTGGCACCTCCATTTAATCACACCTTTTGGGCCTATTGAACTGACATCTGAACTCCTATTGGAGCCACTCCCTATTCACTTGTCTACAGTACAAAATCGGTCTTACCAATTGAGGTCAAATTTCCATCACTATGCATATCCTTGAAAGAGTTTGCTTCTAATGAAGACTATAGAGGGGCAAGGCTAGCTCAGCTAGATCTTCTTTGCGAATAGTGTCAGAAAGCCTATGACCATCTATAAAATATATCAGATCCACTTTAAGAGGCAATATAAGAAGAAGGTTCACCCTTGTGAGTTTGAAGTAGGTAATCTTGTCCTCTGAGAAAACCCTAGGAATCAGTAAGATCAGGAAAACAAAGGAAATTTTGAAGTCAACTGGCTCAGTCCATATGTGGTCATAGAAAAATATGGTTTAGGGGCATATCAGCTATCCACTCTAGAAGAGGATCATCTTAATGATCTCCTCAACATCCTGCACCTAAAGACTTTTTATGCATAATCTGTGGTAGTATATCTCATGACTCAAAAATAAAAAAATATAAAATATAAAAAATCCACCTTTATGCACGATATCCCATGACACCCTCCTTTCCTTTCCATTTTTCAGCTTCATTGCATCCACCCCTTCGCTCAATGTGGTTGCCCATGGTAATTGCAATTTCCTCACCATTTGCTTCAATTGTATAGAGTCCATGTACTTTATCCCCTCCCACACTCAGTGCTCTATGCATAGTTTCAGATGTATATAGTTTATGTTGTACTTAGGCTTGTCTGTGTCCCATTAATTGAGATCCTATCCTCCTAGTTAGTTCTTCAATAGATCCTTTAGTATCTTGGTCCTCACATAGTTGTCAGATCCTTTTGTTAGTCCTTGGATCAGCCATCCATTATCCAGATATTGCTTCGAGATATATCATTCTCCCATCAGCAATGGTCTCCCATTAGTCTGCACAGGATGTATCCTTTCTCTAGTCAGACAAAATTGTCAATCCTCATCAATCCATTTTCATTTTGACAAAAGACATCCTTGACACCTGTGTTGGTATTGGATTCTTTTTTATCTTTGTTTATCTTCTAAAGCTCCTTGGGTCATGTTTCCTCTTGGTCACCATGATCTTTTATATCATGGTGTGCTAGGAATAAAAAGGTTAAGGATGTGGTCTTGTTGCTTTTTTTTTCTTCCTGGTGTATCTTTTGGATGTATCCCTTGTTGTACCCTCATGGGGTCTTGGATATCTCATGTTACAGTTGGACATGCCTTATACTTGTGGTTGTTCTATCATTGTTTCCTATAGGGTCTTTGTAAATCTGTGTGATGTTGGTTCGACCTGTGTTTCTATTTATATGTGTCAGTCCATGCATTGGCTGTGAAATTCCACCCTAGTTCTTCATACCTTGGTGACTCACATACAATGATAAATCAAAATAAGTGCTCACTACATGGTGTCCTATTTCATATAGAATCTCGTACTCCATTATCTTCATCTCCATTGCATTTCATTAGTCTCTTTCTTTTCCTTTCTTTTCTTTGTCCTCTCTGGAATGTGCTCACGTGTCCCCTAGCCTAATCCTCTTTCTTTCCATCATTTCTAGGTCTTCCTAAAGCATTATCCATCCCATCCTGCATCACATATGGGTTATCACATAATCCATATCCATCATAGTTTTTTTGACATGCATTACATTATCTATTCCATCCCGCACCACATATGGGCTAGCACATAATCCATATCCATCATACATTTTTCTACATGCATTACATTATCCATTCCATCTTGCATCACATATGGGTTAGCACATAACCCATATCCATCATACATTTTACACATGCATCACATTATCCATCCTATCCTTCATCACATATAGGTTAGCACATAATCCATACCTTGCATTCCATCACATATCATAATCTCATGCCCTACATGCATACACTATCATCTTGCATAAGCGATCATATAATCCATCACATATAGCATATAGCATCACATTATATATCATCATACATAGCATAAATCATACATCCATATCTCATCACATCCTGCATCACAAACATGTTAGGCTCCTATCATACATCCATAACTCATAAATCATCCATACATCATAAAACACATAAAGGCACCATATATCCAGACCCCAAAAGAGTGTATATCATATATCATCAAGGTCTCAAATGTATTTCAAAATAATAAATGTACAACTATTTACATATATACATCATCAACTATATTTGATTCAATAATATAATACATACAATATTTGAATGAATGATGATCACCTCACATGTTCATAAAAATTGCATAGGGTGCCAACAATAAAAACAAAGAATCTATACATCTCCACATCTGGTATATAGTACATCAAAAGAATGCATCTCCGTGTAGTCTGCATCAAGCCTCTCAAAATGCTCTAGGATGATTGGGCTGGTCCCTAGCCCTATCCATGACCCTAGGATCCCTGTGTGGATCCCGATGCTGACCCTGTGCTGCCCTTTGTGTGAGTCCTCCTTCTCAATCCACTGGTACTACGATTGGATCTCCCTATTCTTGTACCCCTATTGGATCCTCCACTGTATGAGGAGCTGAAGGCCCTGGCCCTTAGAGCTGCAACATACTGCTCCCTCTAATATGCTGGTACTACTCGCTCATACTGAGCTTGATACCACCATGCTTGGTGAGATAGGGCCTCTATCTATTCCATCTGTCTCTCCAACTTCCTGGCCAATATCTCTCCTCCTCCTCCCATTGGATCTTGCCTACCTCTTGGACTCATCTCTCTCTCTGGTACCTAGCCACTATCTCCTCTATCCTCTGTCGTGCATGCTCCACGACATCCCTGGCTACCACTATTGTGTCTCACTCCTGGAGGAGCCAGTCTCGCTCTTCCTATAGTTGTGCCCTAGCCCCCTTTGCTGCATCCCTCTCCCTCTATAGGTCATCTCTCATTGCGGTGACAACTTATAATCTACACTCTACCATGGTCACTACCTCCACGAGAGATCAAATCCATTATGGATGATTCATAGGCATTTTTGATCTCTCTCCCTTCTCCTCCCTCCTAACTTGCCTCACAAGTATCATCTTCAATTTTGTCCTACCTCAGCCCTATCCCTCCTCATGTCCTAGAGTATACCCTTATGTTGGTGGGTCTACTTCCATGGCCTCTGCTCCCTCTCTCCCCTTTTCTCATCTCCTCCCTCTCATCTCTCCTCTCCTTAATCCCCTCCTCTCTATCCATGTCTTCCTGCCATTGAGTCTAACCTCATCTAGGTCACTATCTCTGCCACCCTCTCTACTGACCATTGAGCCGGCTGATACTGTCCAACCCTCCCTCCTCTTGCCCAGATCTATACCCTCCTAGCTCTAAGGGGTGTCAATCCTGCCCTCCCGATCGGTCTAGGTCTGACCTTTACCCACCAAACCTCATAGGCTGATGTGACCCCTACATCTGTTGGCTCACCTCGAGGATCCCATTGCATCGGAGCCAACTAAGTCCACCTATCGATGTTCCCTAATCTATTCTGTAATGAGGTTTTGAAATTTTCTACCCTCTCTTTGGTAACATGTCAGAATCTGTGTGGTTCCTTGGGTACACCCTGTACTCAACCAAACTGTCTCAACACCCTATCCGACCAGTACATCTCAATCACATACTCCCATTGACCAATGATATATCCTATAGTTGTCATGTATGGGATATGCCTCATGTCCTCTGGCCATGCTGCGATCGCGATTTATGGTCTCCATGTGATTGCCTCTCCTATCAACCTGTCAAATGTCACTCTCCAATAGTCTATATCATTTGTGACCTCATATCTAAAACCCCAACTCCACCTGAATACCACTCATTGTGTTGGACCCCTATCTTGTCAGTCCATTGGTCACGTGATAGCAATATGCTCGCACACCCATACCTGTAAGAGTATAATGAATCCAAAGCTATGGCGAGGATGGTAGACTATGTCATGGAGCTCTTTATATATCTCCTCCAACAACAAAGTCCCCCACGCCATAGGTTATCCACCATTGACTGCATCTATCACAATTGGGATCATTCCAAGTATGATCGACCTCCCTCTGTGATCTGGCAGTATGTACCCATTGACCAAGGCATAGACAAAGAAGTAAATCGTCTTCACAGGGGGTGCATGCGCCAATCCCTACTCCAATGATAGTTGTCCATGGTGTAAAGGAACATCTTCATCGACCATTAGTCTCACAACCTCTACCTGACCTATCCTCTCATCAATGCCCTCTACTCCTCATATCGACAACCTATATATTTGATACACGTCCTCAAGAGTAATAGTGATCTCTCTTGTTGGTAGGTGGAATGTAGCGGTCTCGCTCCTCCATCACTTGATCAACGTTGTGAGAATAGTCATGTGTGACCTCACATGGGGAATCCGCACCACATAGCCCAATCTAATGGCATCGATCTGTGCCTAATCTCAACACTCATCTCTACACCAAGTCTCTGAATAATAGATCATCTCTCCTGGCTGATGAGTATATCCACACTCCGCTCCACATCGCAAACAACTAGTCAGTTTCTTGGTCACCTTTTACTCTTGCTTTCCCCGTTCTCCTATTTGGAAACTCACCCATCCTTTTCCCCCTTCTTTTTTTCTTTTTTCCCTCCCTCTGACCAATGAGTTTGCAAACCCATCATTTCTTCCTCAGTGGGAATGTGTTCCCACCACTTCCTGAGCGAACCTGCCATAGTGAGAGCACTCTCCTGAGTGCCCATCTCCCCTAGCGAGAACACAAACCTGCTCCAATGGGATCATGATCCCGTGATCTCTTCCCATTCCCACTCCCTGGTGCGAAACCGCTATCGCGAGATGGCATTCCCACAGTTCCTAAAGAAAACCCGTCAAATACGATCTGGTGGGAATGCATTTCCTAGAACAATAAAAGATAAAAATGCAAGCATAATTTGCATTTTTGAGGCCTACCTCGCAATTTGGCGCTTGATGTTGCCTAATGTTGCACACCATAGCCACTCGATGCCTCAGTCTCACCTACTCATCCATTTCGTCAATGCACATGATAAGCTCAAAACTACAATAAATCAATGAAAATCTCTCTCGGAGCTCACAATTCTCACAATCAACGCATGCAAGTGAGCCCTATTCTATCCATTTTTGGGTATATAAGGTGCCCATATGCTCCTTTTGATTGTCCCAAACCCTCCGAGAACTTTTTTAGCATATCCTCTTCCTAGGATCTCCTTTTAGGATGTTGTTTTCACCTCTCACTTCCATTTCTCATCCCCTTTGTTCCTGTCTGCTAGGGAAATGTTTCTTTTGCGATGCTTCTCGTGCCCTATTTCTTGTGCACCCTCTCGAGGAGACACCCCTCCCCTCATCCTTCATCCTTTCATTAGTCAAGTCTAGGGAATTTTCACTTCACTCCTTCTTTGAGTTGTAGGTGTTTTATTTTTCTCCACACTGACGCTATTTCAACACCACCATAAAGAGGGGCAAAATGTAGACACCTAAAATTTGATTAATCTAATTAATTAAATTTTGCTATCTTCAGTGCTTTTAAATTAAATAGTTACAAATTATTTAATTAATTGTCATTCTTGCCCTTCTAGGTAATTAATTTTATTAATTACACTATAGTCTTATTTGATTAACTAATGGATAACATAAAACTATTTAATCAATTAAATCCCCCCTTTATCCCTTCCTCTATTAAATAAAATAAATTCTTTATTTTATTTAATTCACCATCCTTCTCTCCTATCCCCTTTAATTAATTGCTAATTAATTAATGCCTCTTTCCAATACCCTCGCACATGTGTGCACATTCCCAAATATCTTTAATTTTCAATAAAATATATTCCCCATATTTGGGTGGATCTTCCCCAAATAGACATAAGGATACATGCCACTCCTCCCCAAGACATGTGTCCCTCCTTTAAGACAATTGTCTTCCACTCTTGAGCTGTGGAACCTTCTTCCACATGGCTTCCTTTGGAGTACCATGTGTCTTCCTTGAGGACAAGTGTTGCATTTTCACACCCCCTGTCATTCCTCTCATCTCCTATTTAAACCCTCTCTTTTCTATGCATTTCATCCACTATTACACAATCACATCGTCACTCTACCAAAATTATCACTCACCATCAAATTCATTTGCATAATCATACATCACTTTCATTCATCATCATTGCATCCAATATCATGGAGTAATATCAAACATTCAAAGACGTCATCGAGCACACTTAATATTGAGGAATCATCAAATCAAAGTGGGCTTCTTGGTTTGCAATGTATTATCATTTCATTTCTATTTTTATTTTATCATTCTTATCTTGAGGTTTATGATGTCTTTGTTTGCTTGATTAATTAGCTTGCTTTTTAGTCACTAGTATTCACACACATTTTTTATCGCACATTTTCTGACATGCCCGGTGGGACCCACTTCATGAGTCATTTCTCATGTTTCTTGTTGGTTGAGTGTATTTTTCACATATTTTGAGCACTTCTAGGTAAAAATGCAGGAATACACATAGATTTCTACCTCAGTGGAGATCTATTTAATTGATTTCACTATTTCAAGAAATGATAGGTTTGCTTTCAAAAATGGCAGGTTTGCTACCTGAAGCAACAGGAGCGCATTCCCACAATTGTACAGACGGTAAAATTTAACCATTTTGCTCTCAAGATTTCTGTAAATGATTTTTGTTGTCACATAACCAATTAGCAGGTTTAAACTGTGAAATAGTGGGTTTTCTCTAGTAGATTTGCACAACATTTCATCTATTATTTTTCCTGCATTTAAAATTTTGCTTATTTATGAAGTGGTAGGATTGACTTCTGAAACGGCTTCTTGGTTTGCATCGTATTATCATTTTATTTCCATTTTTTATTTTATCATTCTTATCTTGAGGTGTATGATGTCTTTGTTTGTTTTATTAATTAACTTGCTTTTTAGTCACTAATATTCGCACACATTTTTCATCGCACACATATATCCCTCAAAAGGATCCCCTTCCACTTGTTTCAAGATATCTCTTTTATAATTATCTCTTCCTTGCTTAAAGAAATGAAGCCTAATCAGGAGCATTTCTTTCTAGCTTTGAATGCATGCATTATTGACTAGAAAATATCTCCTTGGTGTTGAAGGCGGGTATCTTTGTTTCTATCTTCCTTAAGACATCAACATAGGACTATGTTGATGCCTTGGGGGGGCATACATGTAGCCTCCTAGTTGCATTTTGACTATTGATTATCAATATAGGGTTATTGCATTCTTATTATTAATCCTTATTTCATTTATCAAAATGGGATTATTGCATCCTCATGCTTAATCCTCATTTCATTTATCAATATGGGATTATTGCATCCTCATTCTTAATCCTCATTTCATTTACCAAGATGGGATTGTTTCATACTCATGCTTCATCCTTATTTTATGCATCATTTATCTTATACGAGGTGTTCATTCTCGAACCAAACAAAACAAAGTATTACATGAGATGCTTCATGCCTAAAAGTAGACAAAACTTGCACACACGCACGAGGATGAGTGGAACTAGTAGAATAGGGATAGACTATTCCTACTCACCTCCCCAAAGTGGATCACCTAGATAAACACATCTAGGGGTGAGGTATCTATGTTCTCTCTTTGTTGCCATTCTTCTCATGAATCTATTGGCAATATGGAGGAATTGATTATGTGTTGCCTTGACTTTTTGTCATTGATGTCAACACTACCTGTTATGATTGGTTACCGATAGACAGGTTTTGGTTACTGGTAGAAGAACTAGTGTTACCGGTAAGGGTTTAAGGTTTTACTGGCAGAGCTTTTACTGAGAATCTTTGACAGGATGCATAAATGGTGTTGGTGCGGCTTCTAGATAGAATTTAGGATGTAGAAGATGATCTTTGTTCATGCCTCGACTGATTGGGGACATCGCTTTGGCATGGTGAATCTATTTGGGTCCAGGTTATGGACATTTATCATGTTAGCATTCTCTGCACACGTTACCGAGATGATTTATGGATTGGTTAATGTTGTTTTGGTCTTAAGCCGACATGGCATATCATTGTAATATGAATGTATGTAATGATCTTATTGTAATATCTTTTATATGGCCGACCTAATTGGTTTAGGCCTTAGGGTTTGTATAAATTGATGTAAGATCTCATTGTAGATCGTGGTTGTAATGGTCATGGTCGTGGAATGAAATATCATATGCGAAGGATATTTGGTCGATCATAGGTGATAGAATTGGGTTTATGTAAGGGGTAAAAGGCCTTGGGTATTGAGCTTAACCAGGACTGTAATTAGGCATGGGAGATGCTATCACTGGCAGTTCATTCTTGTGGATTGTTGTCCAATTATAGTGAGGTGGTTATAACCTCTCTATATTCAGTGAGACTCCTTTGTAATGAATAGTATGCTCTAGGCAGTGTGTCTTCATGCATTGTGTTAATTCTTTGTTTCATTCTTAAGTTTTATTGCTTACCGGTATCTGTTTCTGCTATTCCGGTATTCAATGTTTATGTTATCTAGTTAAAGGTTATAAACTGGTTTGATTAATATAATTTGTTGACAACTGATTCACCCGCCCCCCTGTCAGCTGTCCATCGGCTATTCTAACAATTGGCATTAGAGCCTTGGTCCTCTTTTGTAGAAGCTTAACCGCTTGAGGTAGATCCTATGGCAACTAATACTTCAAATCCATCGGCAACTATTTTCAGAAGAGAAATCCCTAAGCTTGATGGAACAAACTATGGGATATGAAAAATTTGAATGGAGACTCATCTTAGATGTCTTGGCAAGGATATTTGGGAGATCACTAAGAAAGGATATACACCTTATGATTCGACATCTGGCAATCGTGCTCTTACAAACTTGGACAAGATTATTGAAAATGATTACAGAGCAAGAGAAGCCCTCTTGTGTGCACTCACTGAACAGAAAATCATGGGATTGACTAATAAATCATCTGCAAAGGTTATGTGGGATAAATTGAAAACTCTAAATGAAGGTGATCCTACTATCAAAATTGCTAAACTTGATGGTTACCGGGTAAGATATGAGAACTTGAAGATGGAAGATAATGAAAGAATTGCTACATTTATGGAAATAGTAAATAAGATTGTCATGGGAATTCAATGTTGTGGAGGATCTCTAAGTGAAGATGAAATAGTTTCCAAAGTCTTGAGAGCCCTTCCACTAGCTTACAATATGAAGGATACTACAATTAATGAATTGAGAATAATGGCAAACACTTCGGATAATAGATACATTCTGATTGGGAAATTATCTGCTTTTGAGCTTGAAGAATTTGGACCCTCTGGAGCTGCAAAGTCTGAAACTGCTTTTCAAGCATCATCATCTACTGACAAAAGTGATTGGAAAGCCCTATATGCAAAATAATTGGAAGATATGAGGAAAGAGGATGAAGAATTTGAGCAACTTGAAGCCTTATTTGCTAGAAGGGTACCTAAAGGACTGACAGGATGTAAGTATGAAGAAAAAGTACCTTTTAAATGTTTTGCATGTAATTGTTACAAAAATTTTGCACAATGCCAAATTTGGTGCCCTAATGAAGCCTTGCATTCATTTTGAAAAGGTCCAAATCATGAACCAGGAAGAAATACAATGTTTTTTCTAACTTGTTTTATTCATGTGTAGGTACAGGAAAGTAAGACATCATGTGGGTTAAAATGTGGCTCCCACGAGGGATGAGCTCAACATGCTGTAGATCACAGAAACATTTATCCTCCATTACAAATGAAATGGTGTGGCTATTAAAACCTTAAGGCCAAAAGAAACTTAGAGCAAAATGCAAGTGGCTTGTTTAAAGTTTTACTTGGGCACCAAAGAGGGTTTTAAAAAGGCTTTAGATTTTCCAAGAGATTTCAATTGCCAGGCAGGAAGACTTTTTATCCCACATTGGCCGCATGGAGGGAGTTTATCACATTTAAATATAAGGCCCCATATAACTATAGTGTCAAAGCTTATGGGCTTTTGGCAAGAAGAGGCAGGTCGTGGCCTAGTGGACCCCGAGCATGCGCATCTCAAGGCATCCTAATTTTATGACTGACTGGCACGAGCAAGTTGAAGAAAGATCAATGGTGATTGCAGAGATCTAACAGCTATCGCTATGTCGCAATGAAAAGATGCACATTGGATTATCCCCGCGACTTGGTGACTGATGATGTGGCAAAACAAAGAGTAATGAAATACCATCAGATCAAGAGAGATCAAATGACAAAGTGACATTCTGGTGTCATCCATGACTATCACTGTACCGCGGTTATGAAGAGCCCAAAATGAATACCCCCACGATAGGTGGCGACAAGGTGGTTCCCAGATAGATCTAATGAGCCAATCAGAGGGTGACACATATTGATGATGCAGACAAGAACAAAGATCAGCCAGAGTAAAGATCAAGCAGATTTGACCACATCCAATGGTTGGGTGGACAGATCCGACGATGGTTGCTAAGCCGCAAGGAAAAGTTACTCGCCCAACTATCTCATGCGACTTGGGGACCAAGTAGTGGGGCCCGCTAAGGAAGCAATTCAGAGGAAGAAATAAAGAACGGTGACCAAGAAAGATCTGACAGTTGTCGCTACGTCATGATGGGAAGATAATTGCCAAATACTCCACGTGACTTGGCGACAAAGCACGTGCCAAAAAGAGAAAGTTAAATCTTGAGTAGAGTAAAGATCTACCATCACATCAAGAGAGATCGGATGGTGGAGTGACATTCCGGAGCTATCCATGATTGTCACTCCACTGTGGTTGTGAAGTACCCTGAATGAATACCCTCGCGACAGGTGGCAATCCAGGTGGCCATCCAGGTGGGCTCAAAGAAAATGAGGATGTGCCACATAGTAGAGAGAAGATGAAGAACCATGAGCAAACCAAGAGTAAAGATCGAGTGATTGATCACATCCAATGATAGGATGGATAGATCCAGTAGTGGTCGCTAAGCCGCAAGGAAAATTTGCTTGCCCAGCTATATCATGCGACTTGGTGACCAAGTAGTGGGGCCCGCTAAGGAAGCAATTCGGAGGAAGAAATAAAGAACGATGATCAAGCAAGATCTAACGGCTGTCGCTACGTCACGATGGGAAGATAATCGCCAAATACTCCCTATGACTTGGCGACAAAGCACGTGCCGAAAAGAGAAAGTTAAAGCTTGAGAAGAGTAGATCAAGCATTTGATCACATCTAATGGTCAGGTGGACAAATTTGATGGTGGTCACTAAGCCGGAAGGAAAAGTTGCTCGCCCAAATTATCGCTGCGACTTGACGACAACGTGGGTCCAGGTCTAGATGGAAGACAAAGTGGACCTGCGAGAAAATTAGAGGCTAATACATGGAAAAAGTCTATAGATGAGCAGATGCCTAAGTCAACCTTGAACTTGAACTGGTTCAAATTGGTTCAAGGCTTCTAAACGGTTCAATGGTTAAAAGTTCAGTGGTTCACCGGTTCAAAGTGGACCACAGTTTCTAAATGGTTCAATAGTTCAAAGTTCATTAGTAACGCTCGTTCCCGTGGGCCCAGGAAGATAAAATCAAACAATCAGACTAAAAGGCAACCAGGTTCCTTATAGATCAATGGTCATCGCTATACCGCAAGATAAAAATGCTCGATGGAGAATCATAACGACGACGACAAACGATGGGGCCTGTGAAGAAGTAAACGAAAAAGTTAAATGCAAGCGGCCATGGTCAATGCAGGCGATCCAGTGGCTAACAATAATATTAAATTGCATGGTGGACTCAGAATTGATCAGTACCTTTTAAATGTTTTGCATGTAATTGTTACCAAAATTTTGCACAATGCCAAATTTGGTGACCTAATGAAGCCTTGCATTCATTTTGAAAAGGTCCAAATCATGAACCAAGAAGAAATAGAATGTTTTTTCTAACTTGTTTTCTTCATGTGTAGATACAGGAAAGTAAGATAGCATGTGGATTAAAATGTGGCTCCCACGAGGGTTGAGCTCAGCATGTTGTAGATCACAAAAACATTTATCCTCCATTACAGATGAAATGGTGTGGCTATTGAAACCTTAAGGCCAAAAGAAACTCATAGCAAAATGAAAGTGGCCTATGTAAAGTTTTACTTGGGTGCCAAAGAGGGTTTTAAAAAGGCTTTAGATTTTCCAAGCAGTTTCAGTCACCAGGCAAGAAGACTTTTTATCCCACATTGGCCACGCGGAGGGAGTTTATCACATTTAAATATAACGCCACATATAACTATAGTGTCAAAGCTTATGGGCTTTTGGCAAGAAGAGGTAGGTCATGGCTTGGTGGACCCCGTGCATGCGCATCTCAAGACATCCTAATTTTGTGCCTGACTAGTGGGAAGAGACTAAATAGCGAGCAAGTTGAAGAAAGATCAATGGTGATCGCAGACATCTAACGACTGTCGCTATGTCGCAATGAAAATATGCACATCAGATTATCGCCATGACTTCGTGACTGATGACGTGGTAGAACAAAGAGTAACCAAACACCATCAGATCAAGAGAGATCAAACAACAAAGTGACATTCTGGGGCCATCCATGACTATCACTGTACGGCAATACCGAGCATGTAGATCACAGAAACATTTATCCTAAATTGTAGATGAAATGGTGTGGCTATTAAAACCTTAAGGCCAAAAGAAACTCAGAGAAAAATGCAAGCGACCTGTGTAAAGTTTTACTTAGGTGCCAAAGAGGGTTTTAAAAAGGTTTTAGAGTTTCCAAGTGGTTTCAGTCGCCAAGCAGGAAGACCTTTTATCCCACATTGGCTGCGCAGAGGAGTTTATCACATTTAAATATAAGGCCACATATAACTATAGTGTCAAAGCTTACAGGCTTTTGGCAAGAAGAGGCAGGTCGTGGCCTGGTGGACCCCATGCACACACATCTCAAGGGGTCCTAATTTTGTGACCGGCTGGCGAGAACAGACTAAATAGCAAGAAAGTTGAAGAAAGATCAACGGTGATCGCAGAGATCTAACGGCTATCAGTATGTCACAATGAAAAGATGCACATCAAATTATCACCTTGACTTGGTGACTGATGACATGGTAGAACAAAGAGTAATGACACACCATCAGATCAAGAGAGATCAAATGATGGAGTGACATTCAAGGGCCATCCATGACTATCACTATACCACAGTTATGAAGAGCCCGAAACAAATACCCCCACGACAGGTTGCGACAAGGTGGTTCCCAGGTGGATCTCATGAGCCAATCAGAGGGTGACACACATTAATGACGTGGACAAGAACAAAGATCAGCTGGAGTAAAGATTGAGCAAATTTGATCACATCCAACTATCGAGTGGACAAATTTGATAGTGGTCGCTAAGCCGCAAGGAAAAGTTGCTCGCCTAGCTATCTCATGCGACTTGGGGACCAAGTAGTGGGGCCCGCTAAGGAAGCAATTCAAAGGAAGAAATAAAGAATGATGACCATGCAAGATCTGATAGTTGTCACTACGTCACGATGGGAAGATAATCGCCAAATACTCCACGTGACTTGGTGACAAAGCACGTGCCGAAAAGAGAAAGTTAAAGCTTGAGCAGAGTAAAGATCTATCATCACATCAAGAGAGATCGGATGGTGGAGTGACATTATAGAGCTATCCATGATTGTCACTCTACCACGGTTGTGAAGTGCCCAGAATGAATACCCTTGTGACAGATGGCAATCCAAGTGGCCATCCATGTGGGCTCAGAGAAAATGAGGATGTGCCACATAGTAGAGAGAAGATGAAGAACCATGAGCAAACCAAGAGTAAAGATCGAGCGATTGATCACATCCAACGGTTGGGTGGACAGATCTGATAGTGCTCGCTAAGCCGTAAGGAAAAGTTGCTTGCCCAACTATCTCATGCGACTTGGTGACCAAGTAGTGGGGCCCGCTAAGGAAGCAATTTAGAGGAAGAAATAAAGAACGATGATCAAGCAAGATCTAACGGCTGTCGCTACGTCACGATGGGAAGATAATCGCCAAATAATCCCCGTGACTTGGTGACAAAGCACGTGCCGAAAAGAGAAAGTTAAAGCTTGAGAAGAGTAGATCAAGCATTTGATCACATCCAATGGTCGGGTGGACAAATCTGACGGTGGTCACTAAGCCGCAAGGAAAATTTGCTTGCCCAGATTATCGCCGCAACTTGGTGACAAGGTGGGTCCAAGTCCGGATTGAAGACAAAGTGGACCCGTGAGAAAATTAGAGGCTGACACATGGAAAAAGTCTACAGATGAGAAAATGTCTAAGTCAACCTTGAACTTGAACCGGTTCAAATTGGTTCAAGACTTCTAAATGGTTCAATGGTTAAAAGTTTAGTGGTTCACCGGTTCAAAGTGGATCACAGTTTCTAAATGGTTCAATAGTTCAAAGTTCATTAGCAACGCTCGTTCCCATGGGCCCAGGAAGATAAAAGCAAACAAACAAACTAAAAGGCAACCAGGTTCTTTACAGATCAATGGTCGTCGCTATACTGCAAGATAAAAATGCTCGATGGTGAATCATAACGACTTGGCGACAAATGGTGGGGCCTGTGAAGAAGTAAACGAAAAAGTTAAATGCAAGTGGCTATGGTCAATGTAGGTGATCCGGTGGCTGACAATAATATTAAATTGCATGGTGGACTCAGAACTGGTTGTTTGAAATAGTGAAAAGACCGCCAAGCAAAGAGATGATTTTTGCATGAAAGATTAATGCAAATGCAATTGATTATCTGAATATGAAAGTGTTACATACCGTTGGAAAGCTCGCAAAACAGGGAGATCATTTCCACAACCATTTTTAACAAAAGTTTTCAACACGGAGAGAAGTTGCCAAGGGATGCATAAGATTTTCTCAGTGGGATTTCTTTTTAATATAGTCACAGTTCAATTCATCATGCAACTTTAACATGGGGATAGCTATTTTTCACATTTAGATATGCAGATTTTTAAATAGGAGGATCAATGGCAATCCTTTTGAGCAGAAAAGAATATTATTTAACATATTATGGATGAGTTTTTATGCCATTTTTTGGGACATTTTCGCCTAAGGCTTTTCTCATGTAGTGTTTTTAGGGTTTTTGAAGGGGATTCATCATGATTTCTATATATTCCTTCTCTTCTTTTTTCCCTTTGCTTCTTTCTTTTTTGCATACACATTTTTGCAAAAAAGAATTGTAGCTCAGCAGTATTTGAGTTTTGTAACAGCAACACTCCTTTATATTTCAATAATATAGCAGCAGATTTCCTTCTTGGCACTTCTTCTATTATCTAGTGAATGAATGATTTGATTTTTATCCTCTAATTTGTCTCATTTAGTCAATTTGTGGTGCAAGGCGATACATGTTAGTTGCAGGTTCTAGTTTGTGGTAGTTGATTTTAATTGCTTAAATTTGTGAAAACTTGTTGTTTTCCTTCATGCATGCATTAAATTCATCCCTTTCTAGGAAATATTTATGCATCTACATGTTTAGTTGAGTTGTGAAGCAATCAAGGTTATTTGTTGAAGGTCTTGTGAGTTAAGAAGGTTGCAGATCTCAGATAAGATATTTGGTGCATCACCTTCATTAGAATAGATTTACATTACATGCAAGCTTTCTATCCATTTCTATCCCTTTTCTTATCAAAGGTATTTACAAGAGTTTCACCAAACAGGAAGCTGACCTGATCTCCATAGATTCACCTTCACTTTGAGCAACCCACAGGCTCGAAGGTGTTTCCATGTTTCACATGATTGCTTGTTTTTGAACTTAGCATCACGGGTGCAATCCTCAGTGACAACATGTTCTGGCATGCTTGGTGGGACCTCTTTGGATTGTTTTAATCCAAATCTTTTCCACACAATTCTTATTTTTGTTGTGAAAATTAGAAAATTGAGCCTTTGGAGTCAAGATCTACCCACACCTGGCGACTCCAAGTTATAAATCTACTTACTGGTTTTAGTAGTCTAAGTGTTGGTATGATTCAAAACAATTCTGAATTTTTAGTTTCCAGCTCTTTATATGAATAAGGATGTCTAATTTCTAGGGACAATATAATTACCCACCTCCATATTATGAGAATTATGTCCAAAATGCTTCTTATCAGCAATACCCAAATAGCCATACTGTTGGTTTTAACCCAAATAGCCATATTGCAGCTAATAACCAGCAAGTTTATCCTTCTTACCACCCACCAACCACAACTCAGTTGGCATGGCAATCTAACCCAGCCTATAATCACTCTTAGAGAGGTTTTATTGATGCAAATCAGTATGCTTCAGAACTTAGACAAATTAAGGATATCGCGAAAAAGCATTTTAAAGACCTACAATCCATCAATAGTATATTGCAAGGCTATGTTGTACATATCGATAAGATTAACAAGAATTTAGATCAGCAGCAAGATGAGTGGTCTCATCAAGCCTATCTTCATGAGCAAGAAGAGTTGGATTTGCAAGCTCAATTTTATGAACATAAATTGAAGGAACAAGGTAAGAAGTTTGCAAATCAATTGGCAGTCCAAAAAAGGCAATATGATGAGAAGCTCACCAATTTAGAGGTACAATCAATACCTCCTCTTTCATTGCAAGATTTTGTGCTTAAACAAGAAGAAGGCCCAACTAGTATTTTCCAAACCCTTTCTTTGGTAAGTAAATCCATTCGTTTAACACCATGTGTTTCATGCTTAATGAGCCCACATATGAGAAAATTCAACCTACAATTGCTCAAGAGTAGCCTTGTGAAGAAACTTCACAAGTTTATTTGATTGATCATGTTGAATCTCAAGAGTGTTGTTATGATAGGCAAGACACATTAAAGCGGCAAGATGATAATATCAAAGAGGATGAACTTGTTTATCAAATTTATCTTTGTGAGAAAGAGATGGAGGACCAAAAAAGGCAGCATGAAGAGCAGCTTGAAAAGGTGATGGCAACAAAAAATGAGCAAATGAAGGCTTTATCAGTTCAATTTCAGAAAGATCAAATTCTTCCAATGCCTAGTTTTGGCCAAGCACCTCCAGTAATAGTACCTTCTCCTACCAAAGAAAAGGTAACACATGCAGATAATGTTCAATATGAAATGCAAAAAAGATGGTTTGAAGAAGAGATTCAACAGTAGATCGCTACAAAGTAGATGCGGATGAGCTTATTATCTGCCAATCAAGAGACTTCCAAGATCAAAATACCAAGTTCAAACATAGTGAGTCTTCTAAATCTCCTAATTTTCAAATTCCTAGTTTTAGGAGTCCTCAATCATTTCAAGAACCTATTATTGAACAAGTGCATCCCTATAAAAAGACCATTCAAGAAGATCCCATCATGAATCAACCTATTAAAGAAGAGCCTCACAGATTTGCGTTCCCAAATTTTAGACAACCTCTTTTAGCTCAAGAGCCTCAACAATTCATTCCTGAAGAACCCATTGATATCTTGGTTCCTCAAGATATTCAAGTTGAAGATCAAGAAAAAGAGGTAATTAGCGAAAATAAATCAGATCTCTCACCTATTAAGATGCATTCTTACGATATATAAAATGATAGGTTAGATCTGTTACAACAGAAAGAAGAGGTTATAAATGAAGAACTGCAAGTTCAAAATCCAGAAAAGGTTGATAATTGTCAAGTTCTAACTAATTTGTTTGATGAGCTGCCACTTTTTGTGGAAGATGAGGAAAATGCACTTCAGATTGCAGCCATACCAACTTTACCAAAACAAGAAGAGGTTCAAAACATTGTTGTTTTGATTGCACAAGAGAGTTGCAACAAGGTAGTAGACAATCGTCTTCCTCAGCAGATTGAAAACAATAATGAAGAGGACTCTTTCTAGAATGATTTAGAGGAAACAAACAGCAGCGTTGTTGAGCAAGTTCAGGAGGTTGATCTGGATGCAAATTTGGCTCAGGTAGAGCAAGAAAATAAGCAAGACAAAGATTTCCAAGATATGAGTGCTGGAAACAATCAACAAATTACAACAAACAATACTCAACATAGTGAAATTGACCAAGAAGTGAGTATTTTCTCAAACATCATTGAAGATTTTTGTTCTAATCTTGCTGATAACTTGATACCTTTGGAAATAAATTTTTTTATCAGCATACTCAAGTGGAGGAAATAGTTATGGTTCAAGACATAATTAACCAAGAAGAAACCGGCAAGGGGAGACCAAGCTCTATTCATACAAGGGGCTCTCCTATAAGATATCTTTCTAGATTGGAGGCCAAAAAGACAATGCAAGATGAGCTTGTGCCTAAAAATGAAGCTTCAGTAAAAGGTTATCATCTTACCTATAACCTCACAGATAGCATTATATATGAGCAAATAAAAGAGGTAGGCCACCTTATTTTCATACTTACAATAGTCTTATAGAATTATGTGAGGAACCTCTTCATTTGTCATTTCTTGTCAGTTGTTCATAAGAGTTTGAAACATCCTAAGATGGGAAGAAAAGGATGTTATTTCTCAACACCAGTGAATGGTTTTGTATAACTAGGTCTCACACTTGGTTACGGTAGGATAGAGTATTTTTTTTAGTTTGAGTTCAATTTTTAGTTTTGTTTCTTTTTCCTTAAGTGCAGATTGCACAGTGTGCAGGCTCACCTGTATGCAGAGCCTTCATAGTTTCCCTTTCAGTTTTGTTTAGAATGTTGAGGTGCAGTTCCAAATTTTGAGAAAGGCAAAATTGACTCAATGCCCAATGGATATGCTAGGCTACTAGATTTTACCATTTAGCAGGCAAACACCCCTAAGAGGTCCCCAAAAATGTTACCAAAATTTTGCACAATGCCAAATTTGGTGCCCTAATGAAGCCTTGCATTCATTTTGAAAAGGTCCAAATCATGAACCAGGAAGAAATGCACTATTTTTTCTAACTTGTTTGCTTCATGTGCAGATACAGGAAAGTAAGACAGCATGTGGGTTAAAATTTGGCTTCCACGAGGGTTGAGCTCAGCATGTTGTAGATCATAGAAACATTTATCCTCCATTGCAGATGAAATGGCATGGCTATTAAAACCTTAAGGCCAAAAGAAACTCAGAGCAAAATGCAAGCGACCTATGTAAAGTTTTACTTGGGCGCCAAAGAGGGTTTTAAAAAGGCTTTAGAGTTTCCAAGTGGTTTCAGTCGCCAGGTAGGAAGACCTTTTATCCCACATTGGCTGCGCAAAGGAGTTTATCACATTTAAATATAAGGCCACATATAGCTATAGTGTCAAAGCTTATAGGCTTTTGGCAAGAAGAGGTAGGTCGTGGCGTGGTGGACCCCATGCACGCACATCTCAAGGCATCCTAATTTTGTGACCAGCTGGCAAGAAGAGACTAAATAGCGATCAAGTTGAAGAAAAATCAATGGTGATCGCAGAGATCTAACAGTTGTCGCTATGTCATAATGAAAAGATGCACATCGAATTATCACTGCGACTTGGCGAATGATAATGTGGCAGAACAAATAGTAATGAAACACCATCAGATCAAGAGAGATTGAATGATGGAGTGACATTCCATGGCCATCCATGACTGTTACTATACTGCGGTTATGAAGAGCCCAAAACAAATACCCCCGCAACAGGTGGCGACAAGGTGGTTCCCAGGTGGATCTCATGAGCCAATCAGAGGGTGACACACGTTGATGATGTGGACAAGAAAAAAGATCAGCCAGACTAAAGATCAAGCAGATTTGATCACATCCAACGGTCGGGTGGACAAATCCGACAGTGGTCATAAAGCCGCAAGGAAAATTTGCTCACCCAGCTATCTCATGTGACTTGGGGACCAAGTAGTGGGGCCCGCTAAGGAAGCAATTCGGAGGAAGAAATAAAGAACGGTGACCAAGCAAGATCTGATGGTTGTCACTACGTCACGATGGGAAGATAATCGCTAAATACTCCATGCGACTTGGAGACAAAGCATGTGCCAAAAAGAGAAAGTTAAAGCTTGAGCAGAGTAAAGATCTACCATCACATCAAGAGAGATCGGATGGTGGAGTGACATTCCAGACCTATCCATGATTGTCACTCTATTGCGGTTGTGAAGTGCCCAGAATGAATACCCTCACGACATATGGCAGTCCAGGTGGCCATCCAGGTGGGCTCAGAGAAAATGAGGATGCGCCACATAGTAGAGAGAAGATGAAGAACCAAGAGCAAACCAAGAGTAAATATCGAGCGATTGATCACATCCAATGGTCGAGTGGATAGATCTGATAGTGGTCGCTAAGTCGCAAGGAAAATTTGCTTGCCCAGCTATCTCATGCAACTTGGTGACCAAGTAGTGGGGCCTGCAAAGGAAGCAATTCAGAGGAAGAAATAAAGAACGATGATCAAGCAAGATCTAACGGTTGTCGCTACGTCGCAATGGGAAGATAATCACCAAATACTCCCCATGACTTGGTGACAAAGCACGTGCCGAAAAGAGAAAGTTAAAGCTTGAGAAGAATAGATCAAGCATTTGATCACATCCAATGGTCGGGTGGACAAATCTGACGGTGGTCGCTAAGCCACAAGGAAAAGTTGCTTGCCCAGATTATCATCATGACTTGGTGACAAGGTGGGTCCAGGTCCAGATGGAAGACAAAGTGGACCGCGAAAAAATTAGAGGCTGACACATGCAAAAAGTCTACAGATGAGCAGATGTCTAAGTCAACCTTGAACTTGAACTGGTTTAAATTGGTTCAAGGCTTCTAAATGGTTCAATAGTTAAAAGTTTGGTGGTTCACCGATTCAAAGTGATGAATACTAAGAGGGGGGGGTGAATTAGTATGCCAAAAATCTTTGCACTTAAACACTTTGCAAGACTAACAGTAAACTGATAAAATAGTTTAACAGACAAACCGGTTAACAAACATGCAAACCAAATAGCTAATAATGCATTCACCCACAGAAGCACAAACACCATAACACAATAGATTTTGACATGGAAACCCAAATGGGAAAAACCATGGTGAGATGAAACTCACAAGTAACTATCTGCAGAATAGTAACCAGACCAGTTAAGATCAGACTGGTTAAGGTTTTACAATATTCTTTACCAGAACAGATCCTCTTAGGAATCTCAATCTCTGTTAGGAGATAAGTCCAATTAAAGACTACCTTGCTAGAGGATTTTAGATCCACAGATGTGAACCACCTTGTTAGAGGATCTACAAAAGGCTCTTGGGCCTACCCGGTTAAGGGATACAGACTTGTCAAAGATGTGAGTAATCAACAAGCGTTTGACCTATCTAATAGCATAGACTGCTCGGTTAGATCCTTGATAGCTTGTTCTTAATGCACTCCTACATTACTTCAGTCTTCTACACATTCATATTCTTTCCAACTCCTCAACCACCTTAAACCCTAGCAACAATATAAACTTTTGCTGCGACCTCATCAAAAACATAAAACCCTAAACATGATGTCCTTATAAAGGAACCTAATTTCATGTCGGTCCAATAGGATTACATTACAATTTCCTAGGTTCAATGAACCTGGACCAACTTGGTAACACGACACAAAAAACACCATTAATGTGTCGGCACCGTCAAACAATCGGTGGATGGTAACTCATCACAAAATGCTGGTTGGTAACTCATCACAAAGTATTACCGGTTCATACAAAATGTCGGTAACCGGTTTGACAAAAATGAAGACTGGTAAAAAAGTGTTATGCCACTTTGGTCCTTCTTACTGCTTGGGATCCACGAACCGCTTGGGGTCAACATGTCGCTTCAGACCAGGAAACACATTCTTCAAAACAAATATATTCTAAAGACTATAATTCAACATACCGGTTGGAAAAAATGTTGGTTGTGCTCTAACTCATACATATAAAGAGGATCTCAATGCAAGTGTCTGTCCATCAATGACAATCACAACATAAACATCAAAAATGCCAACAATCTCCCCCTTTGGCATTGATGGCAACACTTAGGAAAATAGAATTTTGACATCTAAGTGTTTTACAACAAAATCATGCCATTAGCAAAATTGCTCCCCCTAAGCATATACACTATCCCTTTAACAATACAATGTATAGCATTTTTGCATATAGAGTATAAACATTGAGATATTGAGAGCATATAATCAAAATTTTGATTACCAGATACTTCTCCAAATAGAATTCTTCTCCCCCTTTGCCAACAATGACAAAGTACAGCTAAACAACCCTGTTTTCATTTGATATTAAAAAATAATAAAAGTTTATGACAACAACGAATGATACTTGTCAAAAATAGATTTAAAGTCCTGCAAGAATTGTTTCATCGACAAAGACCAGGACTCAAGTAGGGAGGTGGCTACTTCTTGCTCTGTCTGCATCTGGGAGACCTGTTCTTCCATGGCATCAATTGTGCTCATCTCCTATGTAAAAGTTAAGGCATCCAGGTTCAAATAGCACTTCTGAAGAATTTGCAACCGTGGGAGTAGAACCAGTTGTAGCTCATTCAAATCTCTAGACCGAGTGCTGATCTCTTGCTCCATCTTTGTTGACTAGATGTGAAACCAGTGAACGGTTTTCCCATAAGTTGTAAAGGAATCATAAGGCAGATTGAATGTGCTCAAGTAGGACTACAAGTCCTTTTCAAGTTTTTGCTTTTGAGCTAGCACATCATCATAGAATAGATGGGGTCAGTAGAACTTGCTGAGTAGCAAATTCCCCTCATCTAGAGTGTCCCTTATATCCTTTTGTTCTTTATTCAGTTCAGCTCGGAGCTCATTTAATTTCTTCACCAGAGCTATATTAAGAGCTTTTTGATGCTCCTTCTTGACATTGGCCTCTGCTGCCTCTTCAAGGATCTGCACCTAATCATCCACTACTGTGCATAGGAGCTTGAGTTTAGCAAGTGATGAATCAGTGTTGGGAAGGTTTGTGCCGAGTATCAAACCGATAAGCGTATCCACAGCCGCTTGAATTACATCCTGCTCCTTCTTCCGTCGAATGATTTCAAGGCACTCTTGAGCTACCTTGATGCTCTGCATTAGCTCTATTTCACTTGTAGACTGGAGATTGATAGGATTGGTGAGATCAACTGATTTAGCTTGACTCTCGGTTGCCTTCAGAGTCTCCATCTAGGTTCTCTTCTCTGTTTCTCTTGTCTTGTCCTCTTCCGCTTTCTTCTTCTCTACTTCTCTCCTCTTCTTCACTTCCTTGTCCTCCTTATCCTTTTTCTTTTTTGCTTCCTTCTTCTTCTCATGTTCCTTATCTTCCTCTTCCTTCTTCTTCTCTTGTTCCTTATCTTCCTCTTCCTTCTTCTTCCTTTCTGCTTCCTTCTTCTTCTTTTCTTCTTCTTGCTTCTTTTTCTCTTCTTCATCCTTCTTCTTCTTCTCCTCTTCATCTTTCTTCTTCTTCTCTTCTTCATCTCTTTTCCGCTTCTCTTCTTCATCATTTTTCTTCTTCTCCTCTTCATCTTTCTTCTTCTTCTCCTCTTCATCTTTCTTCTTCTTCTCTTCTTCATCCTTTTTCTTTTGCTCTGCCTCTTCCTTTGCCGCTTCCTGTCTATCCTTGGCTTGCTTATCAACCTGTTTAGCCTATTGCTCCTGCCCTGTTGCCTTAGATGGTGTTTCCTGAGTAACATCCTCAACATCTAGAGCATCGACATCAATGGTGTTGATCGATTCAACAACCGGATTTCCTTCATCATCAAATACTTCGTTTGGTTTAGATATAACCGGTTCTTCTTCAGCTTGCCGATTGGCTAGATGCGCTTTGTGAGTCTGGACAGTAGTTCTCATATATAGATGAGTGTCTTTTTCGACATCATCAACTCTACCTTCTAACAGCCAGAGTCTTCTTCTTCTAGTGAAGAAGAGTCCTTTATTTTGGTCAATAACATCAAACAATTCAGAATTTGACAAGTCGGAAAAGTACTATGCAAAAAATTTCTCCCTGATTTCCTGTTCCTTTTCTATGGCAATGTGCCATCTATTATCTAATGACATATATAAAGAATCTAGTGTCTGAGACTTAATCTCTGAGGGCGACCAGTCATTAGCACATAAATACTGAATTATTTCCTTTGCAACCGCTTCCTTTTCATCATCATTAAAGTCATCAAAACACTCAATTAAGTCATTTAGCACTTTCCTCCTAATATTCTTTATTGTTCTTTGACAATGTGTCAAAGGTTTGTAGGAAGAGATATCTATATTTACCGGTGCAGAAGATGTCGGTTCATTCTTTGTCTTCCTCTTTGCTTGACGTGTTTTCTTTGGCTTTTCCTCAGACACAGTTTCTTCTGAGTCTGGAGAGGTATTCCTTGTCTTCCTCTTTCTCTCAAACACTTTAGCCAGTGCAACTTCCAGTTTCTTCTTGGCTGGTGACTGCTTGGTCACTTTTGGAGTTGCAGTAGTAACTGGTGCAGATGTTGCAGGCATTGTCTTTGCCTTCTTTACTGCCGGTTCTTTTTCTTTCATTGTTGATGGTTCCTCAACTGGTGCTATCCTCTCTAGGTAGGTGTCGATTCTCTTCACCTTAGGATCAAGAGGTGAGGCAATAAGGGTAGAGGCATACCCTTCCAGCATATCGTACATCACCTCATAGCCCATTGGCTCCACTTCTTCCTGTCTAGGGTCAACAGCCTCCATTATGCATTGATCCACCTTGATGGTGAAACAGATATCGTCCTCGTATTTGTTGATGATGTCACCTGATATCCTCACTCTTTGGCTCATTTTCCTTCTGAATTCATCAAAATACTTGTTCAGAATATCAACATAGCGGGTTCCAATTGCTTCAATGTTTTCCTTAATTTTCTTGGTCACCAGTTGTTCACCAGACCATTGGACATCTCCTACTCCTGGAAAGTAGCCTTGGAAATAGAAGAACAACCCAACCAATAGTTCTCCAAACTTGAACCTAAGTCCATTATCCTGTTTGTTCGATTTTAGATTCAACACGAGTTGTCTCTGCATACCGGTACACAGATAAAATGATGCATCCTCCTTTATCATCTGGTAAGCGGCATTTATCGCTACAGCAGATACAGAGTTAATTCTGTTGGTTGAGAATGTCTGGTATCCAATCACCATACATGCATACTTAACCAGAACATCCTTGATAGAATTTACTGTCATGCCTCATGAGTCGCTCACTAAACTGGTGAGCTTGGACATTTCAATTTTGCTTACCGTCCTCAGGGTTGGCACTTCCCTTGTGTTGTAGAATCCAGTGACTGCATGAATTGCCTGCGGCATTATGTCATGTGTTCTCTCTAGGTACATCTTATCACCATGGACTCTGCTCATAATTATGCTTATATGATCCTCTATGAAATCTTCCAGGAAGTAAACAACATTGTGGAGCTTTTTCTTCTCTAAAATATTAAACTTCGGTTTGATCTTCTTTTCTTTTCCACAAAATAAGCCTAACTGGGTGTGGATAGCTAGAGACCCTAGGTCTTCTATCTTGCAATCTATGTAGTCAGAAATTCCCTCTTCTACTATCACACCAGCCGGAACTTGTGATAGGGCATTATACTTGGACTTCCTTTGAATAAAACTTGCAGACTTGACAAATGCACTAGAACTGGTACGAGATGCGGAAGCCATGATAGAAATCTTAAGAACTTGAGAAGTACCTTTTGAAACACGTGAAATTAGGGCTTGTTGATTCTCCTTCACTTCACACTCCGTCGGTTGCTAAATCACCGCTTTGTGTTCTCCACTTGACCATTTCCAGTTTGAATTTGAATCTCCTTCTCAGTTTCTCAATTTCTCAAAATTTCTACTCAAATTGCCTTTTCATCGCTCTTCTCTTAGAAAAAACTTTTTCAGTGCTCGAAAAATGATAGTGAGAAATGATTGAAAAATGCTTTTAAACATATTCCTCACCTACCATCATTAATGCTCCTCCATTAGGGTGTAAACCCTAATTTGCCTTTTTACCGTTTCCAGTCTTCTGCCAAATGACAGGTATCACATACCGGTTAAGGACTTTTATCGGTGTAAATTGGGGGTTCAAAACATTTCGCCGTTTGCTCCCCCTAAGCTTTTTGAAGCTTAGTTTGCCGGTTCCATGATTTCCACACTAGGTGCAGAAACCAGTTCCTCTTGTAACACCGCTAGTTTCTCCTTCCAGATTTTGTTCATGTCTGCTTGAAAAGTGTCAACATCAATGTTTCCTTTCAGAGTGACCTGTATATCATTAGATATGTTCCTTCTTGATCTACAGAATCTAGCAATGCGACCCAGTTTGTTGCAGTGATAGCAAACCAATCCAAGTGCTCTCCAAGGTCCATTGTTCAGGTTTCCATTCTTCCTTCTACATGTTGCAGCAGTGTGACCATGACCATGATAGATCATATAAATTACTCTCCATCTGGTTGCCGCTTGATAACCACCGCTTCTTAGCTGATGATTGAAGGCATTAAACCAGTTGTGATTCTGGTTCACAAAAGGTTCAGGACCAGTTCCTTGGGTCCTCTGAGGATATCTTCCAGTGTTATTCATAACAGACCTACATTCAGATGCTCTATGCCCATACTTGTTTCATGCATAACAGTTACCATCAAATCTATAGGATCTAGGCTTATCATTTAGAAAATAAGGAAAATTGTTGTAAGCCTTACTCCTACATACATTTGCAGTATGTCCTTCTTTAAGACAGTTAAAGCAAATAGGTTTAAACTTTTTCTTACCTTTATCCTTTGATGCCGGTTGTTTCTTTGATGTTCCAGCATTTGTACGAGAGGTCTCACCTTCCTCATGACCAGAATAACCAATTCCATTAGTATTCTTGACCGGTTTGGTAGATTCAAGCTTTTGCTCTAGCTTGAAAGTGCTCTTGTTGAACTTAGCAAGTATTTCCTTTGACTCAAAGAGTTCTTTGGAAATAGCAGCATTTGTTTCCAACAGGTTTTCATTCTTAAAGATGGCAGTGTTCAGTTCTCCTTGCATGTCTTCCTTTTCCACTTTGCTTGCATGGATTTGAGCATTTAGGGCACTCATCTCTTGTTTCAGCTTGGAGATCTCATGATCTCTTTCTTTCACCAGATCTTTAGCTTTCCTCCGGTTCTCAAGCTCTTGACACATCCAGATAGTCAGTCCTTCCAAATCCTTTCTCAGGTTGGAGTTTGATTCATTCAACTTATTTACTTCAGCAATTAGGGCTTCCATGTCTGCTTCATCTGAAGAACTATTTTCAAATAGCTCCATCAGTTTTTCTGCATGTTCTCTCTTTTTTGCTTGAGATGCCTTGTATTTGACCATAAGATCACCATAGGCTTGCTCAAACTGAGTGAGCCGACGGGTAAGTTCCCTCAAAGTGTATTCCCCCATATCTCTTTCCAAGTGGTTAAACTTATAGAAAGGTAGGCTCTGATACCAATTGATGAATACTAAGAGGGGGGCTGAATTAGTATGCCAAAAATATTTGCACTTAAACATTGCATTCACCCATAGAAGCACAAACACCATAACACAATAGATTTTGACGTGGAAACCCAAATGGGAAAAACCACAGTGAGATGAAACTCACAAGTAACTATCTGCAGAATAGGAACCAGACCAGTTAAGGTCTTACAATGTTCTTTACCAGAACAGATCCTGTTAGGAATCTCAATCTCTGTTAGGAGATAAGTCCAATTAAAGACTACCTTGCTAGAGGATTTTAGATCCACAGATGTGAACCACCTTGTTAGATGATTTACAAAAGGCTTTTGGGCCTACCCGGTTAAGGGCTACAGACTTGTCAAAGATGTGAGTAATCAACAAGCATTTGATCTATCTAATAGCACAGATTGCTCGGTTAGATCCTTGATAGCTCATTCTTAATGCACTCCTGCATTACTTCAGTCTTCTACACATTCATATTCTTTCCAACTCCTCAACCACCTTAAACCCTAGCAACAATATAAACTTTTGTTGCGACCTCATCAAAAACATAAAACCCTAAACATGATGTCCTTATAAAGGAACCTAATTTCATGTCGGTCCAATAGGATTACATTACAATTTCCTAGGTTCAATGAACCTGGACCAACTTGGTAACACGACACAAAAAACACCATTAATGTGTCGGCACCGTCAAACAATCGGTGGATGGTAACTCATCACAAAATGCTGGTTGGTAACTCATCATAGAGTATTACCGGTTCATACAAAATGTCGGTAACCGGTTTGACAAAAATGAAGACTGGTAAAAATGTGTTATGCCACTTTGGTCCTTCTTACTACTTGGGATCCACAAACCGCTTGGGGTCAACATGTCGCTTCAGACCAGGAAACACATTCTTCAAAACAAATATATTCTAAAGACTATAATTCAACATACCGGTTGGAAAAAATGTTGGTTGTGTTCTAACTCATACATATAAAGAGGATCTCAATGCAAGTGTGTGTCCATCAATGACAATCACAACATAAACATCAAAAATGCCAACACAAAGTGGTTCACTGGTTCAAAGTGGATCACAGTTTCTAAATGGTTCAATAGTTCAAAGTTCATTAGTAACGCTCGTTCCCGTGGGCCCAGGAAGATAAAAGAAAACAAGCAAACTAAAAGGCAACTAGGTTCCTTATAGATCAATGGTCATCGCTATACCACAACATAAAAATGCTTGATGGAGAATCATAACGACTTGGTGACAAACGGTGGGGCCTGTGAAGAAGTAAACGAAAAAGTTAAATGCAAGCGGACATTGTCAATGCAGGCAATCCAGTGGCTGACAATAATATTAAATTGCATGGTGGACTCAGAATTGGTTGTTTGAAATAGTGAAAAGACCGCCAGGCAAAGAGATGATTTTTGCATGAAAGATTAATGCAAATGCAATTGATTATCTGAATATGCAAGTGCTACATACCATTGGAAAGCTCGCGAAATAGGGAGATCATTTCCACAACCATTTTTAACAAAATTTTTCAACACAGAGAGATGTTGCCAAGGGATGCATAAGATTTTCTCAGTGGGATTTCTTTTTAATATAGTCACAGTTCAGTTCATCATGCAACTTTCACATGGGGATAGCTATTTTTCACATTTAGATATGCAAATTTTTAAACAGGAGTATCAGTGGCAATCCTTTTGAGCAGAAAAGAATATTATTTTACATATTATGCATGAGTTTTTATGCCATTTTTTGGGACAGTTTCGCCCAAGGCTTTTCTCATGTAGTGTTTTTAGGGTTTTTGAAGGGAATTCATCATGATTTGTATATATTCCTTCTCTCCTTTTTTCCCTTTGCATCTTT
This sequence comes from Cryptomeria japonica, assembly GCF_030272615.1. Classification (NCBI taxonomy): domain Eukaryota; kingdom Viridiplantae; phylum Streptophyta; class Pinopsida; order Cupressales; family Cupressaceae; genus Cryptomeria; species Cryptomeria japonica. The sequence goes on along the minus strand of NC_081410.1, from coordinate 237,737,427 downwards.
CTTTTTTGCATACACATTTTTGCAAAAAAGAATTGTAGCTCGGCAGTATTTGAGTTTTGTAACAACAACACTCCTTTATTTTTCAATAATATAGCAACAGAGTTACTTCTTGGCACTTCTTCTATTATCTAGTGAATGAATGATTTGATGATTTCCTGTGATTTTTATCCTCTAATTTGTCTCATTTAGTCAATTTGTGGTGAAAGGTGATACATGTTAGTTGCAGGTTCTAGTTTGTGGTAGTTGGTTTTAATTGCTTGAAGTTGTGAAACTTGTTGTTTTCCTTCATGCATGCATTAAATTCATCCCTTTCTAGGAAATATTTATGCATCTACATGTTTAGTTGAGTTGTGAAGCAATCAAGGTTATTTGTTGAAGGTCTTGTGAGTTAAGCTGGTTGCAGATCTCATATAAGATATTTGGTCCATCACCTTCATTAGAATAGATTTACATTACATGCAAGCTTTCTATCCCTTTCTATCCCTTTTCTTATCAAAGGTATTTGCAAGAGATTCACCAAACAGGAAGCCGACCTGATCTCCAGATATTCACCTTCACTTTGAGCAACCCACAAGCTTGAAGGTGTTTCCATGTTTCACAAGATTCCTTGTTTTCAAACTTAGCATCACGGGTGCAATCCTCAGTGACAATAGTAATAAGATTTGTCATTTTGCATCTAGATGTCCTAAAAGGAATGCAAGATTTGAAGAAAGAGTTATGAAATCATTTAAGCCTAATCAAAACAAATATAGATTCAAGAAAAACAAACTATTCTACATAGCAGATGAGGAAGGAGTAAGTGATGACTCAAAGGATGAACCGACAACAAACTCTGCTAGTGGATCCAGTAATGGAAAGGAATGGGTGTTCTATGCTTTAAAGGAAGATGAACCAGAACCGACTATCAAGAATGAAGAAAAGTCCCTGGCAGAAAAAGTTGAAGACAAGGATGAATGGGTAATTGATAGTGGATTCTCACATCATATGACTAGAGATAAAAGAAAATTTATGTCCCTGCAAGAATACAATGGTGGTCAAGTCAGATTTGGGGATGAAAAAGCATATATGATCAAAGGTAAAGGTACTATCTCTCTAGATGGCAAGCATAATACTGATAATATCTATTATGTAGAAGGTTTAAAGCATAATCTTTTAAGTGTTGGTCAATTAGTGGACAAGGGATTCCAACTTCAGTTCAAAGATAGAAAATGCAAAATCATTAACATAACTAGTTTGGAGATTGTAACCGGTACTCAAACTGGAGGTAATATCTTTCACTTGAACACTAGTAATAAGACATGTTTGATTGCTCAAATTGATGATAGTTGGTTATGGCATAAGAGGTTGTGTCATGTTAATTTTGATTGTATTGTTAAGATCAGTTCAACAAAGGCAGTTAGAGATATACCTAAGATTTAGGAAAGTAAGTTATAGCTTCTTGTAAGAGAATACATGATAAATCTAATGATGTGCTTGATTTAATTCATACTGACTTGTGTGGTCCAACAAGGACCAGAAGCTTTCAAGGTGATAGGTATTTCATACTAATAATTGATGATTATTCTAGAATAATGTGGGTCAATCTTCTAAGGGAGAAGCCTGAAGCTTTTGAAAAATTCAAGATCTTTAAAGCGAAGGTAGAAACATAAACTGGATTGAAAATCAAATGTTTGAGATTAGATCAAGGCGGTGAGTTCACTTCTCATGAATTTAATAGTTATTGTGAGACAAATGGAATTAGGAGACAGTTAGCTGCACCCCGGACTCCTCAGCAGAATGGAGTAGTGGAAATGAATAATAGAACCATTTTGGATGTAGCAAGAACCATGATGATGGAAGCCAAATTGCCTCACATCTACTGGAGAGAAGAAGTGAGTACGGTAGTCTACAGATTTAGCAAAGTTCATATCAAAGGTGAAACCGGTAAGACTCCTTATGAATTATGGTTTGGACATACACCTACTGTTAAATATTTCAGAATTTTGGAGTTAAATGTTATATTAGAAGGATGATTCAATTGGGAAGTTTGATCCTAGATGTGATGAAGGGATATTTCTTGGATATTCAATTAAGAGAAAAACATATAGATCTTATAACAAAAGATTGCAGAAAATTGTGGAGAGCGCAAATGTGAAAGTGGATGAGCAATACAGAGATCAATCTATATCATATGACAGGGAATCAACAGTGGAAATGATCATAACTGAATAGGTAATGCCTCAACCGGTAAAAGACATTGAGACAGTTACACCAGTACAATCGGAAAATTCAACTATGACTGATGATTAGAAGAGTGAACCTGAAGTTCAAAAGACACCAAGGTATGTAAGATTAAATCATTCTGAAGATCAAATCATCAGAGATAGGAACAAAGGAGTTATGACAAGAAGAAGACTGGCAAATGAAGAGGTATGTCTTATTTCTCAAATTGAACTAGCATCTATTATTGAATCTTGTAAAGATAAACATTGGTTAAAGGCTATGGAAGATGAATTAGATCAAATAGAGAAGAATGAGACTTGGATGTTAGTTCCTCGGCCTAAAACTAAGAATGTTATTGGAACTAAATGGGTTTTTAGAAATAAACTAAATGAGGACGGTCAAGTTATAAGAAACAAGGCTAGAATGGTTTGTAAAGAATATTCTCAAATGGAAGGAATTGATTATGGTGAGACATTTGCACCTGTAGCTAGAATTGAAGATGTTAGACTATTTCTTGCCTATGCAAAATTCAAGAATTATAAGGTCTATCAAATGGATGTTAAATGTGCATTTTTGAATGGTGAACTTGAGGAAGAAGTATACATTGAGTAGCCTGATGAACTTTCACTGAAAGATGACAAAGATATGGTTTGCAGGTTAAGGAAAGCATTATATGGATTGAAACAAGCTCCTAGAGCTTGGTATGCAAGGTTGGATAAATATCTTTTGAAGCTTGGTTTTACTAAAGGCAGTGCTGATAGTAATTTATATTACAAAATCACTAAATGATATTCTGATTATTGAAGTATTTGTTGATGATATCATTTTTGGAGGTGAAGATAAATTGTGCATGAAATTCTCTAATAATATGAAGGATGAATTTGAAATATCTATGATTGGTGAGATGAGATTTTTCTTAGGTTTGCAGATTACTCAAACCTGACAAAGACATTTTTATCTGTCAAACTAAGTATCTAAGGGAATTATTGAAGAATTTTGGTATGGATAATTCCAAACTGGTAAGTACTCCTATGGTGACAAGTGAGAAATTATCTATCAAAGACACATCTGCACCAGTAAATTCAAAAATCTATAAGTCTATGATTGGTGGCTTGTTATATCTAACTCAAACTAGACCGGATATTATGAATGCAATAAGTATTGTTTCAAGATATCAAAGTAATCCTAAAGAAAATCATGAATGTGCAGTAAAGAGGATATTCTGATATTTGCAAGGAACAACAAAATATGGCTTATGGTACTCTAGAGATGATAACTTCACTTTATGTGCATATACAGATTCAAATTGGGCAGGAGATACTGATGACATGAAGAGCACTTCTGGTGGAGCTTTCTTTCTTGGAAAGAATCTAGTTTCATGGATCAGCAAAAAGAAGTCATGCATTTATTTATCTACTGCAGAAGCTTAATATGTTGCAGCAACAACTAATTACACTCAAGTCTTGTGGATGAAGCAAATGTTGAAGGATATCAAGGTAAATTGCAGTGAACTGGTAGTTATCTATTGTGATAACTCTGCAACTATTGACATATCTAAGAATCTGGTATTTCACTCTAAGACTAAACACATTTCAATAAAATATAACTTTCTGAAGGAAAAGGTGGAAGAAAAGGAAGTCAAATTAGTTTATGTGAACACTAAAGAGCAGATTGCAGATATATTCACTAAACCATTGTCTAAGGAATCATTTGAATATTTGAGAGACAGGTTAGCGGTATCTACCCCTCTAACAAAAACTTAACTGATGGAGTAGTGCATTAGTCTGGTATGCATCATCAACTTTATTCTTTGCTCCGGGTTGATGTAGTGGTGCTACTACTCAAGGGGGTAGTCAGCTTTGAGATTCACAGGATTTTGATATCTGTGTCATATCTTTGGCATTGATGTCAAAGGGGGAGAGTTATATGTGAAAAAATCAAACCAGTTTCAGATTGGACTGCACTCCTCAAGGGGGAGTTGTTGGGATTTTTTAGTTTTTTATTGTTATATCTTCTATGAGAAATGTTTGGCACTTAGATGTTTTCTTTTTCACATCTAGTGTTTCCATTGATGCCAAAGGGGGAGATTGTTGGCAATATGGAGGAATTGATTATGTGTTGCATTGATGTTTTTCCATTGATGTCAACACTAGCTATTATGATTGGTTATCGGCAGACAGGTTATGGTTATCGGTAGAAGAACTAGTGTTACCAGTAAGGGTTTAAGGTTTTACTGGCAAAGCTTTTACTGAGAATCTTTGACAGGATGCATAAGTGGTGTTGGTGCGGCTTCTAGATGGAATTCAAGATGCAGAAGGTGATCTTTGTTTGTGCCTTGACTGCTTGGGGACATCGTTTTGGCATGGTGAATCTATTTGGGTCCAGGTTATGGATCGATATCATGTTAACATGTTGTCTACACGTTACCGAGATGATTTATGGATTGGTTAATGTTATTTTGGTCTTAAGCCGACATGACATATCATTGTAATATTGATGTATGTAATGATCTTATTGTAATATCTTTTAGGTGGCCGACCTAATTGGTTTAGCCCTTAGGGTTTCTATAAATTAATGTAAGATCTCATTGTAGATCATGGTTGTAATGGTCGTGGTCATGGAATGAAATATCATATGTGAAGGAGATTTGGTCAATCATACGCGATCGAATTGGGTTTATGTAAGAGGTCAAAGGCCTCTCGTATTGAGCTTAACCGAGACTGTAATCAGGCATGGTAGATGCTATCACTAGCATTTCATTCTTCTAGATTGTTGTCCAATTATATTGAGGTGGTTATAACCTCTCTGTAGTCAGTGAGACTTCTTTTTAATGAGCAGTACGCTCTAGGCAGTGTGCCTTCTTGCATGTGCAGACCCCTTATTGTATCACATACTTTTTGTAGAAGTATCTTCTGAATGTGGGTAGGCTTCCCACCATGGTTTTTCCCTTTACCAAGTTTTCCACGTACAAATAATGGTGTTATGTGGTATGGTTGCATTGTGTTAATTCTCTATTTCATTCTTAAGTTTCATTGCTTACCGATATGTGTTTCTTCTATTTCGGTAATCAATGTTTATGTGCTCCGGTTAAAGGTTATAAAGTGGTTTGATTAGTATAATCTATTGACAATTGATTCACCCCCCCCCTCTAAGTTGTCCACCAGTTATTCTAACAGAATCATTTAGAAAGACACATCTAGTGTGTACTCATGCTCTCTCTCTTTTTCTTCTCATGAACTTGTAGTTTTTCTATTGATAGTTCATTAATGATGCCTTCTTTACTTTTTTATGTGATCACTTGTGTTCGTGAGATGGAATTTTTTAAGAATGATATTAGTTGTTGAGATATTTTGATATCGAGGTCTCTTTGACTAGTTGACTGGAGTTATTGTTTTTTGTTCTTAGCTTTTGTGTCTTGTGTGTCCTTTTGTCTTTGTTTGTATTTTTGTTTGCCTTTTTCTTTTTGATCTTGTTTTTGTGTGCCCTTTCATATGTTTGAGTGAGTTAAGATCCTAAGATTGGGGGCTTGGTTCCTCAAAATTAGTGATGTCTTATACTCCTTGTGAATTTTCTCCTCGTTCCTTCTCTCCTTAATCTCTCTTTCATATACTTTACCATGAGTATTTGCGTAAGCGTTTACTCCCACTAAACTGGGGACTAAATGTAGTGTCCTATAATTGAACCTGTTGCAATTTTGACTGCATTGGGGGCCCTCACCTTAGTGTTCTCATCTCCATGCTTTATTTGAGACCTATTTATACCCCCACCATGAAACAATGGCCATATCATATCATTTTAACTTGTTGGACACTTAACCCTGGCTCAAATATGGGGTAGGACCATGGCGTAGCACCTTGGTCCTCATTGGCACCATGGTACCATGCCATGGTCCTCCTTATTTGGTGCCCAGTTTAAACCCTCTACCCTATCTTGAAAATGAGTGGGAAACCTTCCTCTGTGTTGGCCTATGTCAAAAAATTAGTATAATTGACGACGTGAAAGTATATAAGGAGGTCTTCCCCTCTCATTTTGGATATATGGCAAAATTGGCAACACTACATTCAAGAAATAAAGCATTCAAGCATTGAAGTACTCATCATCAAGCACTTCTAGATTTCTTAATCCATCAATTGTGAAGAAAATTTACATTATTCATTTGCAAGCATGTGTGTGTGATTAGGGTTTTTTCATGTTCATGCCATTTCATATAGCATATGTGATTACATTCAAGAAGCAAAGCATCATTATCAGTCATTGCAGATATGAGGTATACCTTTCCAGCATTCTTTTGAAGTATTTTTAATATATAATTCAAGGTTGATTCCGAAATGGGGTTTGACTTAGGAAAACCTATTTCCCCTTTCTTTTTGTGAGCAGGAAATAGGTATGAAGTTGTACTCTTTAGAATAATCTTCATTCATAGAGACAAAGCAACACTTTTTGGCATGTGAAAAGTTCAATAGACCATGGTGTCTCATCATGGTCCTATACTTTTAGGATATTTTTCGATGGTCAGATCTGATTCAGCTTATATTACTCAGATCCAGGTGCACATGAAAATCCTGCATCTATAGCTCACTTTTTCCACATATTTTCCTTCACTTTTCAACACTTTACCTATTTCAGCATTTCAACTTACAAAAGAGGAAATCCCTATCAACCCAAATTAACTTAGTATTCAATCCTTATTTGATTTGTGACTGGATCTAGTGAATTCCCCATCCTCTTTTGAATGTAATATCCCTAAGTGAAAAACTGGTGGTTTTCATTCTCTTGGGTGGAAACTCTAATTTTTCCACATTACATCTCTCCATTGTGGAATTTTTTTTTCTTCTACTTTGGAAGCTCTTCCTCTTCAAACTCATCTTCACCTTGAACCTCTTCTTCATTTCCTTCATCTGCATTCTTCTTTTCATAATTGGAATATTGAGAAACTAAGTCTCCCATTATCAAATATGTGAAATTAACTCATGTTGATTCCAAAGAAGACATTTGGTGTTGTACCCATTTATAAATGTATTATAGCGTAGTTTACATTATCACTTCTAATATTACTATTGTCTCTTGAGACCAATCTATTTCTTGTACTAGCTAATATTTGACTGAATCATATAGATGGTATTCAATATGGTTTCATCATCTTCTACTTGGTCAAGCACCTAGAAGGGTCTATATATTTTGATTTCTTCCACACTTAAACTTGAAAGAGATCCCTTCCTCACTTGAAAATAATCTTGGCAAGATACCCAAAAATATTTAATACTATTTTTATACCCATAATCTCTTCTATGTTCCTTTCTATTCAGCTTAGGGCATCATAGTTTCATCTTGTGTGAGTTTGGAAGCCAGAGAATTCCAATTCATCTTTCAACCTTTCTACATAAAGAGTTATAGCACATATTTTTCACCCTACTCCAACTACCATGGGATATGAGATTCCTACTACTTTCTTCTCTTTAAATTCTCTATCCATAGATTAGAGTTGTCTCATTACCTCCAAGAGGATAATTTTTTTAATTTAAATATCTAGGAAATCTATAGGGGCATTCCTAGAATCTTGCAATTCTAATATAAATGAACCTTAGAAATTGAATTAGTTGTGAACAATATTTCTTTACAAAATCCATTGACTCCTTTAACAACCTTTGTCATGTGCCTCCTTGCAAGGTTCTTAAAATATACATTGTAAATGCATCATTTACTCTCTCATATTGACCTTTATTATGGAAATGCAACTAAGGATACTTCTCATGAACTTTGAATTTCCCCTCTTTATTTCCTACCCGGCCAAGGTATGCCAATCCTTTGTACTTGTATTTCCTATCCAATATATACATTACATATGAGGCCACGATGAAGGACTTTGTATCCTCTATGTGTGTAATTTGTTTGTGAATATTATCATTGAATATTTGGGGCCAATCTATGATGATTTTTTGTACGAAGGATTCTTCAATGTAGTAGAACATTCACTCCTCAAACAAGTGAGATTGAGTTAATCCAATGATCTTACTTAGTAATATTACCATATCACCATATTATTCATGGAATTCACTCTAAAGTAAATTCTTTGGAATCTTGTTAAAATTTGGCCTAAGGTTCTTCATCCAATCAAAATTAATCTTTCTCTTGCATTTATCAAGACCCTGATTGAAATTTTTCTATGCTTCTTCCATCTGTATATACTTCATTTATGGATGAACAAGAATATCAAAGGCCTGTGAATCTTATCAATACCCTTCCTTCAACCACAACTAGTCTTGTTGGATGTAAATAATTCCTTACACACTCAATAATCAATTCATGATTTTGGATAGTAGAAGGAAAACTTGCTACTTGTGCTATCCCATTTTTTTACATTCTTCTTTCTCTCTATGTAGGACTAGGACCATAAATTCTCGTCTTGAATTTTTCAATGTTGATATGACTTAAGTCAATATGCTCAACCTCCTACCATATTGATGAAAATTTGGATTCCTAGAGGACACCCTTATATTCATACTTCATTTTTGTGACCTTATTTGGATTGTCGATTTTATCTTGTTTGGATGACCCCTCACCTTTAGTACCCTTTGGTGGAATTTGATCTAAAAAGGCAAGTTATCTTGAATTACATATCATGAATTACTAAATAATCAAGGGTTAGCACCATAACCAATGATCATTAAAATCGCATAGGAGATCCATAGGTACCATTTCATTCACATGAAAAATATCATCAATATTAGTCATATTTGAAAATTCATCTCTATTTAACTAAGTTTTGAGTAATTTAAACAAGTTTGGGTTTTCACATCAATCATGGATTTTGGCCTATAAGGTAGTTTGGGGATTTAAATGTCCTAAGGATTATTTCATGTTATCATTGGATCCTCTATTTTCTCACTTAGACAACTTCATTTGTTTCATTTAGCATTTACGCCTAGTCTCAATCACCTTCAAGGTTTACAAGATTCAAGGTATAAGTAGCATTTGTGGAATTCATCTTCATTGTCATGAATCCCCAAACTTACATTTTGGCCAATTTCACTTGAGTTCAATGTTTGTCTTGATTGATTTCAGATTTATGGCATATCCTTGGAGCTTAATTTTCTCATCATCTCGGGGATTTTGACATTATATGGAAGTCTTTGTCCTCACCAATTTCTCGATTTTATGATTTTGTTGATTTTCTCATTACATTATCATTTTACTTGAATTTCACATTGAGCAGATCTTCAAGGATGTTGACACTTTATGGAATTGTCCTATCATTTGATAATTCCCCTAATTCACAAGTTAGTTGACTTTATTTGTTTCACTTTGCATTTTAATTTTAACTTAGTTATATAAGATCATTCAACTTTATTGGGATCTACCAATCTTGGGGATTGAAGAATTTTATGGAATTATCTTAGTTAGTGGTAGCTTCTTGAACTCCCTTGATGTCCAACTTTACTTCAATTTACTTTGTTTCATACAATTCCTCAAACTTGAGCCTCTTGCGAGAATTCCATCACCACTTAAATTCATTGAAGTTATTTCTCACCTTACATTTTGACTTCTTACATCATGTTTTACCCTTAATTAGGAATTCCATAAGCATATATATTCGCCAAATATTCTTTTAACTTGATTAATTTTATATTATTTTCTACAAAATTCCAATCTAGGGCATCAATTCATCGAGGTTTCTTAATGATTCTTTCAATGTGATGAATAATTTACAAATTAGGGCTTTCTTTGAACCCTATTTTCCTTTGTCAACATATCAAATATTAACACTCTAATGCTCATCAACTGACATGTTTTTAATCATTTCAAATCGAGGTTTTGTCAAAAAAATGAAAACAAACCTCAACAAATACAACCTTGGATTTATACTCTTTGGCCACTATGTAAAATTGTGGCATCATAATGCAAAGCCCTTGTAAAAATAAAACCTTATTTGATCTTTCTTAATCAAAAAATTTATGAAAAAAACATCCTAGTATCAAAACATGCACACTAATAATCACAATGTACTACAAAAATGTATTAGGTCAACGAAAAACCCTTAGATTTTCTTGAACATGAATTCCATGGAATTTAAATTTTAGAGTATTCACCTATTTAGGGTTTCTAAATTGATGGATGGTAGTTTTCCCTAGCTTTGTGACTTAAATTAAACTTCTCACTTAACATTGTTTTCCCCAACTTCAACTTTAAATCACTACTATGAAGCAAAATAGTTTGATTTTGTAATTTATATCCCCTTGAATGTCATCATTAATGTCTTTCTTTTTAACAGTTTGGCAAGCACGATTTGAAAACTTTAAAGATATTTTGAAAGTTGACCTTATGAACTTGATGAAGATTTTAGGTTATAGGTAACTAAAAGGACTTTGATATTTCCATACAATAAGGGAATCCTTAATTGTTGGCCTTTATGTCAAGAAATGAAGTTTCAATTAATCCACAAAAGTATGGATTCCCCAAATTTTTGAGAAACCTATTTTTTACAAATTCTCGATTTTCTCCCCTCAACACTTTGCTTTATCTCTTCACTATATTATATTTTCACTTGTATTGATCTTGGTTTTCTAATGGTGTTATTTTCAAGGATCATCAACCAAGACATGACTACTTTTGGGCTTTTAGAACCTAAATGCAAAATCTCTCAAAAACACCTCAAAAAGGGAGCAACTAGAAAGACATGCCACAAAACCTAAAAAGGGGAAAGGTGGTCCCTATCTCCAAAAGGGTGTGTGTACAAGGCACAACACTATTCATTTAAATTCAATTGATGGAGACACGTGAAGACTTATAGTGAGGTAATAGACTATAAATATTTATACCCCAAAACCAACAAGCAAAGATAAGTTCATCTAAATGATCAAAGGACATGTTCATATTTATTATGTAAAGGGAGTATTCCCTTCACCAAAATTCATAGATAAGTAGCTTAACCCAAAAAAATCATTATTTTGTATGTGTTTGTGTGTAATGTTTTTTTATGAAGCATCATTTCAACAATACTCTAGAAGAATATTCTTGTTTCATTTGGAAGCATCCTTTCAATGACACTCCACAAGAAAAAATTTGTTTCTTCTAGAAGCATCATTTTAGTTATGTTCTAAGAGAATGTTTATGTTTTTTTCTCAAAAGCATCATTTCAATAATTCTTCAAAAGAATGTTTGTATTTCTTATAGAAAAACCTTTTTAATGATGATTTAAAAGGTTATTCTTATTTCTTCTAAAAACATCCTTTCAACAATGCTCTAAAATAATGTTCATGTTTCATTTGGAAGTATCCATTTAATGATGCTCCAAAAATATTTTTTTATTTCCTCCTAAAAAACCCTTTCAATGATTCTCAAGAAGGATTTTTGTGTTTCCTCTAGAAGCATCCTTTCAATGATGCTTTAGAAACATGTTCATTTTAATTTGAAAGCAGTTTTTAATGATACTGCAAAAGAATTTTCATATTTCCTATAGAAGCATTGTGTCAACGATGATCTAGAAGGTAGTTCCTATTTCTTCCAAAAGAATCCTTTCAATGATGCCCCAAAAGAATATCTATGTTTCTTCCAGAAGAATCCTTTTCATAATGCTCTAAATGAATATTTATATTTTCTTTGAAATCATCCCTTAAATTATGGTCCGAAATAATTTTTGTGTTTCCTTTGGAAGCATCCCTTCATTTAAGTTTCCTTTGGAAGAATCCTTTCAATTATTCTTAGAAAGGATGTTTGTGTTTCCTCTAGAAGAATCATTTTTTATAATGCTTCAAAAGATCATCCATGTTAGTCTAGAAGCATCCTTCCAATGATATTTTGCAAGGTCACTCATGTTACTGTAGAAGCAACCTTGTAGAGGGGGAAAAAGTGAAGCACTCTAAAAGGCATGTGTTGACCTCTTGAGGACTCACTAATCTATGTCTCCACTTAAAATAAGCACAAAGCATGAAAAGTTGCCAAGTGCCAGTAGATAAGAATATTTTGACTATAGAACCCAAAAGAACAAGTCATAGAGATCCTCTAGTGACCTTTGTTAGCCACCTGTCTAGGATGCACATGCAAATTGTAGATAACAGCGCAATGCATTGGCGTCCTGTATGAATAGAGTATAAAGACTTTGCTAAAAAATACAAAATGACTAGATATATGTGTTTTATGTTTTAAATGTAGTAAATTGATAACAAACGACTAAACTAGCTACAAATAAAGGATGAAATAACAAGGGAAAAGAATAAATTTACAAAGGGTCCATAAAGGAAACCTCTAGCTAGCATGATTCTTCTCCAATGAACCTGCACGCAAGACAAAAAGATAAAAAAATGTAGGGGTTGTGTTTAAGAGGTATGCCATAGTCAGACCCCTATTTTGATGTTTCCACCTCCACTAACAACCAAGATAGATGATAGATAAAATGATAAACAAAATACTAAGGAACAAGATTATTGATATGCTAAAGGAGATAATAAAAATTGTAACAAAGAAGAGGGAGAAAAATCCCCTTCAACACCAAGGAAGTTGAAGCCTGCTAGAGTGAAGAAGAAGCTCGAGTCACTTGAATGCACAAAGTACAATGATGTTGATGGCATGATGAGGATGCAAAATTACAAGAAAATATGTTTATGGGAGCATGTAAGAAAGAGTCAATGGCTACCAAAGAACAATTCAAGAGATTAGAGAGTGTGGAGAGACTAGACAACCAGAGAGAAAATTGAAGCAAAAAAGGAAAGATAAAAGGCCTAGGATTGAACCTTGACATTAGTGTGCATTGTAATGCCCCATCAAGAAACCCTAAAGGATACAAGTACAAACACTTGAAAAGAGTGTAAAATATATTTTTTTAAACAATTATGAACACATAACGCAAAAGATAAACATTGCAATAGATGTTGCACAAGTAGAAGACTTAACTCAAACTCCTAAAGGGTTTCCCAATGTGAATTACTTAATTAAACTAATCCTTACTTAAGATCAATTAATTCACTTAATAAATCTACTTAACCATAAGGAACTTAGTTACCCTAATCAATGATTGTTTCATACTTTGCATGAGATAACATTAACATTTCTATGCTTCATTTATGATAAAACATTCAATTACATTACATTAATAAATTTAATTAAAGATGGAAATTCTAACATCTAAATCTCATCATAATACATTGCTTTTACATTGCAAGGATAACGTAATATTACAATTGCACTTAAAATGCCAAGTCTCATAAAATACATGATGATTACATCAAATTACAACTATCGTGAAGGCATACATATAAACTGTTGGAATCCAAGAACACTGAGAGGGGGGGTGAATCAGTGTTCTATTGGAATATAAGATTTTAGCCTTATCAAAACATTCATTCATCAATCGGTAAACATAAATACATGTAGATAAAAGAAATAATGCAAGCACATAAATGAACACCATAACACAAAGAATTTATACGTGGAAAACCTCAATAAGGAAAAACCACGGTGGGATTTTTGACCCACAATATCAGTTAACTGGCCATATGAAGAGATATTACATATAATAGGGGCATACACATGAAGGAAGGCACACTACTCATCGCAAAGAGTCTCACTGACTACAATCACTTTCTGATACAAAACAACAAAACTGAACCCTTATAATGCATTTGCTATGCCTGATTGAGTTTTGGTTAAGGCTCTGACTGATATGGTTCTTAAACCCTAAACCCTTGCCAGAATAACATACACCTTATGAGTACCTTAGAAATCATCTACAAATCATTACAGAATATTGCTTTCACATACAAATGATCTCACATACATAAACTTCACATATCAGATCTTATCTCTAGTGTTATATCTTAAATGACCTAATAGACTGACTTATATACCCTTACAAACATTTGTGCCATATGTCGGCTTACATACAAAATGATAATACATCTCGACTCATTATATAAATTATAAATGTTTTGCCAGTATAGTACCCTTTGTCGGATCTCCAAGTGATGTTGGCTTCTCATACCGATACCTAGTCTATACCTTATCCGATTCAATCAATTGATTAAAAGTGGCCCTCTTGGCCTGAGCAAACCGGTCCAGAGCATGTCGGTTAGAGATCTGTTGCAGTGATTGAAATTCCTTTGAAATATACTTAGTCAGCATTTTGAGCTTGCCGAATGAACTTGTTCCCTTATCAATTTGGCATTCTGGGACTAACTGGTGCAGAATTGGAATGGAATTATCAATTATTTTATTTTCCTCAGTCCCTTCCTTGATCATTTTCTGAGCTGCAATCATCATGAGTTCGGTTGAACTCATCTATGTTATGCTCTTCTGCTCAACATTTCTAGTGGTAATTGCCAACAATGTAGTTTGGGCTGTTGATTCTCTGTCAGATTCCTCTCCCTTTTTCTCTGATGATTGTGAATAAACACTTGTCTCAGTTTGAAGTTCCTTTTCCTTCTCTCCTTCCAAAATTTTCTCTTTATCTTTCTCTTCCAGTTTGTTTTCTCCAATATTATCTTCTTTTGCATCGATGGCTTTGCCACTTCGTACATCATCTGTTACTGTTAGTTCCACATTCATTATTTCCACAACCTATTCATTCTAATCCGGAGGACCATTGTCCTCAACATCTATAACCTATTCATTATGTATAGTATCTTTCTCTGCCTATATCTCCTCTTTATTCTATGCATTTGCTTCTGTCGAAGATTCTGCATTTAATACTTTGGCATCTTTCAAAATTGTGGATGGGCTATCCACTACATCTTTTCCTTTGCCATCAATTGGGATGTCTGAAGTGTCAGACTTAGGATTAGCTTCTGGTGATGTAAAGAAATCAGGGTTGTCAATAAATAATTTAACCCATGCCTCATTGGTTTCATTGACTATCTCTTTAACTCTACCTGCCATAAGGCTAACTGTCTTGTGCCTACTTCTGAAAATTGTTCTATTAGCAGTCTCAAGACACCTATTCATCTCCTCTAGGGTAATTTAACCATCATTAGTTAATAATTTTTGAATCTTTATGTGTTGGTCTTCCTCCATAGCAAATAATCTTCTAGCATTTAGATTATTATATAATTGTGTCGGTATTTGCTTTGCAATTTCTAATAAAGCCTTCTTATATATGTCCAATTATAACAAACAGCTTCCTTAATTTCTTTTTACTCATTTTCATCCAAATGTTCATAATAATGCGGAATATTCTTCAACATACCATCCTTTGTTATCTCATCTATTAACTCAGCACAAGACATAGGTGGAATGATAGTTACATTACCGGTTTTAATAGCTTCATCTATGTCTTCCTTCTTCTTGCCAAATGATGCAGAAGTTTCTTTCACTGGCCTTTTCTTCTGCGTAGGCTTCCTTTCAGCTGACTGACTTGCCAGTATCTTAATGGTTACCTTCCTTGTCGGTTTCTTCCTTGTCTTCTCAGCTTTCTCCTTTGGATCTTCTACCTTCTTTCTTTGCACCCTCTTGAAAGAGAGGAATTTCATCCTCAGTCTCAGTCTTTGAAGTGATTGGTGCAAGGAGAGCTTTAGGTTGTTTCCTCTTCTTGGTTTCTTTGGCTGATGAGGAATCAATAATAGTTTTAATGTCTTTTGAGAGCTTTTCAACAAATTGACTAACTTTCCTTTGCTACCTCTCTCTCTTCTTCTGATTGAATTCAGTTTTAACTTCAAGTTCCTTTTGCTTTGCAGTTCCAAAAGATTTTTCAGATTCATCTGTTGGTGCATCAATAAGCATCCTAGAATATGCATCCAAAATTCTTGCATCTACCTCATAACCCATTTCCTCAATCCATATCTTATGGGGTATCACAACTTCCACAAGAGTTTCATCCTTTTTCACCATGAAATAGATTTTAGTTGAGTATTTCTCAACTATGTGCTTTGGAATTCTTTCCCTTGACTTCATGGCTTTCTGAAATGATTTGAAGTATCCCCAAACTTTTTCATCTCTTAAGTTCCCCAAACCGGTGATAGCACCCTTAATCTGCATGCCTACCAGTATATCAAAGGCCCATTGCCTTTTGCCCAAACCCGGTATCTCATTCAAAAAGAAAAGCATTAGGCACACTAATAGATTTCCATACTGGAAAAATCCTTTCTTTTCTCCCTTAATCTTCCCTGAGTTCATAATCAACTCCTCTTTCATCCATTCACACAGATCATACTTTTTATCTTTCTTCAACATTTAATATGCAGCAAAAATGCAAGACCTAGAAAAAGAGTTAAGTCAGTTAGATTGGGTTACCTTGTTACCTATAATCATGCTAATGAATTTGACATCCTTATCAGTAATGGTACTTACTCTCATTGACTGATTATCAGAGGTTGCACCTGTGAGCTTGTTGATCTGATCATTTGATATCTTCTTCTCTGGTTTCTGACCTATCTGAGGTAAGATGATGATGGCCTCGATTGCTTCCTTGGTGATCTTATGAGGTCTATCCAACCAAATAAATTCACCATGAACTCTACTCAGTACATACTGGATTATTTCGTCCTCAAACTCAGGAATATCTAAGATTCTGGTTAACCCTAGGTTTGCAATATGCTTGAATTTGGGATTGATGATTCAGTAGTCTTTCAATAGTTTAGATATGTACATTGATTTGATCTTAGTTGTTCCCAAATCCTCTAGAATGCAGTGGATGTAAGCTCTGACATCTTCAACATAAATAGCACCTTCAGGAACCCTCAAAAAAGCATTGACCGAATCATCCAGCGTTGCAATATGTGGGCATCTCTTAAATATTGGTCTTGGATGGTCCTTAACCTCTACTATAGTAGGATTTGCAATGAAAATGGGGACAAAATAAGAACTAGACTCCATTTCAAATGATTGAATTCTGAAAAATACCTGGAAATAGTCGTTGATGACAAACCCTAGATATCTCCTTTGAGTGCAGTTGAAATCACTGATGGTTGCTTCTGATCGCTTTGAATCACCTCTAACTAGCTCTGAATGTAGGGTGAACATACTGAAGTGAATTCTTCCTTTTATCCTTCAAGAAACCCTAATTCACCATTGACATAAATTCCATCTGGTAAGACATACTGGATCTTGATTCAACATATATATGCTGGATAAACTTCTCAAATGTCTGGAACTTCCTTCCAGATCTCTTTCTCAGGGAATATGCAAGATTTACATGAAATCTGCCTACCCCTAAGGCATCTGCCTTAGTTGTTGGATGAGCTTCCTATTGGTGCAGGAACATTCTGCTCTGGTAGTTGAGTAACCATAGCAATTTCACCTCTCGATTGATCATCTGACTTCCTGGCCCATCTCTTAGTATGATCATGTTGGATCTCATTGATCTTTTGTTTTCCTTTATAATTTAATCCATCATTGCTAACTGGTGGATTTTTGCTTCTACAAAATTTGGCTATGTGTCCAATCTTATTTCATGCATAGCACGTAACATTGTTCATTTGAATTGTTTTGCTATATCCAAAATAATTGCTTGACTTGCACTGATTAGCCATGTATCCAAACTTTCCACTTGCATGACATTTTACATTCATTCTACAATCTTCTATCTTATGACCATACTTATTGCATTTGGAACATTGACCGGGGATAGAGTTATAATTCTGATTTGCTTTACTTCTACAGTGTCTAGCCATATGACCAAATTTATTACAAACAAAGTATCTACCATTAAATTTGTGAGCATTGAATTGCCTTACCAATGTCTTCTAGTTTTGATTGTTCTGATCATTCTCCTTACTGGATGTCTGATCTTGATTTGCAGTTTCAAAGCTCTGACATTGTTCAAATCCAAGTCCTCTAGAGTCTTTATTCTGCCTTTGGCTCTCCAATAATTCATTAAGTTGTGTTGAATTAGCCTTGAATTTGTCCTTATACTCAATTGCAATAGTTAGGTAATCTCTTAGGATTGTCATATGTCTTTCAAGTTCTTGTTCGTTGTTTTGGAATTGCACTAATTATGTTCTCAATGCATCCTTTTCATGAGCTAACATGATGCATTCTTCAGATCTGTCCTTCAATGATTTAGCAAGGTCTTCTTCCTTTTTCTTTCTATCTTCAATTTCTTTTTCCATCCTCATAGTTAGGGCTTGTGTTTCATTCTTCATAACTTCATTTTCTTGACTCATCTTCCGACATAGATTCTTCAGAGTGTCCTTTTCTTCATCATCTTGATCTTGTAATTGTTCCCACAGTTCCTTCCTTTTGGCTTGAGCATTTGATAGAGTTTCTTGCAGAGTGATAATGAATTCTTTTGCAGATCTAAGTTCATCTTCTAGCTTTATGTTCTTAACCTTTTCAGCTTCAAAATCTTCAAGAGAAACTTCAAGTTGATGCCTTAAACACATCTCTATGGATTCTAGATTTAGGATCTCCCTCAAGCTATTAGGCTTCCTTTAAGGCACAAAGATCTAATACCAATTGTTGGAATCTAAGAACACTAAGAGGGAGGGGATGAATCAGTGTTCTATCAAAATATAAGATTTTATCCTTATGAAAACATTCATTCATCGACCATTAAACATAAATACATGTAACTGAAACAAAAAATGCAAGCACATAAATGAACAACATAACACAAAGAATTTATACGTGGAAAACCTCAATGTAGAAAAACCACAGTGGGATTTGTGACCCACAATATTAGTTCACTGGCCATATGAAGAGATATTACATATAATAGGGGCATGCGGGATACTACCTAGAGCACACTGCTCATCACAAAGAGTCTCACTGACTACAATCACTTTCTAATACAAAACAACAAAACTGAACTCATATAATGCATCTGCTATGCCTGATTGAGTTTTGGTTAAGGCTCTAACTATTCTGGTTCTTAAACCCTAAACCCTTGCCAGAATAACATACACCTTATGAGTACCTTAAAAATCATCTATAGATCATTATAGAATATTGATTTTGCATACAAATGATCTCGCATACATAAACTTTGCATATCAGATCTTATCTCCAATGTTATACCTTAAATGACCTAATAGACTGACTTATATACCCTTACAAACATTTATGCCATATGTAGGCTTACATACAAAATGGTAATACATGTCGGCTCATTATATGAATTATAAATGCTTTGTCGGTATACTACCCATTGTCGGATCTCCAAGTGATGTCAACTTCCCATACCAGTACCTAGTTTATCGATTGCCTTGAAATCCTTGATGTCAGTGAAGTGTTTGTCGGATGTAGGTGAACCAATATATTGTCAATGTTGTCATCAATGACAACATAAGAAACTGAATGAGTGTCAATTGCCAACATAAACATATGATACAACCGACCACATAAGGTCCAAGAGATAAAAATATGATTGAAGAAGAACAAAGAGGATCCAACTGGTACAATGGAGTGAAGTAAATCCAAGAGATACATCTAGAGAACTTGTGAAGCTAATTCCTCATAAGAAAGCACGAATAAAATACCTGATGGAAAGTGGCACTACCACCCAACCATGTGGCCCAAAAAGGAACCACCCCTCCATGCTCGGAGATAGTAATAAGGCCCTCAAGCAAACCACAATAAAGCATCACATGGTCTAACATGTACATCGAGTACTCACATAAGGCATAAGCATATAAATATGACTCCCACAAGAGTGCTCCGAGCCAACACAAGACTACACACTACTGAACATAAGGGAAGAGTGTTATCGCATAACTGGTATGGATTATCCTGACAGGCCTCCATAGGCACCGGCCCCCTTCCTGGGTTATCCTAGAAGCCTCTCCCGAGCCCCCGACCCCCATCCATGACTCATGTGGACCCAACAAACCTTTTGTAAAGACAAGGTAGTTGGTTTTCCATTGCAAGCCTTCTCACTGCATCCTGAGTCTGTACTAGCACTCAACCATGAGCGGGGCACAATTAATCTTGATTAATGTTTTAAAATCCAACCCCAGTTTATTAGTTAAGTTGTCACTACTCAAACTTCCAAGGGGTTATCTTGGCAGCCACTTTGGGTCACGGCCCCCAATTAGAAGCCACTCTTCCTTATGACACTACATAGCCTCCAAAGAACTCCAAGAAAAAACACAAAAGCCAACTGACGCAGGGAGGTCAAAACAAAAATGAAGAAACAACTTGGTTATACAAACCTTCTACCGAGGTTAAACCAACTGGAGGTGTGAAACGAACAACTGGTTTATTCACAAGACAAGACCACAACCAAAATAGAGCAAGTACAACCACAATCAACACTTTGTTACAAGCTAGGGTTGTCGTTGCACCAAAAGATGGACCTGTCAATGCCTGATACAACCACTAGACTTATAGAATTCATAGGAGGTTGTTAAAACATGTTGCAAATCCCTGTGAGGGATGTTGGCCCACTGCCAACAATCCCCCTCCCAGCGTCACTCGATGCGGCTTGCATGATTCGAACCTGTGACCAAGCTCTGATACCACTTGTTACAAGCTAGGGTTGTCGTTGCACCAAAAGATTGACCTGTCAATGCCCGATACAACCACTAGACTTATAGAATCCACGGGAGGCTGTTAAACCATGTCGTGAATCCACACACACACACACACACACACACACACACACACACACACACACACACACACACACGTGTGTGTGTTTGTGTAAATAATCGATTTATTAAATATCGAACCCAATGTATCTGCCAAAAAAACAAAACTGCAAACTTGTTCATGGGCGGCGGCTTGCAACACTACCCCATGTTGGGGTGGGGAGGGGGGTTCACCTCCCAACCCACAACATCAGGTGAGAGGTGCCCACGATGTGGGTCGCCTCCCCCCTCACGACTGTGGGAGGAAGGGGCACCCACAATTGTGGTTGCCTCTCCCCACTATTATGGGTAGAGGGGCGCCCACTACTGTGGGTAGCCTCTCCCCACGTTGTGGGGTTTAGCTCCACGGCCTCCCACGCAATACAATTTTCAATTTTTTTTTATTAATAATTTTTTTTAAAAAAAAATTCTCTGTGGTTTTAAAATAGAGATATGAATTAAAATCAGGCAAAGAGCCATATCAGAATAGCAAAATCCTCAAATTCATACTGATAAAACCTCTGTCCAGGTAAAATAAAATGGCAGGATAAAACCCAGAACAACAATTTCATAAAATTGAATTGTCTTCGTGGAGGTTATTAAAACTTAAAATGTTATTTTCAATCTGGCATTTCAAACCAAGTTTTTTAAACAAATTCACAACACAAGTTGGATTTAACAACAAACCCCCATTTCCAAATTCACAAACACAAAACAAAAGATAGGAAGAACAACATATGAAATGATAACCAGATTTCTCCATCCATTCTTTCTTCCCAAACAGAGAGGGAAAGCAGAAAAACAACAGACAAGGAAATAAACAAAGGTTTTTAAAATTCCAACCTTCCATTGCTTTCCTAGAAGAGAAATTTGAGAAGAGCTTCCACCAAAACCCCCATAACCATCAAAGAGGAAGAATTTCTCTGGAATGAGAAAAGCATCCCTCTTTTTGAAAAAATTCCAAATTATAAAGGAATTTCACCCAAAATTTTCTTTTAGGGCACAAATTCACTTTCTCCTCAATTGAAAATCCATCTTTATTAAAAACATTTACATGACTTATGATTAAAAATTCTATTTCTCTTTTTTTTAAACACCAAACACCAATAGATATTTTAATAACTAAAAAGTAAAAATTAACTTTCTTTCTTTTAAAAAGAAAAAACAAATACTCAAGACATAATATAAATATCACTAATAAATAAACACTCACTTTAACTAAACAATTAAGAATAATTGATTATCTAATTAACCACAATAGTGCTCTTAATAATTTATTTTTAATTTAATTTAATAAACACAATAGACATTAATTATTAATAACCATACAGTATTAATAATTAATTACTCATTAACTAACACAAGAAGAGAATAATTAAATTCACAAAACGCATAACATGCAAAACTCAACTTAAAAAAAATAAAGACATGATCTACATACCAACGTTGGAAAGGTGGCCTACTTGGCGATCCAACAGGGTTGACAAATAACTGGCAATGCTCAAAATCGAGCAAGGATAGGGTTGATATTTAGGACCTTAAAACCATCACCTCCACTTCCATCAGGTTAATTAGGTATGCTTAGACCTATGGAGCCAGGTGGAGTAGATACCTTATACCTCCAATTCATGTATCACCTAACCACACATACATATATATACAAACACGGTAAACACACCGGTGAAGGAGAATCATGACTTTCTATGTCTCACCGAAGTTACTGACGGGAAATCATCTCCTTGCACCCCATACACTTTCCACACAACATGATGAGATATACATAGTGCAACTCACACAGGAAGTAAATGTGTTAGTTCATCATTAGTAACACAAATAAAATTAATATTTCATCATTTATTAAATACAATGCATAAGCAGAGTTAACAACTACTTATTCAAATAAATAGTGCCTAATCAACATCTACTCCTCAATAAGAAATAATTCATAATCATATTCACCAAATCACACTCCAAAGCATAATACCTAGATAAAAGCATCACAATCATAATGTATCAACGATCTATGTAAGCCACTTAAAATTCAACCATGGTCAATGAGGTAAAAAAGGGTCTGATTAGGGTAGGGGTATTACATGCATAGTAGGAGGCATTACACTATTGAAAATAGAAGGTGTAACACTCCAATGTCCACCTTCAGACTACATTTTTGTGGGAAGCTAGCACGACATGCAAATGTCTCCATGTTGTGCAGATGTCCCTAAGTCAAACAATCAACAAGGTTAGGAAAAGGACAAAAAGAGGTTGACAAGGCAAACCAAGTAGGCAAAATCTTAAAGAATTCTCCAATTGGATAAAAGAGAAGGTTCTTATGTGACATGGAATTGCACATGCTACAATTTACGATGTTACGTTTTGCCCCCACAACATCCATATCATCATCAAGAGATGTGAGATAAAGTAAAGAGATAAAGTTATGAATATTTTATTGAGATACGAAGGGACACAGAATCCTCTATCTGTGTGGAGTTGCCCCCAGAGAAGAATCTTGAACCTTCATCAGATGTTGCTAAGTTGTTTCATCACAAACATGTTAGTTACAGATAAACTTGTCAAATAAAAAAGAAAAAATATCGACACAAAACTATACAATATAACATAGAGATTTCAATATAGTGATCACTAAGATAAAAAGGTTGTGTCAGTATGGGTATCAATTTGTGTTATGCTAGATTGACATACAATAGAGCAGCATGTGACCACTACAAACTGTGTTGTACAACAACCAAATAAAAGATCAATGATTAATTAGATAGTGGTTTTGCCCCCACATAGGCAATAGATAATAAAGATCAATTGAGATAGTGGTTTGGCCCTCACATAGGCAATAGATAATAAAGATACTATAAAATATTATGAGGGGGATAAGCTACAAACACAAATGTGTAGAAGTATGGACATGATAGCCTCCCCTTGGAATGATATGCATTACACAAAGGAAAATCGATTCATTCTAAGGAGAAGAGATATTGTGTCACTTCAATGTAACGAGATATTTTTGTGGAATGTCGCCTTCCAACAGATGATATATGATACCCACAACATTAATAAAAGCATAAAGATATAGGGGGGTCCTATTATACAACATCAAATAAACGCACAACAATGAAATTAAATTATTCATATGGATACATATGAGTTACTCATCATGGTCTCAAAGTTTTCAAATCTGAAGAAAGGCATCTGAAGACAAATATAAAAAATAAAAAATTGGGACAACATGGAAGAAGGCCTAAATACCCCCAACCCTTTACATCATCCCCAAATGTCAAAAAGAAAGATACGATAGAACTTAGGTCCTTCAGGAGGGCACAAACATGTAAATGAAAGTATGAGGGAAACAAAAATAGGCACACTCTAATCTATAAGATAATAAGAACACTGATCTAGAGGTTCTCCACCATCAGATCATCATCCTCCAAATTTTGATAATATGGGTAGGGAAGATGATCCTAAAGAGGGACAACCATGAGGGAAGTATGAGGCACCTCACTAGTAGTAAGAGTCAAGGATGATGCAGCTTCCACATTCTCATCTAAAAGCTCCTAAGAGTCAAGAATCAATGATCATGTGTATATTGTGGATAATACCAAGATGTCCTCTAAATAATCAAACAAATGCCCCTCTATAATAGAGGTAGGTAAATTAACCCAAGGTAGTAAAACAAGAGTTTCTTTTTCAAACTCTAAAAGAGGGGGATAAAATTTGGATGAGGATTCTCCTCAACAACACAAATAGAAGGAAATAAATAAATGGGCAATGAAAGAGGCAAAGAGGTTGTTGAAATAAATTTTTGACGATGAAACTCAAGAACAGAGCCTTGCTCAAACTTCTTCTTAGGTTGTTGTGGAGGTGAATCCCTCCCATTAACTATAGTGGGTCTGATTACCTCAAGAAAACTATGGTAAAGATGAAGCTATGAAGAAGGATCAGACAATGTTGCACTAGATGCAACCTATGTATGCATCACGCCAATGGGATGGGAGAATGGAGGGATATTAGGCAAGGAGGCGATGAGGGATATGTTATAAATGTGTGTTGTCATTGATGTCAACCCTGTGTCTAACAATATATGTTGTCCTATGTATGGTCCTTTGCTAATAAAAAATGGTGAGGTGTCAATGATGATGTGGTTTCTGACTAGTGATAGATGTCAAGGTGTCCTTTGGATATGGTAATTGTTGTTGCTTGCTACTATAATGGTGAAGTTGTATGGTGTCTACACTGAGGTTGGTTGATGATTCTCTATGGTGTTTGTCTGTTTGATTGTTGTTAATTTCCTTGGCTAAGTGTTGTCACTAAGTGTAGCTAGATAAGAAATTGTTGGAAGAATATTGTGGATAGTACAAAGTGTGTTTGATATGTTCTTGTATAGAGGATTGTTTCATATTGTGAAGGATCTCAAGGATATGTTGAATAGATGTTGTGTGTTTGATCTCCACCATCTTGGTTTTTATATCTTACATACTTTGGTGACATGTTTGAATATATTGATATTTGATGAAGATATCAGAAATGCAATGGTATACAGATTACTGACTCTTGATTAGTCTTGTAGATGTTGATAAAGTATTTGTTGGCAATAGTGATGTAACTAACATAAGTATCTATATGTATGGTTGAGTAGATCACTAAGGATGAGATGATGAGAGAAGCATATGGATATTGGTTGGCATTGTTTTATGGATGTTCACCTCCTTGGTGTTTGATGTATGCACTGAGTTGGTTGTATTGAAACTATTAATAATGCTAATGGCAATGATGATATTTTGACATTCATATAGGTTGAGATATTAAGATGAGGATTAGATTAATGAAAATATAATGAAGATGATGTACTAAATGAGAAGGTGTTGTTTCTAGTACAATTTGGTCCTTGAAAGTCTGATAGAGCAAGTAGGTATAAGATGTATTGATGTGTGCCCAAAAGAATGCTCTGCATTTGTAGATATGGTCTTGTGTATGCACATTGCACTCCTATCATTTTAGGCCTTATAATTATAGTTGATATGGTTAGTAATTAATGTTGGTTAACAGTATGGTTCTTTGTTAGAAGTGATCCTATAATTGCTCTACATTTCTCTATATTGATATTTTTGGTGATGTCTCTTGGAGGAAATATTTACAACATCTATGTTGTGTCTTAGTTAAAATATTAGATGGTGATGTGGTTTGTAAGTAATGATTTTATCTTCTATGTTTTACAGGTTCTCTGAAATGAAGTGTTTAGTATTGGTAATGTTGTACTAGTATGATCTTGATATGAACAAGTGAAGGAAGGATTTAAGAATTTTTTTGGATATGCAAGTAACATCCTAGTGTGTTCACATAATGCTAGAAGATCTATTTAATGATGCATGGTGATTGGAATATGTGTTTCCGGGTAACTACTTTGTTTTGGTCGATTGGTGTTGTTCCTTGGATGTATCTACTTGCTTATAAGTTTGTGTTGCATTGATTTCGGGTCCTTTCTTGGTGTTTGAGAATCTAAATTGCATTTGTTCATCTAGAAAAATATATTTTGGGCCAATTTGTGACATGTTGTTTGGTGTATCTACACATTATCTTGTTGTCGACCTTTGGAGGATGATTGATAAAGAGAGAATTGTTCCTACCTACTTGGAAATAAGTGTTAAGATGTTTTAGGTCCTCTTTGTCTCTTGGATTGGACTACTTTGGTGGTCAACTTGATACAACCTATGCTTGTGCTCTGTTATACCCAATTTAATTTATGTTGTAGTGAAGAAGACAATATATAGAAGAGAAAATTTATTTTGAAGGTGTGTAAGTGAGTGTGTGATTGTAGATGTGTGTGTGGATCAATATGTGTATTGCACCTACATAATTATATCATTTGAAAAAGTTAGTTGTGACAAAGTTAGTTTGTGGTGAATGGTAAGGACTCGGTTTCTTGAGATAGAGATTCAAGATTAGGTTCATGTTTGGATATTGTCAGAGGTAGTATTGTTGAAGGCATATATATATATATATATATATATATATATATATATATATATATATATATATATATATATATATATATATATATATATATATATATAAGTGATCTTCATATTGCAAGCTTTGCATTTTGTCTTAGGGTTGTGTGCTCTAGCCTGCAAGTCCTCAGGGAGCAGTGCACTTACTTATATATATATATATATATATATATATAAGTGATCTTCATATTGCAAGCTTTGCATTTTGTCTTAGGGTTGTGTGCTCTAGCCTGCAAGTCCTCAGGGAGCAGTGCACTTACTTGGCAGTGAAAATAAAAAATATATTGTAATCATTTCATATATTTTGAGTTGACTCTCACCATGGCTTTTCCCTCTATTGGTTTTCAATGTAAATCTGGTGTTCTCTTGTACATGGTGTTTCATTGTGATATCTTTCATTGTTGTTGATAAGGATTGGGTTAAAGAGTCTATGGATTAAGTAGCAAATTTTAAGTATTAAGTTTGAACTGATTCAGCCCCTCTCAGTCCTAAGGTGTGTCTAATAGGGTGGCTCTAAGGAGGGAGTAATGAAAATGTGTACCCTTTTAGGGTGAGGCTCATCAACAATCCTCAAAATAATCGATAACAACATGGAATCCTTAGTAGATGCAAATGTAGGGCTAACAGTAGGAACAACACAAGTGGGAGTAGGCATGGAGATAGCAAGAGAAGGAGCTCACATCAATGATTTTTCCTCAACCCTCATGGTAGCCTCATGATCCTAAGTCATCTCTTGTTGATGATTCTTAAACTCGTGTGCAAGCCAGTTTCAACATAGATGGGGGCCCGGAAGAGATCTCTAAGAAGGCATAGTAGCATCCTACTTCATAGGATAGGCCACCTACACCATTTTTGGCAGAGGAGAAGGACCAACCGTTGAGGCAAGGGGTGCCTCTATGACAAGCTCTACAGGTGCAGTTGAGAACACTCTTCCTAGTTTTTTGCTAGGAGTGGTTAGAGGAATAGAGGGTACCCTTGGATGCTATGATGCAAGAGACAAATGTGAAGGAAAATATTGAGATGAACACCTACCCTTACCATAATGGGAAAGATGAGGGATATTATCAAGGATTGGGAGCTCAAAGGGAGGGCAGGTTGCAGACATCAACAATACAATTGTATTTCCTTTATCTGAGCTAGGCACAAATGCAAGAATAGAAGTCATCACAGGAGACTGTGTAGTCCTAAGAAAGTGAGGAAGTCTACTAAGGAACAAGTCTATCCTTATACCTCGACGAAGGAGGGGCAAAAGATACAACCCATTGCATTATGTGAGAATATAGGAGAGGAGGATTGAAAACTGGTGTAGGAGGAGGTAAAGGAACTGCACATTGAACCAACTTAGGTGCCCACTCCCTTGTTTCATACTTATAATAGGATTTATATAAAAAGTCTTCATGGGGAAGTATAGGCCCAATTATAATATGCCAAAAATGATCTAACAAAAATCCCCCATGGGCAACTAGCTACTAGTATCCAATATCTTGGACAACATGCATTGTGCCTTCATGGGGAAACTTCAAACACTTATGAAAGACCAAGGGGATCACATCCATTGCAATAAACCAGGTGATACCTAGCTTAACATAGAATAAGTTCAAATTGAGAATAAGAATGAAAGTGCTTGACATTACCTTGGGTCCCATGAAGACTGTCAAGGTGGTGTTACCCAAAGGAGGAACAGAGAGCGCATCATGTGTACAAATAGTGGCATGAAACTAATCATATCCCACTCTATGTAAACCATTAATAAATGGATTCTCCTCCATAATAACATCAACTCAGCACAAAGGATCGACCATCACACATGTAACAGTGTAACCATTTATCTTTGTTGAGATGTATCAAGGAGTTGTCTCCTCACAATAAGGAGCATCTAGAGGTGTAAATGATAAGTTGTAATACTTTATCCTCTAGTTCGAGGGCGAGATTGGAGTGATAGTGACCATGTTGACATAAGGGCCATCACTTGATGTAGGATATAATGATGCAAAAGTAAAGTTAGATGAATGTGGTAGGAAAGGATTGGTATAGATTATGAGCTCATTGTTCATCTTATCAATAGACTTGTTCAATTTCTATTGTTGATCATCGACATGGATAGCACCATTGTCTATATGGTCTTGGACTATATGTCTAAGATGAATACAACACTCGGTGTCATGTCCAGGCACATGGTGATGCTGATAGTATTTAGAACCATCATACTACTGAGGGTATGGTTTGTTGTTAGGCAGCAGTCTAATTTGAGGAAGGGTCACAACATTATCCTTTAGAATCTTTTGCAATATACTCAAATAGGAATCAGACAATTTGGTAAAGACCTGATTCCAATATGGTTTCTATGTAGATCTCTCAGTTTCTTGAGGAATAATTATGACATTCACCAAAGCTTTCTTCTTTTTAGACCCTCCTGAAGAATATGCACTCCGAAAGACATCAACACAATAGTTTGAAGAAGATTCTTTGAACTGAGTCAATGTATGTTGATATTCAGTGAGTGTAGAACAAAGATTGGTAAAATTTGAATAATTATTAAGAGACAATTTCCCCCTTAATATTGGTTACACATTTCCAATGAACATCCTCTGCAAATCACTATCTAGTGGGGCAAAGGGGATCTTAGTAGATATTGACTGATAACAAAAAATAAAATCAGTAACCTTCTCATTAGGCTTTTTCTTACAGTGAACAAGGTTGGTTGTGGTGAGCTTACTACCATGTTCACTTGAAACCTCATTGGAAATGCCTCAATTATTTGATCAAATATTTTGATGGAGTGATCAAGCAATGAACAATAGGTCTCTAGTGTGCTCCCCTTAAGAGACTGTGTGAATAGCTTTAACAGTACAAAATACAAGCTATGATAGTCATTGCAAATAGTCATGAAAGAATCTATATTAACATTAGGATCTCCTTTGTTATACCAATTGAATTTCAATTCTTCATTTCCTTGAGGGGTAATGGTGTTCAAGATGCCTATGTCAAGCAGATTGTGAAAATAATAAGAAGGAAGCAAATATTGATTGATAGCATATGGAGGGGTAAATTATTGTTGTAATTATCCCATTTTTGCAAGATGGTGTTTAAAATGGAATTTTTAATTGGAGGAGGTAGGGAAGAAGAGGCATAGGTAGTAGCACCACTCCTAGCATCAGTGTTAGGACCAATACAAACACCTACACCTGCGCTAGTGGAAGCAATCTATGTATTGGATTTAGCAACAATAGAGATAGCAGACATGCTAGTATATCCTAAGGGGTTCTAAGAAATATTAATACTAGGTCTAATTCCACTTGATAATAGATCAATGGTAGGTCCAACATCCACCATGTAGACTGATACTTCGGGTATAGCGACACCAATCTACATGCTAGTGGTATTGGACTAATTGGCATGGGTGCTAGCTTCAACAAGAAAAACATGAGATCGTACAATCATAGATGTAGCCCTTAACACCTCCAATACCTTGTCTAAGATAAGAATATCTCTCAAACTATTAATCACAGAACCAACCTAGGGGAGGACATTATCTCAATTCAAGAACCCTTTGAATTCCCTCAAGTTGGCCTCTAAGGACAAAATCTGGCCAAACAGAATTGTAAGAGCAGACTCATGTTAGATAGCAGGAGGAGACCCTAGAGGGGTGTTCATTAGATTATTGTTTTGAGAGTTAGCTTGAAATCCAAATGTAGAGGAGACCCTTGTAAGAATACTTTTAAGAGGGAAAGAAGAAAATGGATCATTTAGATCTATAGTACCCAAGAACATCAGGCCAATTCAAGTAGGAAAGTAATGATCTGGAGGGATTCTTGGGCTATACATTCTCTCATAACAACCCCAAAGGAATTATAGGTCATAAACCCCATAGACAAGCTCTACAACACTTAAAGCACTCTAAGAGTGTGCAACAAAGGAACTCGGCACAAGTATTGAAATGTTTTGTTTAGGAAACATTTTTACAAAGTTTTAAAATCAACCTTACAAACACAAGAGATGAGATTTATGTCAGGTTCACCAAAATGTAGAGGGTGAAAAAGTGAACCACTCTGAAAGTGTAGACCTCTTAGGGACTCACTAATCTACCTCTCCACTTGGGATAAACACAAAGCATGAAAAGTTGTCATGTGCCAACAGATAAAAAATATTATGACTATAGAACCCAAAAGCACAAGTCACAGAGATCCTTTGGTCACCTTTGTTATCTCTATGTCTAGGATGCATCAATGGGTCATCAAAAATAGAGCATTGCATTGGCATCCTATATAGATAGAGTACAGAGGCTTTGCCAAAAAAATGCAAAATGACCAAATATGAGTGTTTAATATTTTAAATACAATAAACTAATAATGAAAGACAAAACGAACTATAAACAGAAGATGAAATGACAAAGGAAAAGAATAATTTTTACAAAGGTTCCATGAATGAAGCCTCCAACTAGCATGATTCTTCTCTAATGAACTTGCACATAGGACAGAAAGACAAAAAATGTTGGGGTTGTGTTTAAGAGGTTTACCACGGTTAGACCCTTTTTTTGATGTTTCCACCTTCATGGACAACAAAGATAGATGATAGATAAAATCATAAATTAAATAAAAAGGAACAAGAGAATTGATATTTTAATGGAGATAATGAAAAATATAACAAAGAAGAGGGAGAAAACTCCCCTTCAACACCAAGGAAGACAAAGCCTGCTGAAGTGAAGAAGAAGCATGATACCCTCAAATGAATGAATCTACAATGATGGTGATGGCATGATGAAGATTCAAAAATACCAAAAAATATATTTATGAGAGCATGTAAGAAAGCTTCAATAGCTACCAAAGAACAGTTTGAGAGATTCAATAGTGTAGAGAAACTAGAGAGCCAAAGAGAAAATTGAAGTGAAAAGGGCAAGAAAAAAGGCCCCAAAAGGAATCTTGATGTTAATGTCCATAGAAGGAGTTGCTACACTACCAAAAATAGTAGGTGCAACTCTCCAACAACCACCTTCGGCTTGCATTTTTGTAGGACACTAGTGTGGCATGCAGACGTATTTGTGCACACAAATGTCCCAAAGTTGAACAATCAACAAGGTTAGGAAAAGGACACAAAGAGGCTAATAAGGAAATCTAAGTGGGGAAGTAGATGAAAGCTAAATGAATTCTCCAATTGGATAAAATAATAGGCTCTTATGAGACATGGAATTGTACATGGTGCAGTTTATGACATTACAATCATTTTAATGATGATTTAGAAAAATAATTCATATTTCCTCCAAAACATAATAGTTCAAAAGTTTTTTTTTCAGTAATTTCTACCAATATGGGGGTAGAGCCCTATATTCATCAAGAAAATGTGTACATTACATAGTATGAAACCACAAATCATAGTAACAATCACCCTAAATATCACACAAAGTTCTTACAAAAAAAGCCTATACCTCTACATAGGCTCATGACTATGTGGGCTCCTCTTGTAGAGAAGGATACTACATCAAAATACACCATTCTATGTAGCTTCTCATACTCATTATTCATGGCTTCATCCTAGAATTCCTTGCATAGAATGCACAAAGAAATACAACCTCTACTCTCTACAGCATTGGTAGGAGGATCATCTATATCCCCCACTTCTTCTATCACATTCCTGAAATAGGATGACAGGGATTTGCTCAAATTCCCCAATTCAATTTTAAAAATTTGGTCTACTACCTTTGGGCAAAAGGAAGTAGCCACCAATTCATTTCCTATCTAGTATCCCATGTCCACCAACCCCATTGTCTACATTATCGGGTAAAAGAAAGCCTCGAATATGTCTTCATCATGTTCATGATCTCCTCTTGGGCTCGCATCAAGTATAAATTCCATGGCACTGAAAACCTAATCATGCCCTATCTGGAATAGCCTCCTACGCTTCTCTTTCCTTGTTTTGGGGATACTTTGGCTGCCAGTAGCATCAAATGCTATACTATGAAAAAACTCCCAACCTAATCCTTCCTAACCCACCTATCTCTCTATAAATAGACTCACTGGAACTAAACCACTCCCAATCCACTATGGTTAACTATAATTCTGAGAAATCTGCAAACTCTGATGAGCATGCAATCTATCTTTGGGAGATTATATTCCTAATCCACTGAACCACCATCCTTTCACCGTCCTTGCTCATGTATACATTTTTATGAATGTTGTAGAATTTTCCTCCTCCCTTCCACATGTAACACCAGATAGACTTCACTTAAGAAAACATATAGTACCACTAAGAAAAAGAAACTCCTAGATGCACACCTTCCTATAGGCATCTAAAAATGGTCAACGCTTGTAGTGTCATACTTTAACATGTCTGTGTTACCTTCTTTTAGGTTTTTGCATTTTACTAACACTTCCTCTATGTTGTACATTTGGTCTTTATCATTTATCAACATCGTGTCATTCTTTTGCTTTCTCTTCCTATTTGATCCTATTCAGTTGTTTCAATTTAGGTCTTATCAATGTCATTCTCAATTGTCATTGCATGATCATGATTGACTTTTAATGTTAATCAATCATCATTTATCATTATCATTTTTTTCAATTTTCATCAATCCTTGTCAATTTTGATTGATTTGTCATCAATCTCAATCAATCATCAATCTTTGTCAATTTTGCATCGATTAGTCATGGATCCTTTTTCATTTGTCATCTATCAATTTTGTCCTTTTGTCAATTATTGATCAATTTGTCATCGATCTTTGTCAATCAACATCGACACTTTATCAATTATCCAATTTTCATCATTTTCGAATCGACCTTACATTAGTTTCTTATTTTCATGACTTAATTGTCATCCTTTCATTTCTATTTCATCTCCTAGGGTTTTATGATTTAATCATTTAATCCTATTAACTTTTCCTTCTAGGTTAAATAAATTATTTTATTTATCCTAGGTCCTCTTGTTGTAGTTAAATGTTTCATTTAACTGGTTAATTATGTCCTCTTTGTGAATTAATTAATGAATGAATATTTTTTACTTAAAATTCACCTAATTTCTAATTTTCAATTTCCTATTTTTCTAATTTTCTATTTCCACCCATTTTGCAAATTTTTTGAATTTGAAATTTCTTTTAATCTTCCGTCCTAACTTTTCCCACTAATTTCTCCTCCTAATTGGCTCCCCCTTTTTGTGCTCAATTTGTCATAAGGGAATTACCAAATTTTGAGGTCAATTTTTCATATGTCATGGAGCAAATTTTGTGTATAATTGTGTCATAATTGATGAGCATAATTTGCTCTCAATTTGTCATATTTTGACATGATTTTTTTCAATCAATTCGTCATGATTTTTTGGTCATTTAATCATGCCTTTTCCAAATCAATTTTGCCTCTTTCAATTCAATCATTTTAATTTCATGTCTTCCTTAAATTGTCTAAAAATTGAACCTCTTTTCTCAATCAAAACTAACTACTTCTCGAATACCCTCATGCTGTCAAATTCATTTCCAATCTTGCTTCCTTGCTCACATTTTCATTTTGTAGGTGAAGCCCACATATTTGGAGGAGAAAGAGAAACAATGGAGGAGATATGAAGGAGATTTATGTGCTTTGATTTACATTTATTTTTGAAATCTCACTTTCATTCCTTTACTAAGTGTGATAGGATCATTTCTTAGTTTATTAGGGTTTTTGATTACCTAATTGATGGCTTTGATGTTTTCCATGATTCCTATGTACATTTCTTGGTGAACCCGATGTGAACTAATTAAATTTGATCCTTCTTGAGTGTCTTTAAGGTGTTTGTAGGTTGAATTTCAAGAAAAGCACCCTTTCTAAGCAGTTTCAGACCTTTTGCGCCTGTGCAGGCTACTTTTTTGCCTATGCATGCTATTTTTGTGCCTATGTTGGCTATTTTTACGCCTGTGTAGGATACTTTTGCGCTTGTGTGGCCAAGAACTATGCCTCTATAGAGAATAGGGTGTTGAGTTAAAAGATCCAAAAATTTGATTGCATTAACATTATTGAAGGGTTGTGAGTTCAAATTAGGTTTCAATTTTTATAAATGAGGTATTAAAATGAACTCATATAGTGATTAATTAGGTCGTTCAATGAAAAACAACTTTCACACTTTCAATTTTCGTGCAATTGGCTTAAAAAAAACTTTACTCTTTTCGATTTGGTCACTAAAATGAACACAAATCTTTTTATTTTGTTACAAATTAGGTTAAATTGGTATAATTAGGGATAAAATGAACTCACATAGCCTAATTATCATGGTTAATGAACAACAAATGCTCACATTTTAGTCATTAGGGCTTTTGATGTCATAACTCCTATATTTTAGTTTTGAGCATTATAAGCTTGTGCAATTTACGGTTTTGGTTGTGCATTAGCTATTTTTGGCATAGATCCATCATGGGTATTTTATATTTGGACAAAATTATGCCATCTTAGTGGGTTTTAGAGTCCAATCAGGTCAATTTTCATCAAAAATTGGGGTTTTCATGCATGATATGGCTTTAATTTTGCAAAATTTACCCTGTCTGAAAAACATTTGTTGTTTTGCAGGTGCACTGCACTTATGTGCATGTGTCTCCTGATTTTGCACCTATGTGCCCTCATTTTGTGCTTGTGTGCCCTCATTTTGCACCTGTGTGCTCTGATCCTATGCATGTGTGCGCTGATTCTGAGCTTGTGTGCCCTAAAACTGTGCCTGTGCAAGGGCAGAACCTAAGATATAACTGGTCAATTTTACTTGCAGAATATGATGATTGTTTACTATTTCATGTATTTTGGCTTTTTCTATTACTAATTATTTGTGCAGCACCTTGGCAAAACATTTGACGAAGACTTATTCACAAACTACTAATGTGTTTGTTGTAGGACGCACCCAAAGAATTTCATCAAAATTGTGTGTCTGCGATTTTTAGAGTACTGGAACATTTACTTTCTAAGGATTAATGAACACCATGTATTCCATGTTTTCTTTTATTTTTCTTGCATGTTTTTACCCTTAGAAGTGGGTCTACCTCCCGGTTTGCCTGGCAATTCGCACAGGAATTGGTGAGAGGGAACGATCCAAAGTGGCAACGGGATAAAGCCAAGCTCTTTTGAGCCACTATAATCAAATGTGTTTGTGCTGAAAGTTGCAAGTAACAGGTGTTGGAATGGCATAGAGATGATTAAATTCTTTGGATCTATGCCCACCTGAACGGATGCCCTGACTAAAAACATTTGTTCTTAGAGACCAAAAATCTTCTACTTTTTGACTCAGGTGTTGTGATATGTGCATGCCAAAAAAAATTCATCATGTACCCTTCAATTCGAGATGGTAAATTATTGGGAAGCTATGCCCCTTGAATTAGAATATTGGTATGCCCATAGAAGTGAGTTTCATGGAGGGGATCTAGTGCTACCAAGCTTCTAACTATCCTATTTAATGAGGTATTCTGGGTAAGGGGATTCAACAAGTATTGTCCTTGTCAGCCTTAGGATTTTATCATTGAATGTGCATGAGTGTCTTTTGTTAAAGTCAAACAAACATCTTGTCTTTTGTGCTTGTTAAAAGTTAATCATAAACAAAGGACATAATCAATGTTACAAACATTGGCAAAAATAATCTTTCAAAAAGTAGTCATAATAAACTTTCATCATTAAACCCAAACAATTGTCCAAACAAACTTCAAACAAAGTCAAACTTGGTTCAAGGAAATTCAAAGTATCCATCCAACAAGTTGCAAAAATTGTATCATTGTGGCTTGTCAAAAGATTGGGTAGCCTTGTTTCAACATTCATGTCACTTAGGGCTAGGTTTTGCATAGTCCAACTTAGGTCTTAGGACATATTGTCATCTTCCTTCATTTGAGTCAATCTTATTGCAAGCATCCTCATCTTGAACTTAGGTTTAAGATCGTTTCCCTAAGTCTTCATTGCATTGTCATACCTAAGCTAGGTTTCATCTTCAAATTAGGTCTTCACTTAGGACATATCATTTCCTTGCATATCCTTCTCTTGCATTAGATCATATCATTTTATAATCCAAAACCCTAGGTCCTCATCATTGTCATCATCCTTTTACATTTAGTCCTAAAATTAGCTTTTCCCAAACTTAAAGAATTAAAATCTCTAGATTAAACCCTATGTTGTTGTTGGGGAGTCTAGACCTTGTCCAAAATTTGTCTTTTCGTTAACATCATGTTGTCTAACCTAGCTTAGCATCCAAGCATATAGGTGTGACATTGTCATTTGTCCTATTGTAATTTGGTCCTTTGTCCTACCAAGGTCTAGACTTCATTTCAATTTCCCAAGGTTACGTCTTTAGGTTTTCATTCCAAAAATGTTTGTCCAAATCTTGAAAACAACAAAAAACATAGGTTGCATCTTTATCCTAGGTTGCATTTGCATTCCTCAAAATTGCACTTAGTTGCATTTCATTGTCATTCTAAAGATCCAAAAAGACAAAAACCATAGGTTGCATTGTCCTCTTAGGTTGCATTTGAAAAATCCATTAGTTGCATATCATTATCATCCTTAAAATAAAAAATCCCAAGAACATTGCATAGTGACATGTCTATTGAAACAAGGTTCCAAGCTCCTATGATGCAAAAAGGAATGACATATCAACCTATGATTGGTCCAATGAATAACACAATGCAATCACAGTTCTATCCAACCCAGCAACAACGCAATACAATACAACCAAACTTTAATCCAAGTGTCGGTCCATCTACAAACATGCTACCAGAGTATGAAATAGTTCAATTAGGACCACCATCACATTTTGAAACAAGTTTTATGCCAATGCAACCAGGGTGTGGCAATGTTTCACCAATGCCGCCAATGAATATGTCACCAATTTTTTATTCAAATCAATTAAGTCAAGGTCCCTACGTGCAAAGACACTTGGTAGATGGTCAACATATATTTCATCTAGATTATGGTTATATTCAAGTTTAATCATTACCAAACTTCCAATAAGAGGTAGATTCAGATGATGAATCATACACAGATTCTGAAGTTATTGAGGCAATGAACAATCCCGAGTTTGTAGAAATTTTGGACCAAGTAATCTTAAGCAATTCTCAAAAATACTTGCCATGCATTATAAGAGAGATAGCCTAAAGTTCTGAGAAAGCAAATTGTGTCTCACAACAAGTTCAAACAAATCAAGTCACAAATCAAAACCTAACCATGACAAAACCTTGCAAGGATTCAAATGCATCTACAAAGAAAGGTTCCTTTATTAGACAACTCTTAAAGTTAGTCCTAAGTGACTTTTTTGACAAAGATCAAAATCATGCACCTATGTCTAGAAATGGCTCACTCCTACATAAACAAATTAACTCTCCAGTGTGCCCTGAAATTGCGCCTGTGCAACGTGGTTATGTGCTTGTGTGGCCCAGAACTCCGCTTGTGCAGAGAATAGGTTTTGAGTTAAAAGATCCAAAATTTTGATTGAATTAACATTATTGAAAGGTTGTGAGCCCAAATTAGGTTTCAATTTTGATAAATGAGGGCTTAAAATGAACTCATATAGTGATTAATTAGGTTGGTCAATGAACAACAACCTTCACACTTTCAATTTTCATGCAATCAGCTTAAAAAGAACTCTACATTTTTCAATTTGGCCACTAAAATGAACACAAATCTTTTCATTTTGTTACAAATTAGGTTAAATTAGTCTAATTAGGGATAAAATTAACTCACATAGCCTAATTAGCATGGTTAATAAACAATAAATGCTCATATTTTAGTCATTAGGGTTTTTGAGGTCATAACTCCTGCATTTCAATTTTGAGAATTATAAGCTTGTGTAATTTAGGGTTTTGGTTGTGCATTAACTATTTTGGTCATAGATCCATCATGGGTCTTTGATATTTGGACAAAATTCTGCCATCTTGGTGGGTTTTAAAGTCTAATCAGGTCAATTTTCATCAAAAATTACGGTTTTCATGCATGATATGGCTTTAATTTTGCAAAATTTACCCTTTGTCTGAGAAAATTTTGTTGTTTTGCAAGTGCACTACACTTTCATGCCTGTGTTCCCTAATTTTGCACCTGTGTGCCCTAATTTTGCACCTATGTGCTCTGATTTTGCACCTATGTGCTTTGATCCTATGCCTGTGTGCCTTGATTTTGCGCCTGTGTGCCCTGAAACTGCGCCTATGCAAGGGTAGAACCTAAGGTATAGCTAGTCAAAATTAACTTGCAGAATATGTTGATTGCTTTTTGTTTCATTTATTTTGGCTTTCTGTGTTACTAATGATCTGTGTGGCACCTTGGCAAAACATTTGACGAAGACTTATTCACAAACTACTAATGTGTTTGTTGTAGGACGCGGCCAAAGAATTTCATCAAAACTGAGTGTGCAATTTTTAGAGTAGTTGCACACTTCCTTTCTAAGGATTAATAAACACCATGTATGCCATGTTTTCCTTTATTTTGCTTGCATGTTTTTACCATTAGAAGTGGGTTTGCCTCCAAATTTTCCTATCACTTTGCATAGGCATTGGTGAGAGGGAACAACCCAAAGTGGCAACGGGCTAAAGCCAATCTCTTCTGAGCCACTATAATCAAACATGTTTGTGACAAACTTTGCAAGCAACGGGTGCTGGAATGGCATAGAGACGATTAAATTCGCTGGATCTATGTCCACCTGAATGGATGCCCTGACTAAAAACCTTTATTCTAAGAGACCAAAAACCTTCTACTTGTTGACTCGAGCATTGTGATATGTGCATGCCAAAAAAACCCCTCATGTGCCCTTAAATTCAAGATAGTAAATTCTTGGGAAGTGATGCCCCTTGCATTTGAAGCTTGGTATATCGTAGAAGTGAGTGTCATGGAGGGGATTCAATGCTACCAAGCTTCTAACTATGCGGTTGAATGAGGTATTCTGGGTAAGGGGATTCAACAAGTATTGTCCTTGCCAGCCTTAGGATTTTGTCATTGAATGTGCATGAGTTTCTTTTGTCAAAGTCAAACAAACATCTTGTCTTTTGTGCTTGTTAAAAGTGAATCGTAAACAAAGGATATAATCAAACTTACAAACATTTACAAAAATAATCTTTCAAAAAAGCAGTCATAATCAACTTTGATCATCAAACTCAAACAATTGTCCAAACAAGATTCAAACAAAGTCAAACTTGGTCCAAAGAACTTCAAAGTATTCATCCAACAACTTTCAAATATTTTATCAACATGGCTTGTCAAAATATTGGATACCCTTCTTTCAACATTCATTTCACTTAGGGATAGGTTTTGCATAGTCCAACTTAGGTCTTAGGACATATTGTCATCTTATTTCATTTTAGTCCATTTCATTGCAAGCAACCTCATTTTGCACTTAGGTTTAAAAATCATTTCCCTAGGTCTTCATTGCATTATCATACCTAACCTAGGTTTTCACTTAGGCAATATCTTGCATTATCTTTGTCATACCAAAACTAGGTCTTGGCTTAAGTTTCATCTTGCATTATTATTGTCATCCCAAAATTAGGTCTTCACTTAGGGCATATTATTTCCTTGCATATCCTTCTTGTGCATTAGACCATATCATTGCATAGTCCAAAACCCTAGGTCTTCTCTTAGGTTATCTTTGTCACATTTGTGTACCATTAGGTCATATCATATCCCAAGTTTTTTCAACATTTTCGTTCATACCTTAATTTTATATCATATCATTAGGTAATATCATAACCCTAGTTCATATCATTTCATAACTTTGGTTCATTTAATATCCATAGGTCATTTTTTTGAGGTCATTTCATATCTTGGGTTGATACCCTAGGTCCTTGGTCATTAATCATTGACTTCTTGCATATAGTCTCAAAATTAAGTTTTGCCAAACCTCAAGAATTAAAATCTCTAGATTAAACCCTAAGTTATTGTTAGGGGGTCTTGACCTTGTCTAAAATTTGTCCTTTTGTCAACATCATTTTGTCAAACCTAGCTTAGTATCCAAGCGTATAGGTGCAACATTGTCATTTGTCCTATTGTCATTTTGTCCTTTGTCCTTTTGTCAATTAAGTTCTTGACTCCATTTCAGCTTCCCAAGGTTGAATTTTTATATTTGCATTG
Source organism: Cryptomeria japonica (assembly GCF_030272615.1). Classification (NCBI taxonomy): domain Eukaryota; kingdom Viridiplantae; phylum Streptophyta; class Pinopsida; order Cupressales; family Cupressaceae; genus Cryptomeria; species Cryptomeria japonica. The sequence continues at coordinate 237,696,684 of NC_081410.1, read as the reverse complement.
CAAAGGTTTGTCCAAATCTAAAAATTAAAAAAAAAACATAGGTTGTGTTTTTGTCCTATATTACATTATCATTTGATAAGGTTGCACTTAGTTGCATTTCATTGTCATTTCAAAAATTCAAAAAACCAAAAATATAGGTTGCATTGTCCTCTTAGGTTGCATTTGCAAAATCCATTAGTTGCATTTCATTGCATCCTTAAAATCCAAAATCCCAAAAACACTGCTGCATAGTGACAGGTCTTTTGAAACAAGGTTCCAAGCTCCTATGATGCAACAAAGTTTGAAATATCAACCTATGATTGGTCCAATGAATAACACAATGCAATCACAGTTCTATCCAACCCAACAACAAGGCAATACAATACAACCAAAATTTAATCCAAGTGTCGGTCCACCTACAAACATGCTACCAGAGTATGAAAGCATTCAATTAGGACCACCATCACATTTTGAATCAATTTTTATGCCAATGCAACTAGGGTGTGGCAATGTTTCACCAATGCCGCCAACGAATATGTCACCAAATTTTTATTCAAATCGGTTAATTCAAGGTCCCTACGTGCAAAGACACTTGGTAGATGGTCAACATATCTTTCATCCAGATTATGGTTATATTCAAGTTCAATCATTACCAAAATTCCAAGAAGAGGCAAATTCAAATGACGAATCATACATAGATTCTGAAGCTATTGAGGCAATGAAAAATCCTGATTTTGTGGAAATTTTGGACCAAGTAATCTTAAGAAATTCTAAAAAATACATGTCATGTATTATAAGAGACCTAGCCTCAAGTTCTGAGCAAGCAAGTTGTGTCCCACAACAAGTTCAAACAAATCAAGCCCAAAATCAAATGTCTCTTCAAATAAAGGTGGCTTTACTAGACAACTCTAAAAGAGAGTCCTAAGTGAATTTTCCAAGAAAGATCAAAATCATGCACCTATATCTAGCAATGGCTCACTCCCACATAAATAAATTGAGTCTCTAGTGGAATCTATCCCTACACCTTTTGAAACTTCGCAAGAACCTCCCACATCATCTCCTAAAGGTTCACAAGAGAAATTTCCACCATCACCTCCAAATGATATATCAAATAATGCATCCTCCCAAGGGCTCTCTACAACAAAATTACACACTAATCTATGTCTTTATATAAATCCCTTGTTTTATTTGGAAATGCAATATTCAATGCCACCAGATGCTTCTCTTTTAGATAATCCATATAAATTCCATCCCTCTCATGTTAAATAATTTATTCCTTTCCAAAATCCCCCATGCATGTCCAAAGTTCAACCCTATGTCAAGAGGATGATTCAGAGCATGAAGGAAATAAGTCTTGAAACAGATCAAGATCAAGACCCTAAAAATTTTCTATTGCATACTACATTTGACTGAGATCTCATTTCCTTTGATGAGCCCCCTATTACTATCCAAGAACACAATGCCTTTTCACATCCTATTCGTATTCCACTCCTTGAGAAAGATCAAGATCTCCCTTCCATTCTTCCTAATAATCCCATTGAAAGTCAAGAGCAAAGCACCTTTAAAGAGGAATCCAATGATATTCTTCCTTCTCAAGGTTAGAGTATCCTTTTAGCTTCATGTCCACCACAAGATGTCGTCATCCCTACATCTTCATGTCCTAATCCTCCATGTTGAATCCAAGATCTCATTTCCTTTGATGATCCCATTATTCCTCCCATTGCATCTTATGAAGAGCCTATCATTAATCTTGGTCCCCCTCATGATTCAAACATATCTATGCAATATGTTCATGAAGCCCCTACATGCACAATGGGTTCCTCCATTTTGGTCCAATCTCATCCACTTCATTATCCTGTCATTTCTCCCATACCATGTCCATCTCTTAATGGACTCGCATCTTCTTCCCAAAGAAAAGAGTCTCCTACGAGTCAAAATATTTATAAAGGCAAAGGGGTATATCTTCATGAGCAATAACCACTCCATATCAAATAAGATCTTAAGGTTCATGGTTACATGGCTCACTCTCAAGACGTTGGTATCCCTATCAAACCTAAATCCAAACATATTCCCTCCCCTTCATCCCTTACATCCATCTTAGGTCCTTATATCCCTTCATCCCCTATTCAAGGTCAACAAAGGCACACATACTTTAGCACCTTTCATCCTTCCAACAGACATCCATTTCATTTCTATCCATTCATACATTCATTTCCCTCTCTAAGAAATTTGGATTCCAAGAATAAAATTTATAAGTCCAACAATCCACGTGTATTCAAGAATCAACATGTCCAATCTAATCGACTTGTAAAAATAAAAATAAAATTATCCAAAAGGCCACAAAGGCCAATTTCTCATAAAGAAAATTCAAAATCTATATGGATTCCTAAATCACTTGTCCAAGCTATCCATTCTAAGGAACCACACAAGCATGAAAACTCAAAAACCATGTGGATTCCCAAGCGGCTCCTTGAAGCACAACAATCTAAAGAATCATCAAACTTGCCATCCAAAATTTCTATTTATCCATCCAAACCTTCAAAACCTATTCCTCCAAAATATCCTTCATCCATTTTGGGTCCTTATGCCCTAAAATCCCTATCCTTTGTTCCACCAAAATCTCGATCCTTTCTTCCACCAAAATCTCGATATCCAAAATCTACTTTTCCTCCATCAGTCCATCACCCTTCAAGGTGTGTGCCAATGTTGATATTGCCAGCATTTCCATCCACTCAAGCCCAATTCTTCCAATATCCTATCCATTATCCAATGCATATTTTCCATCCTTCCATCCCTCTTATCCAATCTTTTGCATAAATCCTTGTCTTAGTCCCATCTCATTTCTATGTCCTTGTCCTACCAATGTCTTTGAGCATACTTTTAATAGTCATGGTCCATTTTTAAAGGCTACTATCCAAAAAAAAATGCTTGAGCCTTTCATCCATCCCCTATCATGTGTCCATTTTCTTCCAAAAAGTCAAAAATGCTAAAAAAGAAAAAAAAAAATGAAAAAAAAAAGTAAAGACATAATTCGTCCACTGGTGAAAACCAGTCAAACAGGTGCCTTGGGAAATTACCATGATGAAAACTTGGAAAACAAGCGTCATTCGTAATCTATGAACTTCTTCAATACCATACTTGGGGGCAGGTTTCATTTATACTATCCTATCATATCCTATTGGCCTTCATTATCCTTTCACCCTTCATCATCCTAGTGTACCCTTGTCATATCCCCATTATCCTATTGTCCCTCATGTCCATATCCCATTTTTCCACCTTTGATCTTGATAAGGTTGAGGATCTTCATGAGTTTCATGCTTCCTGTTCCCAGCCTTCAGTCTATAATAGTTTTTGGTTCTTATACAGTAGCTTATTACAACCTTTCGTCCATATCCCTTGTCTTATTGCAACCCTTTTTCACTATCCCTTAGCCTATCACAACCTTCAGTCAATATCCCTTATCCATTTTTGATCTTGCTTATCCTGTCCATATCTTTTCATCGTTCATACTCTCTTTTATGTCCCTTGATCTTGATTCGACATAAGGTTGTAAAATCCAAAACATTGTTTCAAAAACCTCTTGACATGTCCCTCATACCATGCTATTGCTTTACATTGGCATATCTAGTCTCTTATCCCATCACGCAATAGCCCTTGGAAATTGAATTTGTTATGTCTCCATCATAAATGGCCTTTGTCTTCTCTCTATCCCTGAACATTTTAGCAAGCTTATTTATCCATGTGTCATATTCTTTGCCTTGCTAGACACTGGGGGCAAAAAAAAAATCATGAAAAAAATCACTAAAAGTTGAATATGATCCTGAAAAAATCACTAAAGATCAAATAAAGTCTTGAAAAAATCCCTAAAAAGTGAATAAAATTGTCCTAAAAAAATTTTTAAAAATAAAAAAATGTCCTGAAATAATCCAAAAAAATTGGAAAAATGTCTTGAAAAAATTCAAAAAAAATGAAAAATGACCTGAAATAATTTAAAAACATCGTAAAATGTCCTAAAAAAAAGCACACAAATTCAAAAAGTTCAAAAAATCCTAAAAAATTGGAAAACACAAAAAATCCAAAAACAATCACTTTTGTTTCATTTCGCCAATAAACTGTCCCTTTTGTACATAACCAATCCTTTCATTTCATTTTGCCAATAAACTATCCCTTTTGTATATAGATAGACATTTGAGCGGACATCAAGCAAGAAATATAGTTAAACATTATGCTTAACGAAATCACGCATCAATAGATGAACTGTTCAACCAACCAAACATTCAAACTGATCAAAGTTGTCCTATCAATCAAACAAAATCAATATTATTGGTCCTTTGTCAACCATTATCATGGGTCTTATATAGGGTGTTCTATACTCGAAACCAGACTATGTCCTGTCTTAGACGAGGTACTGCATTCCCAGAAACTAGATAGCACGATCGTCCTTTCGTCACAATATTATCAACTTTCGACAATGAAGATCAGAATGTTTGTTTGACTTGTTTGAATTTGCAAGTCTTATCTTTCATTGATTTATCTTCAACCATGTTCATATGTTGCTCAATGATGTCACTGAGTGATTTAGAGTGGTTGGGATGGCTCATGGTCCTTTTTTGTTTTTATCTTTTGTTTGTGAAGTGTTTCATCACATTCTGGGGCAAGTATGTCTTGGGTGTCTGTGATAAGTACGTTATCTTTGTGAACACCACACATACCTCGACCTTTGACACACTTAATGTCTTAGAATGTCTTGATTCATTCCTTTTTTGTGAAATGTCATCTTTACACAAAGGGATCACATTTTTTGCCCTAGCCTTCATTGCCATGGTGCGTCGCATCCGTTTTGCTATATCAAATAAAGGTTTTCACCTACTATTGTGCATTTGTGAAAGCAAGCTTTTCTTCACCACTAATTGTTCTTCGTCTAATTTTTGCTTACTAACATTTCTTTCGTCAGTTCTTGTAATCACCTTGGTCTAATTCTGGCGTTATTTTTGATAAATTGGCCACGTTTCTAAAATTTTCACCCAATTTCTCGAGAGGGCACCCTTGTAGCCCACCATCGTTGGGGCAATGTATTATGCAATTTTTCTTTACTATTCTTTAAAAAAATGCTCAAAATCACATTGTCTCAAAGAGGGGCAAAATGTAGGCATCTAAAAATGGTCAACGCTTGCGGTGTCATACTTTAACATGTCTGCGTTACCTTCTTTTAGGTTTTTGCATTTTACTAACACTTCCTCTATGTTTCACATTTGATCTTTATCATTTATTAACATCATGTCATTATTTTTCTTTCTCTTCCTATTCAATCCTATTCAGTTGTTTCAATTTAGGTCTTATCAATGTCATTCTCAATTGTCATTTCATGATCATGATCGACTTTTAATGTTAATCAATCATCATTTATCATTATCATTTTATGTCAATTTTCATCAATCCTTGTCAACTTTGATCGATTTGTCATCAATCTCAATCAATCATCAATCTTTGTCAATTTTGCATCGATTAGTCATGGATCCTTTTTCATTTGTCATCTATCAATTTTGTCCTTTTGTCAATTATTGATCAATTTGTCATCGATCTTTGTCAATCAACATCGACACTTTATCCAATGGTGCTCAGGGTAGGTTTTCAGGCAATGCTTTTGTGGATCCTGACGGGTCCCTTCCGGGTTCACAGGGACCTGGCTCGAGATCCTCTGGATCTGCTGGCACTAAGGACAACCAGGGAGATGCGGAGACTGGAGATGGTGGGGACCCAAAAATGGGTTTGTAGGTGGACCCAAGGGACAGGAACCCATCAAGGGTTCCCTCTGTGGATGTCCCTCGTGATATGTCTTCATCACGGGTTTCTCACGTAATCCAACCTATCACGGGGGCCACAGAACGTGCATTTTTTACTGGTACCATGAATAATCATTGGGCAGCTTTATTCGAGGTTAAACCGATTGGAAATTCTTCCTTTCCCCCTGTCTCTATCACTTGTGATAAGGTGAGCGGTAAGGTTGCCCTTTCTATTCCTAACCAAGTGATTGATCACAACATTGCTATCATGGCGCTTACCCTTGTTGGAAAGTTCTTCGGGCCTAGACCCAACATTGACTTAGTGAGGATTTTTGTTAGTCAGAGGTAGAATATCAAAGGGCAGGTTGAGGTGTCGACTCTCCCTTGAGGTTTTTTCTCCTTTGTGTTCTCTTGCGCTGAGGATATTTTGACTATCCTCTATTGTAGCCCTAGGATTATGGGGAGGTCTTCCTTAACCCATAATAAGTGGAGTCTGAATATGGACTTGTCTGATGCCTTTTTTGAAACTATTCCTATTTGGGTCAAGTTGTCAAGGCTTCCTCTGGAATATTGGCATGAAGATATTTTTCAAGGGCATTGTTGGAGTGTTTGGGGAACTCCTATCCATTCATCCAATGACGGCTGCTAGGAAAAGAATGGTATATGCTAGATTTTCTGTGGGGGTGTCTGGATCTAAGGACCTCCCTTCGTCAGTTGAACTGGTGTCAAAGATAGGAATGTTAGTTCAAACTATTGAGTTTGAATCGTTACCTTTCGTTTGTTTCTTGTGCAAAAAGGCATGCTACTGGGCAAAGAAATGCCCTCAGAATACTAAGAAAGAATCTGACAAAGGATCGATTGTATAAAAACCCAAACTTGTGGATACAGAAGCTCATAACAAGAAGGAAGATATTTCACACGAGGAAGGGCCTGATGGGAGCCAAGAAATAAATAAGGAAAATTATGTTCGACCAAGCCAGAATACTAAAGTGAAAAAAATGGATCAGGAGAAAGGCAATAAAAAGAGAATCCATGAAGACCAAAACGTCGAGGTTAAGGGTATGGGTCAGGAGATTATTCCTGAGGAGGCCCCTATTCAGAATGAAGAAGAGATAGCTAAGGGGAATGTGGTGGTTGTAAATGAAGGAGAAAGGGAATTGGTAGATGAACTGGAGGATGGAGAACTTTTACCCTGAACCATTGTAGACTCAACAATGTGGAAGAATGTACCTTCAAAGACCGACAATCGTCTCTGGTTCTTGGATCATCATTCAATAATATTGGGTTTAGTGATTTGAAGAAGATCCTTGAGGATGACTCTTCTTCACAACACTTTATCGGTGCCTTCCCTGACTTGGACCACAATGTTGTTATTCTGGACACCTTGTAGTCCCCGAAGGCTGATGATTCAACAGGTTTGGAGGGAATTGAATTTGAAAAATAAATGAGCTATACTAAGGTAGTATCAAAGAAAAAGAAGTCACAGCAGAAACCTAGAGTTACTACTCGCAACAGAGCAAAGGCTGACTGCAGGCCACAGCGAAGCATAGGGAGAAAATCTAACAAGTGGCAAAGAGAGCAGGAGTGCATGCAGAACATGACGGATGGGTCATAGAAAACGATCCATGAAAGTGTATAATTCTCTTGGTAAGAAATGAAGATCCATTCCTCGAATATTAGAGGTCTTAACAGTAGTCATAAACAAGACATAATCTGTAATACTGCTAGGGATCATAGATCAGACATTTTACTTATTCAAGAAACTAAAATGTCGAAAGAAAAAGTGGAGAAAATTAAGTTTTCTAAATTTTGTGAATCTCAAGGGAGCAACTCTAATGGGGCCTCTACAGGGATTGTTACTCTGTGGTATACTCAATTCATTCAAGGCACACCTATCTGTCATGATGGTAACCACGTGGCTACTCTATTTAAACATTCAAGGGATGGGTTCTCGTGGGTCCTATCCAATCTGTATGCTCCCAATAATAAAGTGCTAGGCCCAATATGGAAAGCTAATGTACTGAGAGGGGAAGGGTGAATCAATACCTCAAATCCTTTTATCAACAATATCTTCACTGTTATGCATAAACCACAAACTGTTGTAACACAACATAAAGCTAAAACAAATAAATAACAATCATACATGATTCACTCCATAACACATATATTTTGGTTACGTAGAAACTCTTGGTTAGAGAGAAAAACTGCGGTGGGGATGGCACCCACAACTTCACTACTGCAATAATAAAGGTTGCTTGGTTAGAGCTACATGTTCAGCTATTTCTGATAGCTTACCCTATTAGGAGAATCAAGATCATTAGATCTACCTTGCTAAAGGATTTTACAACACTTATTCTAACTGTTGCACCTGGTTAAAGGCTTTACAATTTATAAACTTTGTTAGAGTCTTTTACCCTGTTAAAGGTTTCTCTTACTACTTCAAAATATTATAATAAAATCTTTACAAATATCTGCAACTTTACATCTAGAATGTTATAGCAGATTCTATGTGCTCAAAATGAGATTACCTTGCTTATAGCATACCTCGGTAACCCATAAAGTAACTCGGTAAACCCTTCTGTTTACTCTGTTCTTTGACTGTTCTCTGAAATCCTTCTTGGTGACCTCTGTGTCTCTGACAATCGCATTACTCAGTTCTTCCTTATCTGTCACATGTGTCTTGCTTCACACACATTCATCTCTTCTTTTTTTCATATATTTTGATCCTCAATTCATGTTGTATAAATAGATATCTTATATCGGTGATCAGGTTCATTGCTTCGATCTTACAAACATGATTTATCGAATGAATAACCATACAAAATATTTCATTGGATAGATTACCTCAAAATCATACAAAATCTTTAAGTACAATTTCCAATGTGATAACGGTTCTATGTTCCTCGATCTTGTAACACATTTTCCCATGTGTGTCAAGATTCAATGAATCTGGTAACACAATTCACTCGGTGTATCATTGTTTATGCTCGGTAGACATGGAATGTTACTCGGTAGATAGCTCGGTGAATACTGTGCTCTGTGACTACTTTCTTCTATAACCGACTGCTCTGTGCATACCGACTGAATGTTTCGATAGTAGTAACCGACTAGAGTATATAGAATGACTTTGGATATAAAACTAATGGCAACTATAATAAGTAGTAACAATCTCCCCTTTTGACATTAGTTGAGATGTTTGACAAAACTACTTTCAAAGTCATAACTCAAAAATCTATATACTTACAAAATTTTGACAAAACTGATAGCATATACTTTTGTCAATGAAATAGTATATTCAGATATACTCCCCTTATCAATATACTATACAAAACTCTGATTTTGCATCCTCGGTGATCAATATTTTGTACTGGGTTCTGTTTGGTGATCACTGCTCGGTATACTCCCCCTGTATACTTTGATACGATACTCACTCCCCCTTTTTGACAAAAATCAAAACTTAGTTACCATTCGGTGGTGGCAACTGGTCAAAAATGGATTTGTACTTCATTCTGGCATCGGTGAGAGTGGCAGAGAGGGCATCCTTAACACTGTCCATAAGTGAAATATGAGTTGTAATGTCAGCTAACAGTGAAATTAGTCCATCTAAGGTACTTCCCTCTTGCTGAGTGGATAGGGAGGTAGCTTTGTTGATCTATTCTTGGACGGATGAAAGATGAGGAATGAATAATGTTTGAAGTGTCATTATGTCCATCCTTATCTTGTGCTCTTCATTCTTGAGTTCCAATTGTTGAGCCATGAGCTTTTGTAACTTTGTATAAAAATTCTGAATGGAATTTGGCTCAATGGTCAACTTATTTGAGAGATCGGTGATCTCTTTCTCAATCACTTTAGTTTTATTTTTAATATCTTTAATGAATAAAGAAAATGTACAGAGTTTCTGAAATAAATAAAGAATGTGCTTGAGTTGAGGGGTCAACTCAGCAATAAATTTGACAAGTTTAACTTTGCCAATAGCAATAGATTTTTGTACCTCTTCAATCATTTTAGTAGTGAGCTCCTTGTCCTTTAACTTGCTCAAATATTCAAATGCATCTACTCCAGATGTCTCTATCTTGGTTAGGAGTTCATCCAGTTGAATGTGGATGACGGCATCTTTTGTCACTATTGCTTCAGGTAGCATATCATTTAAGAGTTCTTTCACCTTCTGAAGTACTTTATTTTTCTTTTGAATAGCCATTTGCTTCTCCTGTTCGGCTTTGGCTTTGCATAGTTCACCGAATTCAATGAGTGCTTTCCCTTTTAATTTGGATATATCAACATTGGGCAACACTATTGGTTTTGACAAATCTAATTTGAAACTATGCTTTTTAATTTTCTTTTCTTTACCTTTCATCGGTTGAACTAAAACAATGGCTTGGGAGGCTTGTTGACCCTTGGTAGGTTGCTCGGTAGAAGCAACACTTTGGTCAGTTTCTTTAGCCTCTATAGTGTCCTTTGGTGTCTCTAAGCTTGGTGTCTCAGTTGTAGCATTTTCAGTGCTAGAGGGAGCTTGAGAGGTCTATTCTTGAGAAGTACCTTCTCCTGTTGTTGACTTGTGACCTTATGTGCCTTGTTCCGTATCCTGAGGCGCCTCAATTGAAATAGGTTGATTGACCAGAGGATGGGACTAAACTTGTTCCAAAACTGATTCACTAGATACAAGTTGGGCATAAGCATTCCCTTCTATCATTTCTTGTTCTGGTGCCTCGGTGTCCATGATATCCTCATCAACTTTTATAGTGTCAGTAGGGTCTTGCTCGGTGATATCAAGATCTTGCTCGGTGACATCAACTATTTCAACTTCAGCTTGCTCACCAGCATTCTTGATTCGAAAAATTTCCTACCATTTTTCTTTGGTCCCATTCTCTACATCCAAGTAAAGGCCATTCATCAATTTCAAGGCTCTTTGCTTAACTAGGAATTTTGTGTGGTAGTTTTTCAAATGTTCGGTGATCTCGTCTACCGACATGTTTGGGAAAATATGTAACAGAATTCTTTCTCTCATCTGTTTCTCTAATTCCATGGCATACTTCCACCTATTATCAATATGCAAATATAATTCATTTGGAAGAGATTTAGATGCTTCCAATGGGACCAATCAGAATTTCAATAGTGTGCAGATGACAGCTTCTTCTATTTGTCTCTTTTCATCTTCAGATCTAGATTCATATTTTACATATCTGAATGATCCAAATCCACCATATTGCTTCAGATTAGCAAAAAAAAATTCAACACTATGTACATTTACCTTTGTAATCTTGACAATCTGAAATTTGTTTTTGTCTTCAGATTCAGTGTCACTAGACTCTTTAGTCAAAATGAGTCTCCGAGTAGATTTCTTGTAAGTTTTTGTTACCTTGGGTGCAGTAACATTCTTTGTTTTCTTACTCGGTGATGCTGCAGATGCTCTTGTGTTAGGTCATTTTGTTGGAGGAGTCGGTGATACTTTTGATGTATCATGTTTCTTTCTTTTCAGAACTTTCCCTTTAGGCAATTCAGTGCTCAGTGTTATAACTGCCTCTTGGGCTTCAGATTCCTCTTTGATGATGGCTAGGGTACCCTTGACAGGTGTGGAGGAAGAATCTTCTCCAAATTTCTTCATTAATACTTTGATCATTTTTGTTGCCTTCCTTGTAGCCTTGGGCACTACAATGCTCATTTTTACTTTTTCCTTCACTTCTTCATATGTTCCATACCTCAGCTCGGTAGCATGCCTTGGTAATGTAAGAAAAGCATCTATCTGCTATTGTGTGATGTCAAAATCAATCTCATAACCCATAGGTGGCAAAGATTGAGTTCTTGGTTCCACAACATTAACATAGCAGTAATCAGTGTCCACTTCAAAACATATGTCATCCTTGTATCTCTCCACTAACATGGGTGGAATTCTATATCTGTTATGCATCTTCTCCTAAAACTTGTTGAAATAATCATCCATAATATCATTAAAATTATCACCTAGCTTCTTGATGAAGTCATTGATTTGATGGGTGATTGGTCGGTGTAGTTCCCAAACAAATTTACCGACTAATGGAAAGAGTTTCTCAAAATAGAAAAGCATGCATACCAGAAGTGATCCAAATTTTAGTGTATTAGCCGAATTTTTCTTCTTTGGCTTCCTTATGGTATTGAGATTCTCAAACAGGTTTTTCAACAATACCTCACATAAATCAATTTTCATGCCTTTCTTCACAATTTTATATGTGAAGTCGACTGTTGCACAAGGTACACTGTTTTCCCTTGTCGATTGGAAGAAACAATAACCTATTACTCTAATGGCAAACTTTAGCTCTGCATCTGTGACATTGTTCATTTTTAGTCCTCTATAATCAGATTCTACTCCGGTTAAACTGATCAATTCCTTCTGTGATATCATTTTTTGAGCTCGGGCATGATCATAAATAGGGTAGCCGGTGATCAAATGAATGATTTCCTTGGCGATCTTAAACGGTTTCTCTTCTATCCACATGAAGTCATCATGAACTCTGCTCAGAACAAACTTGACCCATTGGGGTTTGAAGACATGGGGATAGGTTAGCGCTTCAGTCAATCCCTTGATTTTGATGTGTTCATATTTTCTATCCATTTTACCATCAGTACACAATTCATCATATGTGTCTTTGATTTCAACATGACCTAGTTCCTCAACTCGACACTTCATGAAGAATCTCACATCCTCGACTAATAAAACTCTATCCGAAATGAGTGAAAATGTAGTTTTGTCATCCGGTTCTAATACAATTTTGGGAGTTAAAGAGTATTTCAGTGAGGGCTTTTCAATATTCTCAACAACAATGGGCTTCTGGATCTTAGGGGCCATTGCAGATTTCAGATAAATACTAACGAAAGATCCTTAGGGTTTGAAGACTTTCAAACGGCAGACGCTTTCTATTTAGCAAATAACAACTTGATATGATCGGTAAGCTATCTTGATAATGCATTGTGATTGATGTAAATACCTTTGAATTTGCTTCGTAGGAGGTTTGATCACCTTTTATTCGCTTTGCTTTGCTTTCTTGAAAACTTGGTGAGTGAAAAATGACCGTGCAATAGCTTTAAGTATTCATTGTACCTCATCGGGCTTCGTGTAGTTAGGTCAAAAAACATTAAATGCACTCGGTACCACTACTTCTTTTTATGCTTTTACCGAGTAGCCAGACTTCCTGCATTTACCGACTTGACAGGCTTCCAAAAGACTTTGATAAAATTTCAAATTTTCTAATGCATCTTTAATTATGCAGATTTTGAATTAAGTACAAGATGAAATAGGAACTGTTAAGATTTGACCTTTGAGAGAATGCAGCCCCTTCATACCTTTCCCGATTAATTTGGAATAGGTGCACCTAGCTCAGTAGATAAGGTGCTTTCTTCATTTGACACAATTTCCTTCTTTTTCCAAATCATCTGTAATTTTTCTTTTATTTCCTCAGTGTCTCCTCTAGGTTGATCTCTGCAATCTCTAGCCAAGTGTCCAGCTTTGTGACAATGAAAACATGCCATACCAGGATTTCTCCATGATCTTTGGTTGTTCATTCTAAACCTTATAAAGCAGTTGGCACTTATATGTCCATATCTTCCACAACATTCACACCATATCCTTGTATTGTAATCCCATGGTACTGCAGAATACTGTCACTAAGGATCTATGTGAGTTTGGTAGCCTCTAGTATTTGCTCGGTGTGTAGACCACATATAGTTTTTCTGCTTAAACCAACACTCCTCGGTACTATGTCCATATCTATTGCATTTTTTACAAAACCCTTTGAATTTTGCCTTCTTATAATTGCTAGTAGACTTTGTCCTACATTGGTTAGATGTGTGACCATATTTGTTGCAATTGTGACAATAAGCATTAGACCTAGTGACATTCGGTTGCTTACCTTTTCTGATTTGGCACATGTTAGCAGTGTGACCTTGTTTTCCACAATAGTTGCAAACAGGCTTCTTTCCTTTGATATTCTTCTTATTTCCAGCTTGCTTTGATGATTCTCCTCTCTCGGTTGTATGAATTCCCTTCTCGGTAGAGTCTTTTCCTTTGTAATCGAGTCCTGCTTCTTTGTTGGGTCTTCTTGTATTCAGTTTCTCATACAACAGCTTTGATGTTTCATAACTCTTTTTTAGTGTTTCCTTGGATTTCCTTTTTGTTTCAAGTTCATTGGTCAACCTTGATACTTCAAGTTTCAATGCTTGATTCTCATCATCTTTCAGATTTGCTTCATGATGTGCATAGCCCAATTGATCTGACAAATTTTGTTGAATCCCAGTCAGCCTTGTGATTTCATCATTCTTTTTAGATACTAATGCTTCAAGTTGTTGTTTTTCTCTTTCTAGATCTCTTAATTTATCTTTAGCTATCCTCAATGCATCAAGATTCTTAGTCATCTGTGTGCTGAAATGTTCATGTCCTCTTTTCATTGCTTTTAGTTGATCAGACAGTGCTTTGTTCTTCTCCTTCAGTTCTTCAATCATCTCTTCAGTCTCTTCAGATATACTATTCTTGGATGATGTTTCAATTTGTTCCACTAACTCTTGAGAGTCCTGCAAATCATTAGATAATCTCCTTCTAACTTTCAATGATTTTTGCATTTGTCTTTGCATGTCTGCAATCACTTGATTAGCATGATCCAACTCTTCTTGCAAATACACAATTTTCCGAGATTGTTTATAGCCTTCCATTGATAAGATCTTTCTCTTTAGGCTGTTAAACCCTTTTCCAAGATTAGAGCTCTGATACCAATTGTTAGGCCCAATATGGAAAGCTAATATATTGAGAGGGGAGGGGTGAATCGGTACTTCAAATCCTTTTATCAACAATATCTTCACTGTTATGCATAAACCACAAACTTTTGTAACATAACATAAAGATAAAACAAATAAATAACAATCATACATGATTCACTTCATAACACATATATTTTGGTTACGTAGAAACTCTTGGTTAGAGAGAAAAACTACGGTGGGGATGGCACCCACAACTTCACTACTGCAATAATAAAGGTTGCTCGGTTAGAGCTACATGTTCAGCTATTTCTGATAGCTTACCCTATTAGGAGTATCAAGATCATTAGATCTACCTTGCTAAAAGATTTTACAACACTTATTCTAACTGTTGCACCTGGTTAAAGGCTTTACAATTTATAGACTTTGTTAGAGTCTTTTACCCTGTTAAAGGTTTCTCTTACTACTTCAAAATATTATAATAAAATCTTTACAAATATCTGCAACTTTACATCTGGAATGTTATAGCAGATTCTATGTGCTCAAAATGAGATTACCTTGCTTATAGCATACCTCGATAACCCATAAAGTAACTCGGTAAACCCTTCTGTTGACTCTATTCTTTGACTGTTCTCTGAAATCCTTCTCGATGACCTTTGTGTCTCTGATAGTCACATTACTCAGTGCTTCCTTATCTATCACATGTGTCTTGCTTCACACACATTCATCTCTTCTTTTTTTCATATATTTTGATCCTCAATTCATGCTGTATAAATAGATATCTTATGTCAGTGATCAGGTTCATTACTTCGATCTTACAAACATGATTTATTGAATGAATAACCATACAAAATATTTCATTGGATAGATGACCTCAAAATCATACAAAATCTTTAAGTACAATTTCCAATGTGATAACGGTTCTATGTTCCTCGATCTTGTAACACATTTTCCCATGTGTGTCTAGATTCAATGAATCTGGTAACACGATTCACTGGGTGTATATCAACTCGGTGTATCATTGTTTCTACTCGGTAGACATGGAATGTTACTCGGTAGACAACTCAGTGAATACTGGGCTCTGTGACTACTTTCTTCTATAACCGACTGCTCTGTGCATACCGACTGAATGTTTCGGTAGTAGTAACCGACTAGAGTATATAGAATGACTTTGGATATAAAACTAATGGCAACTATAATAAGTAGTAACATAAAGTCTGTAGGAGGAAATTTTAGATAAATCTCTCTTCCTTTCGAAGTCGTTATCCCAACATTCCTTGGTTGGTTATGGAATATTTTAATACCCCTCTTATGGAATCTGATAAATTTGGGGGATCCTAGATACAGAATGATAGCAAATAGGGACTAGTTGACTTCATCAATGCCCAGTGTCTCATTGATTTGGACTTATCTGGAGTTTCCTTCACTTAATCTAATCGTCCTGTTGGAGCCGAGTTGATTCAAGTTAGACTTGATCAGGCCTTGATTTCAGTTGGGTGGATCCAGAATTATGTTTTTTCTCTGAATCCATGGTTAGAATCAGATTAGACCACTTTCTTATCTATTTGATGGTTGATCCTAAGAATGGCCCGAGAAGGAGGTTTCCTTTAAGATTTGAGAAAATGTGGCTTTCCCACCCAAACCTTTTTAATAGCGTGAAATATTGGTGGAATGTTCAAGTGGATGGCTCTGCTATGTTTTGGGTAGCTAAAGAGTTAAGGTATGTTAAGGAGAAGGTTAAAAAGTGGAATAGAGAAGTCTTCAGGGACATCTTCATTCAAAAATCTACTCTTCAGGAGGAGTTGAGCCTGATCTAGGATAAAGTCCAAAATAAAGGTTATGTGAATGATAATTTTGCTAAGGAAAGTGAGGTTCTATCCAAATACCAAAAAATTATAGCCCAGGAAGAGACCTTTTGGAGGCAAAGATCCAAATCCTTATGGCTTAAGGATGGTGATAAAAACACCAGATTCTTTCACATCTCTACCCTTAAACACAAGGTTGCAAATAGAATTGGCCACCTTGTGAAGAATGGAAGAAGAATAGATAATCAGGATGATATAGGTGAATTTGCAGTTGATTTCTTTGCTAATCTTCTGAAGAAAGATACTTTATTAAACCCAGAGGCTCAAGATATGTTGGTAGATATCATACCTAAAGTCCTATTTGATAACCAAAATCATAATTTGGCTGCTATTCCTTGAAAGGAGGAAATTAGAAGCATTGTCTTTTCTTTTGATGGCAGTAAAGCTCCTGGCCCTGACAACTTTCCTATGTTCTTCTTTCAGCACTTTTGGGAAGTTATGGAGAAAGATGTGTCCAATGTTGTGAAAGATTTTTTTGGAGCTAGATCCCTGTTGAAAGAACTGAATGCAACTTGTATTGTCCTTATCCCTAAGACATAGGGGGTTGATTCTCTAGATGCTTTTAGGCCTATCAGCTTGTGCAATTCTTTCTACAAAATTATTTCCAAGGTTCTTACTTTGATGTTGTTGAAGATTCTTCCTCTTCTGATTTCACCTCAACAGAATGACTTTGTGCCAGATTCTTGACTCTATCATCATTGTTCATGAAAACATCCATTCACTTTTGGAGGTGAAGTCTCAAGGATTTTTGCTGAAACTGGACATTGCTAAGGCTTATGATAGGGTGGATTGGTGATTTTTTTTTTAAAGTTCTTCAAGCTTTTGGTTTCTCTAGTAAGGTCTATCATGCCTGTGAAGTGAAATACCTGCAGCTGCAACACAAAACACTCAATAGATCATTACAAGCATGGTTAGAAAATTAAAATTAAATAAAGATGAACCATGACAAAGTGACCTATCACCTCCTAAGAGATGAGAGTGTGAATTTGCTCTCAGATCTGGATAAGCAATCCCAGTGACTTGACTACACCTAGACAGAGGATTTGAAATGATGATGATATGCAAAGATGAGATTGATTATGCTAGATTGATCCAAGAGACTAATTAAGCTAATGATATGCATGATTAATCTATGATGATGATACAATTAAGCTAGAAAAGAGATTGATTAAGCTACATGATTCAACAATTATGCTAGAAAATGATCAGATTAAATTAAATCTAAGATGCAATTGCTTAAAACAGCAATGCTCAAATGATATGCCTATAGTAACAATGCATAAGATGAAATGAGATGGGGATCCTTATTTCTCCAAAATGGGGGATATTTATAGGATTTCCAAGGCTAGGGTTGAGGTGGAAGGAATCAACGGTCAAGATTGAGTCTGAAGATATCAAGGGTTGAATTGGAGGAGGTTGGAGGAAGAGACACTTGTCATCTCTATGGTGACAAATGTCAAGGAGCCTTTCTCATAAAAGGGCAAGTGTCCAAGAGAGGAGACATGTGGCCAAAGTGCCATGTGTCTCAAGAAGAAAATATCCACACCATAGGAGGTTAGGATAAGGAGGTTAGAATGTGCAAGATAGGATAGGGTTAGTTAAACCCAAGGTTAGGTGGAATGGTTGAGGTTAGAGGGATGGTTAGGTTAGGTGGTTAGAAGTTAGGAGGCATGTGGGTAATTTGAATTAAACAATTCCAATAATAGGAAAAGACTAATTAATTCTCAACAACTCATAAATTGTTTTGTTTTAATTAATTAGAGGATTAGAAGAATTGATTTAAATGGGGGGAAGATTAATTAATTTTAATTAATTAATCAAAGGGGACGATGGAAATGAACCTATTAAATAAATCCTTAGATTTATTAATAAGTAGATGAAAGGGAGAATTTAATCAAATTGCCCAATGAATTCAATTAAATTAGGAAGGGCGATTAATTAAATAATTGCTTGTTTAATTAATTATCTTCATACCATTTTTAGGTGTATACATTTTACCCCTCTTTGAAGCGAGGTGTGATGACACGTTGATTCAAAGAATAATCTCATTTTGATGATGATATTAGTTCAATAGGATGCCCCAGCTATTGATTGATAAATTGTGGTATGATGATGCCCCCTCGAGAGATCAATTTGTTTTGGATCTTTGCGAAATTGATATCTTGATTAGAAATGATTTGATTTCTGCTACTGTGGTTAATGAAAATGCGAGTTCTACGATCACTTGATGTGGTTTTTTTATTATTGATAAATTTTGATTTATTAGATTGATAAGATCGAGATTCAGTCTGGTTTCAGGAATGACACCTTCTGTATAAGACAAAGATGATCAAAGCGTCTGGTTTCAAGAATGATATATCTTGTATAAGACATGATCAACATGTCTGGTTTCAGGAAAGATACATCCTATATAAGACATGATAGGATCGATTTAGACGTGATTGATTAATAGAATTGATAAGGTTAATTGGATATAGAAATGACAGTTGGTTGATATCAAGTTGTAGGAAGATTCAGATATGTTGATGTTGGTTCTATTGAGGGGGGAAATATAAGATTTTCAATGGGTTGATAATATCTAGAGAGAGATGAGTCATCATTCTGATTGCATATACACTTATGATGATACCTTGATGATTCCTGCAATAGATTTAACCTTGGATAAAATGAGCATGCGGGATCCCATGAAAGAATGAAATGCAAGCTAAATGCAAATGCCAATGCAAATGAAATGCAAAGCTATGATCGGACCAGTCACTGGGTTATTGCATTTTTTCATCATTGAGCTTTTTAGATGTGGAAAGTGAGTGCAAACATCAATGGTATAATTAAACTACGATGACCTAAGCACGACTTTCTTGGATTTTGATATGGCAAGTTAGCACAAGCATCGAGGTATAATTGAACCAAGATGACCTGAGTGTTGCTTGCGTAAAACATATAGTATTAACCATTTCAATACGAAATCGGAAATGTCTTCGATGATACTCCGATGATCATGTCCCGAGACAAATTTGCACATATTAATGATTAATTTACAGATAGCAGACAATAAAAATATCATGTTCCTTCCTTGTTCCTCTAGTCAGAGACATCCTGGAGTTACTCAGAAATCATGATAGCAAAAAATCAAGATAGAAAAGTTGAACAAGCATGCTAAAATCATTATCCAAAAGATATCATCCATTTAAAAGTGTGTGAATTTTCTTAGACTGACTTTGTGATAGTTTGATGATTGATAATTTGATCTCGTGTTCAATGTTGGATGTGTCTCAGTTTTCGCTTGATAAGAGTTGTTTAACTATTGTTCTACCTGTTTAATTAAGCTCAAAATGACCAAAAAATTTGCCCCTGGCTAGGTTCAGGATTTTGCCCCAAGCCTAGACACAAATTCATTATAATATACCCAATCATCCAAACCATGGCGAGGAGCCACCTGGGATGTCTATGTATGTACAAGGCTTTATTATGCATATGAACAGTGCTAAATGAATGCAAGTGGAAGGATGCATGAACTAATAGATGGAAGAGATAGTGGACAGATAGCGCCTGTTTGCCAAGTTTTCACCATCTATTTGTATTGCACTTTTTCTCATATTTGATTTTTTTTTATTTTCTTCTTTTTTACCTTTTTTTTTATTTTTTGCTTTTTCACTTTTTTTTTATTTTTTTTCTTTTTTAGACATAAAACTTCTTCAGATGCATGCTATTGATGGGTTCATCGAGTTGATCTTTGTCTTGTGTTGATAGCTGATATGCTCCTAACCCAAATATTGTTGTGACCACAAACGGACCTAACCAGTTTGGTTCAAAGTTTCCTTTCTTTTCTCGATCTGCCCGATTGCATGGATTTTCCTTTAGTACTAGTTCCCCAACTTGAAAGACTCGTGGTTTGACCCTGTGATTATTACTTCGGCACATTCTTTGTTGATATACCTTTAAATGATCAAAGGCATTTTGTCTTCATTCATGGATCAATTCTAACTCCTGCAATCTAGATGCTTGTTGTTCTTCATCTGGGATAAGACCTTTTAATGATACTCGTAGAGAAGGTATCTCTACTTCTATTGGCAGTATTGCTTCTAATCCATAGACAAGAGAGAAAGGTGTGGCACCTATTGGTGTGCGGATATTGGTATGATAAACCATAGAGCAAGGTTCAATTGATTATGCCAATCTCTGCCAGCATCATTCACTGTCTTTTTGAGGATTTTTAGAATAGTTTTATTTGATGCTTCTGCTTGCTCATTCCCTTGTGGATAGTAGGGTGTGGAAAATCTGTGTTGGATCTTGAATTTCTCACATAGCTCTTTTACATCCTGATTCTTGAACGGTCGTCCATTATCAGTGATAATGGTCATGGATATTCCATAACAACAGATGATGTAGTTCAAGATAAATGCAACAATTTGTTTTCCTGTGATATTTGTGAGAGGTATTGCCTCAATCCATTTTGTGAAAGATTATGCAGCTACAAGGATGAATTTGTGACCATTAGATGAAGAAGGATTTATCTTTCCTACTAGATCAAGACCCCATTGACAAAAAGGCCAAGATGTTGCCAAAGCATGAAGTTCTTGTGCTGGTGCATGAATCAAATTCTCATGGATCTAACATTGTTTGCATGTTTGAGCTATCTGAAAAGAATATCGTTCCATGGTTGGCCAATAATATCCTCAGAGTATGAGTTTTTTTGAAAGGGTAAGACCACTTGAATGAGTGCCACAAATGTCATTATGGACTTCATGTAAAGCCTTCTTAGATTCTTCTTGTTTGAGACATCTTAAAAGAGTACCGTCTAGACCTCGTTTAAATAGGGTACCCGCGACAAGAGTAGAATGGGAGGATTGGCGAATAAAGTTTCTCTTTTGATTTTTTGATAAGTCAGGAGGGAGGATATTATCTTTCAGGTATGTATAAGTTTGGCCATAGCGAGAGGAATCATGCCCAACAAGGTGACAGATAGTTTGGGAATCGGGACAATTATGAGTAGGGTAAAACAACTCTTCTACCAGGAATTCATAATGTTGTTGATTTTCCTGTGTCTGGAGGAGAGAAGCAAGTGTAGCCATGGCATCTTCTACTTTGTTGTCATTCCTTGGAATCTGCTGAAAAGTTATTTCTACAAATTATTTCTTGATATCATCAACCATATTTTTATAAGGCATCAACTTTTCATCCTTTGTTTGATAATCGTCATTGATTTGATTGATGACGAGCTAAGAGTCTCCAAAGACTTGAAGTTATGTAATGTTCCATTCTATAGCCATTTTGATACCTATAACCAAAGCTTCATATTCTGTTGTATTGTTGGTGCATGGAAAGCTTAATTTGTATGCTTTTGGAATTGTATGACTTTATGGTGTGATGAATAGAATACCTGCTCCTGATCCATGTTGTGTATATGAACCATCAAAGTATAATTGCCATGTTTTTGTGGTGACTGTTAGGATATCAGCATTAGGAAACTCAATCTGCAAAGGACAATTATCTTGAAGCAGGGCCTCAGCTAGTTGGTCTACAATAACTTGCCCCTTGATAGCTTTTTTGTCTACATATTCAATATCAAACTCACACAGGATCATGATCGATTTTTCTAATCGTCCTGTTAATGTTGTCTTGCTGAGTAAATACTTCAATGGATTGATTTTAGCTATCAACTTGATAGAGTGAGATAGTAGATAGTGTCTTAATTTTTTAGAAGCAAAAACTACCGCCAAGCATGCTTTTTCTATTGGAGAATAGTTGATCTCATATCCCACTAATGTTCTTCTGATGTAGTAGATGGCTCATTCTTTTTCTTCATTATCATGTTGTGCAAGCAAAACTCCTAATGATACTTCGGTGGTCGATACATAGAGTAACAACGGCTTTCCTGGAATTGGTGACATTAGGACAGGTGGTTGCATGAGATATGCCTTGATCTTGTTGAATGTGTCCTCACATTGATGGTCCCACTTGAAATGAACATATTTGTGTAATAGATGTGTAAATGGTTGACATTTATCTGCCAATTGAGCAACAAATCTTCTGATTGACTGGAGTCTTCCTTGGAGTGATCTTAGTTGACTTATATTCTTGGGAGATGCCATTTCCATGATTTCTTTGACCTTAGCTAGATCTACTTTGATACCTCTAGCTGAAATAATGTATCCCAATAGCTTGCCTGAAGTGACACCAAAGGCACATTTCTTAGGATTGAGTCGTAGCTTATACTGTTCTAACCTATCAAAGATCTTTTATAGTATTCCTATATGGTCTTCTCTGATGTATGATTTTTCCAAGATGTCATCCACATAGTCTTCTATGAATGTATGCATCATGTCATGGAATATTGTTGTCATAGCTCTTTGATATGTAGTACCTGCATTCTTTAGTCCAAAAGGTATGACATTCCAGCAAAAAGTACCCCATGGGCATGTGAAAGTTGTCTTTTCTTGATATTCAGGTGCTATTTTAATCTGATTGTATCCGGAGAAACCATCCATTAGAGAAAACATGGAGTGTCCAGTAGTTAAATCTACAATGATGTCAATGTTAGCCAAAGGAAAGTCATCCTTTCGACATGCGTTATTAAGATCTCTGAAGTCTATGCATATTCTGATGATTTTATCTGGTTTTGAAATAGGAACGATGTTGGATACCCATTGAGGATAAGCTACAGGTCTGATGAATCCTACATCCAATAATTTCTTTAGTTTTGCTTTGACTAGGAGAGCGATATGCAGATGCATTTTCCTTATTTTTTGTTTAACTGGCTTGGCTCCTAGACTGACATTTAAGTGATGTATAATAAGCTCTGGATCTAACCCTGGCATGTCTTCATATGACCAGGAGAATTGATTTGCCGGTGTTTGAAGAATTCTATATATTGTTGGATGCCTTCTTCTGACAGAGAAGTTGTTGGATGTAGGATCTTTGGTTGCTATGTTCTCCCAATGTTAATTGCCTCTGTTGGTTCGATCAAAATGGAAGACCTTTCTTGATAGTGCTCAGATAAAGTGTCAAATCTCTCATCTTTCGGTGCCTCGAGGAGGTTTTCACCATTAGATGCATCCTTTCTTTTTACTTTTTCCTGATCTAATGTTGCCAAGAAATGGTTTTCAGCATTAGAACTGATATTGTTTTCTTTATTTTCCTTTTTGCGACTAGGAGATTTGGCACCCACTTGACTAGAAGATGTGTTGCTGAAATTCCTGGTGAAATTTGTTGTGGGTTCGATTGCATTAAGATATACAGATATGGCGTGGTCATTCAGAAAGGTATCAATGGCAGTATGTCCTTCATTTTCCCAATCAATAAGTTCAGGGTGGATTAGAGGTAGGGGGTCCTAAGGTTGAGATGTTTTGAGAGTATAAAGGGTCATAATGGATGTATCAAATTTTCCAATATGTATGTCGATGTCTAGAATGGTACTCTCATCAGAATGACCTCGCACAAGAATCTCCTAATCATCCTCGATTAAGTCCAAGTCAGCCGAATGTGATTCTAATTCAAGTGAACTAGTTCCTAACGTTTGCCCTGCATACATGTGAACTACATCGACTCCTACATCTTCTTCAAAGCAATTTTCTTCAGTTGATTCTTCAGAGTGATAGGAATCCCATTCCCATTCATTAGAATATGTATCACTTGCAGCCTGCAATCTACATATTTGTTCATATAGTGTTTGATTTGTTTCTTCAGCTTTTGTTTCTATATCATTTATTCTTTCATATTCAACCTCTTCAAGACTGAGATTGAGTTCTGTCAACCTTGCTATGAGCTCTCCTTGATTATTACTAGGTTCATGCTTGTTTTTATTGAGATTTAAGGTTGCTTGAGAGGTGCTTTTAGTTTTTTTTTCTTATTGATTTGAAGGTTGCTTCTTTTCCCATTTCATATTTGCTTGTGTTTGTTGCTTAGTTTATGTTTCTTCTCTTTCAATTTCCAGTTGTTCTTGTCTGTTTTCATATTCTTCTTGTTGTTGACTAAAAGATGTGTCTTCTAGTAGAGTAACTTGTCCATATCCTAAGTCTGTTTTGTCTATAGCCTGTTGAGTGTAAGGTTGGATAGGTTCTAATATACCTTCTTTTCTTTTCCCTATAGGACCTATTCCAGTGTATCCCATTTTTCTTGAGAATGTTAAATCCTTTTCCATACTTTTCTGTAGGTATGCGGACATTGTTGATCTTTTGTTGAACTTATTCATCCTTGTATAGCCATTGTAGTACATCTTTGTCTTTTGTTTCCTCTGATAAGGTTCCAGCACTAACAAATGCTCCATCAAATATCGGAAGATATTTTACCATTGGTTGTTGTTTAGAGTTTGATGGTTTTCCAAAGGATTTAGGAGAAAGGGGTAATTGTGATATTGAATATTCTCCATTCCCACGATCTCTTAGCTGCATTTGTTTTTACATACTTGACAAAATTGAGGCAAATGATTTTTCTTTAGATTGTGTGTTTGAAGATGATGCCTCTCTATTATGAGGAACAATGACTTCTTGAGCTGGTTTGAGATTACCACAATACTGAAATGGATTTGAACCTATTGAGATTGTGATTTCCTGCTTATTGTAGGAAAACTTAAAGCACTGATGATATGTTGATGGAACAACTTGTATGTCATGTACCCAGGGTCTTCCCAAGAGTATGTTGTATGATAAGTCCAAGTTTAGAACTTGGCATGTTGTGTCTTTCTGTAAAGGTTACACTATGATGGGT
Organism: Cryptomeria japonica; assembly: GCF_030272615.1. Taxonomy (NCBI): domain Eukaryota; kingdom Viridiplantae; phylum Streptophyta; class Pinopsida; order Cupressales; family Cupressaceae; genus Cryptomeria; species Cryptomeria japonica. The sequence goes on along the minus strand of NC_081410.1, from coordinate 237,671,633 downwards.
AACATCACAATTCCTTAGAGGAACATTCATCTTCATCATAGGCTTTAATGGTGATCATTTTCTGGGGATCAACTGCATCTTCTGAATAACCTAGAGCACGGACAAGACTCAATGAACAAATGTTTAAGCCAGCTCCTCCATCTATTAGGACACATTTAACTCGTGTCTTATGAAAGATGACTTTGATATGCAAGGGAGAATTATGTGGATGTTGCAAGGACATGTCATCTTCTTCGGTGAATGATAAGCAGTGAGGGGTCATGAGGTGTCCCACCATGGTTTGGAATTTATCTATATCCAGATCTTTAGACACTGTTGTATCTACTAATGCTCGTTCAAGAATTTCTTTGTGTGTAGGTGAAAGCTTTAAAAGTTCTAAGATGAATATTTGGCCGGGTGTTTTATGTAATTGATCCACTAGATTGTATTGTTTTGTAGTGGATGACGTGTTTGTTGTAGTACCCGGAAAAATAACTTTAGCTTTGCTTCTTGTGATAGCATGAGCAGGTTCTTGATTTTGCTTTTCTTTAACTACAATCACATTTACCACATTATCATATGTATGAACGTAGTTTACCTTCACTTTACCCTTACCATTATTTGTTGTTGATGATTCACCTTTCTCATAGTTTGGAAGCGGAGTTTTAAAAGTTGTATGAGATTTGTTTATTGTATGTTCATCCACAGTTATTACTCCATTATCAATCAAATCTTGGATGACATATTTCAACCGCTAACAATTATCTATGTGTTGTCCCTTGTTTCGATGGAAATCACAATAATGGTTATCATTCCACCAAGGGGGTTTTAATTGAGGTTCATAGTTCCTTTCTTTTGGTAAAGTAATCAATTTGTTTGCGAGAAGTTTCTTTAGTGCAGATCCAAGGGGTTCACCAATGTTCCTAAATTGTCTTCAAAAGAAATTTTTTTAGTTGCTTTTTGATGATTGTTGTTTTGTTGAGCCGCTGCTGAGTGGTGGGATAAATTAAAAACCGGTTGCTTTGGTTTCACATTGTTGTTATCCACTATTCCATTGTTGACGACATTACGATTTCTATTCCAAAACATTGGCTTATCATTGTGGTTGTTGTTAGTGTTGTTAGGAGGATGAACTCTGTCTTTGTATATTTTCAACTCACCTTTCTTTATCATGGCTTCCTCCATTCTGATTCCATTATCAATCATCTTTTCAAAAATTTGATTTCCTTGCATTTTTAGATGATAAATCATTTTATCATTTAGGTTGTCGATGAATATGTCCATTTTTTCATACTTTGGCACTGTACAAGGGTATCGTGAAGCTAATCGTCTCCATCTTTGTAAAAATGTCACGAAAGTTTCTCCACTCTTTTGTTTGGCATTACATAGGTCTAGCATTGTTAGTTCATGTTGAATGTTGTAAGAGTATTGTGAAACAAACTTATCCACCAATTCTGAGAATGATCTGATTCTAGGTGGAAGTTTGGAGAACCATTCCATAGCTAGTCCAGTTAAGCTTTTCGGAAATAATCTCATCAAGTAGGTATCCTCATGTGCAAACTCCATACTCATTGTGCAAAATTCTTGTATATGGTCTTGAGGGTCAGTGCTTCCATCATATTTTTCATATCTAGGAGTTTCACAACCTATAGGAAATGGTATCATGTTTAAATTTATGTCGAATGGATAAGGATAGATTTCTTGAAGTGAGTATCTTCTAACATTTCCTCTCTTCATATCTTGAATTTGTGTTTGCAGTGTTTGTATCTATTGCGTGAGAGTTGTGATAGGATTATCAACATGATTTGTTCTTGCATAACCATGATTTTGCATTCTAGGAGGATCTGTATCTCTTCTTGTATCATCTCTACCCCTTCTTGTAGCTTCATTGGATTGAATGTTATTCAGAATTTCTACTTCATCCCTTTTAGGCATGTAATTTTCCTCATTGGTTCTAGTGTTACTAGGAATTGGCGTGTCATTCATTTTCAAACCAAAAATATCCTCATATTGTTCATTATTAGGGGTAGGGTCACTTTTCTTTTGTGTCAATTTGTTGACATCAAAATCTTAGGGGAGTGTAGCACCAAATTTTGCTAACATTAGGAAATATTTTTCTTCTTCTCCCTCCAATAATTTTTGCATAAATTTATCGAATTGAGGATCTTTTTTGATGTCTCTGACATGTTGCTTTGTTATTTCTTCTTCAACTTGTATTTCATCTTCGTGTTCCATGGCTCTATAATCTTTAGTTATTTCCAATGTTTCAATTTTCGTCTCTGTGATTTTTCGTCTCTGGCATCTGGTTAAAACGGGCATACACATGTGTTAGATATTGTGCTAGGATTCGATTGTCTAAAAAAAATTTTGATAGGTGATCAACTGTCAATGTAAATTTGATAGAGCGATATGACATGAAAAGATGGTTCAAGTGTTTAAAAGTTTGCAAGTTTTTTTTATCTTTGGTTTTGCAGTGCAATGATGATGATTTTGATAAAAACCAAGTCCAATAGGAATGATATATCCTACGATGTGGGACAAGGTTGTCCTAACCAAACATTGTAGTTTTGTGATAGAGGATGATAGATCCTGATGAGAAACTATGTTTTTGAGTGATCAGTTTATCAAAGAGGGTGATGATGCACTTTAAGATGTTAGATCTTGAACTTGTTGAATGTGAATACTTGAAAATCTTGAGGTGTCTATTTCTGGAGTTTGATTTGACAGATGATAACTTGACCAAGCGAACAAAGGACACAATCCAAGCATAGAATGACAGATGACAAGTGTTTATGCTCACTATAAACTGACCAAGCAAATATGATAGACCTGAAAAAGATGTGCAAGAAGACAATTGTGGACCAACAGAGACAAAAATTTGTACAACAGTTTAAGCAGCTTTAGACGACAATACATACAGGACCATACGACAAATCAAGAATCTCATATGACAAAGAAAAAGATCGTACGACAATTCCTACTGAGCAAAATGATAAACCAGAGGCCTCGTACAACAAAGCTTTTTAAACCATACGAAAGACGAGAAGGCTCGTGCGATAAGACTTTCTAAACCATACGACAAACAATAAGGCTCGTATGACAAAACACAAGCTCATACGACTCAAGACAAAACAGAGGTAAAAAAAATTGTTTGGACAGATTTTTTATCATTGAAGTTTGATGTTTTTCTTTTGTTTTCCAGTTTTAGAGGTTTGATTTTATGTTTTTAGGTATGAAGACACAGCAAACACGCGATATGATAAGTGACATCAAGCACACTATGCTACCTAACGAAGTTGGCTGAGAGAGAAAACCTTTGCTTGCAAGCTTAGGTACACACCCGATAGCTAATTAGAATACGGCCGCTGAGTCTCATGCAATGGATTCTCAACACCGTATTATCCGACTCCAAATGCTAATGGGGGCACGATATGGAAAGTGTCTTGGGAGAGTTACTATCTCTCTTGCACAAAGATTATCACCCTTTTGGAGGTGAATCGGATAGCTTCTAATTTAACCGAAACTAGTAAGGGATCCGTTCAGCGCGTCGGGGTATAAACTCAATTAAGAGGTCTCCCAGCCTTGAAAACCAAGGTTTGATATACCCGAAGGTACGGAGGAGAGATATTCCTGAGCACTGTCATTGACTTGATTTTCATCAAATCACATTTATTTTATAGTGGGTTGGAGTACTTGGCGTTAGTTGTTCCCACTTGGGTCGTTCCCCTCTCACCGGCCTTAATGGCTTAGAGTTATTAGCTCCTCGGGAGGGCAGGCCCGCTAAAGATATGCACTAATGAAAGTAAAGGATGAGTCTATCTTTCTGGTCACCTAAGAAAGGTGAGAGCATACTCGCCTATCATCAAAACACATAATACATGATTGTCCATTTCCTTTAGCAAAAATAAGTGTGCCTAGAAAGTTTAAAGAAGACATAAAGTTTGGTTGAGTCCTCCTAGGCAACCTGCAAAATAGATGCATTAGTAGTCATGATGTGTTTTGGTGAAATGAAGCTTTGACAAGCATAATCTTCGACAATCATCCTGCAAAAACCAGTTAGGCTGCCGAGAAACTCACAAACAGACCAGGGTTAGCATTAGTAATAATCAAATTGAAGCATGGAAACCCTAAAATGCAAACTACTTTGAAAACGCATAAGCAAAATTTTGTATGACACTATTTACTTGATCATATGAGTGTCTTTTCATGACCGTACAAGTGCAAAATGGAGCTTGTACGACAATTCAGTATCCTTAAAAGCTTGTACGAGAAAGAAAGAATTATCGTCTACATGCATAAAGGAGCTTGTACGAGGCTGAAAAGGAACTTGTATGAGATTCTGATTCAGACCCGGCCAAAAATGAATATTTATGGATGCTTGAGAGGCCAAAAATGAAATTTTCGGCCCCACAGTGGGTGCCAAAATGTCGTGCCTATGAAGTGTGATACCTACAGCTGGAACACAAAATACTCAATAAATCATTACAAGCATGGTTAGAAAATTAAAATTAAATAAATATGAACCATGACAAAGCAACCTATCGCCTCCTAAGAGATGCGAGTGTGGATTTTCTCTCAGATCTGGATAAGCAATCCCAGTGACTTGACTACACCTAGACAGAGCATTTGAAATGATGATGATGATATGCAAAGATGAGATTGATTGTGCTAGATTGATCCAAGAGACTAATTAAGCTAACGATATGCATGATTAAGCTATGATGATGATGCAATTAAGCTAGAAAAGAGATTGATTAAGCTACATGATTCAATAATTATGCTAGAAAATGATCAAATTAAACTAAATCTAAGATGCAATTTCTTAAAACAACAATGCTCAAATGATATGCCTATAGTAACAATGCATAAGATGAAATGAGATGGGGATGCTTATTGCTCCAAAATGGGGGATAATTATAGGATTTCCAAGGCCAGGGGTGAGGTGGCAGGAATCAACGGTCAAGATTGAGTATGAAGATATCAAGGGTGAAATTGGAGGAGGTTGGAGAAGAGGTTGGGGGAAGAGACACTTGTCATCTCTATGGTAACAAGTGTCAAGGAGCCTTGCTCATAAAAGGGAAAGTTTCCAAGAGAGGAGACATGTGGCCAAAGTGCCATGTGTCTCAAGAAGAAAATATCCACACCATAGGAGGTTAGGATAAGGAGGTTAGAATGTGCAAGATAGGATAGGGTTAGTTAAACCCAAGGTTAGGTGGAATGGTTGAGGTTAGAGGGATGGTTAGGTTAGGTGGTTAGAAGCTAGGAGGCATGTGGGTAATTTGAATTAAAAAATTCAAATAATAGGAAAAGACTAATTAATTCTCAACAACTCATAAATTGATTTATTTTAATTAATTAAAGGATTAGAAGAATTGATTTAAATGGGGGGAAGATTAATTAATTTAAATTAATTAATCAAAGGGGACTATGGAAATGAACCTATTAAATAAATCCTTAGATTTATTAATAAGTAGATGAAAGGGAGAATTTAATCAAATTGTCTAATGAATTCAATTAAATTAGGAAGGGGGATTAATTAAATAATTGCTTATTTAATTAATTTTCAGACCATTTTTAGGTGTATACAAGGTCATCGGTCTGATTTGGTAGCTTATATCCACCACTTCAACTATAGTTATTTTCAATGGATCGCCCTCTCATTTCTTCATAACTTTGAGGGGACTAAGGCAGGGTGATCCTATATCACCAATTTTGTTCACTATAATGGCTGAAAGTTTGGGAAGATTCATTCATAAAAAGGTGGTGGAAGGATCTCTAAAGGGCCTCATGTCATCCTCAACCAATTTGATCTTCTCTCATCAACAATTTGTTGATGATATTATTTTAATGGGAAGCTCCTTTGTTGGGGAAGCCAGATTCATTAGATCGATTTTATGCCTTCATGAAAAGGCTTCAAGATAGACGGTTAATAGAACCAAGAGTTTTATCTACTTCATTAATACTCTTGAGCAACGTCATATGAAGATTGCTAACATTCTTGGTTGCATCATATGTAAGCTCCCCTCAACTTACCTGGGTCTCCCTTTGGGATCTAAACCTTCTGGGTCCTTTTGGCTCTCTTTAATTGATTGATTTAATAGGAAGCTGGTTGGGTAGAAAGGCACCCTTTTGAGTCAGGCTAGTAAAATTCAGTTGTTGAAAGCTACACTTCAAATCCTCCCAATGTATGCCCTCGGTTTGTTCAAGATTCCCTCTAAATTTGTTGAAATTATTAAAAAAAAATCAGACAAGATTCCTTTGGTCTAGGGTTGAGGAAAGGAAAAGAATCCGTCTAGCTACCTGGGAGAATGTTTGTAAGCCAAGGAGATATGGTGGACTGGGAATTCGAAGCATTAAAACTTTTAACAATGCTCTTTTGGCTAAACAAGTCTGGATATCCTATGACTGTAGAAGGGAATGGAACACCTTATGGCACAATAAATACCTCTCTAATATTCATTCTTTGGAGGATTTTTCGAGTTCTTCTCATATCCTTGCTAGGTCTCATCTCTAGAACAATATCCTCAAGGCTAGGGAAGTGGCTAGCTGGGGAACCCATTGGAAGCGATTTTGGGATGATTGTTGGATCGGGAATCACTCACTTGCTTCTGATTCTACATTGGGATCTTTAAGGGATCTTTGTGTGGCATCATTTGGCTTAATGGTGGCTAACTATTGGAAGGAAGGTAAGTGGGTGAATCTTTCTGTTGTTAATCCTTCTCTAACTCATTTGCAACTTTCCCTAAACTCTTTTGGTCTGGAGGATGGTGTGGAAGATGACCTTATTTGGAAATTCACTCCTAAGGGTAAGTTTTATGTTGCTTCTGTGGATTTTTGTAAGGAACCCCATGTCTCTTGGTTTTCTAAGGTGTGGATCAAGGACCTCTCCTCTAAAGTCAATATGTTTTTTTGGCTCCTCTTTCTTAATAAAATCTTAACAACGAACAATCTTGTTAAGAGAGGCTTTTCTATCCCAAATAGATGCTACTTGTGCATGAGGGATGTTGAATCTGTTGATCATCTTTTTTTACACTGCTCTTACACTTTTGAGATTTGGGGACAAGTGCTTCACAAATGGGATCTTTGCTGGACTCTCCCGGGGGCCATAAAGGAGTTTGTTCACCAATGGAACCTGCCCTCAAGAAATCCTCTCTTGAAGAAGCTATGGTCCTTTTGTGTTTCCTCACATAGCATGGATTTTATGGAAAGAACGTAATAATCGTATCTTCAAGAATATCCATCTCCCTCCTGATATTATTTTCAAGAAAATCTCTAGATCCATCTCTGATAATCTCTCGACTCCAATGTTCTTTTTCAAAGTAGAATCCTTAAGGAGTATGAAGCCAATGTAGTCAAGGATTGGGATTTTATTCATCTTCTTCAAATGGTCGATCCTAGGGACAACATTTGTCAGCAGAGGAGTGACATGTAAGGAACAACTTTGTTGGACCCGAGGTGACAGGCTGGACTTGGAATTTGCTATGCATTTGTTCCACGAGTGAAGTCAAGGGAGTAAATTTAATGATAACTCATGCCATAATGACTCTGAGTGTTTATAGAGTTATTGATACTTTCCTAATTGAGACCGGTGGCCAGAGAGGACATAAGAATCGATGTGAGCTTATTTTGCATGCTTTGTGGGCGATTTTAAACATTTTTTAGAGTCTAACTTTCACTCTGAAAATTCTTTGCAATGAGTTTTATAGAGAGAAAGTTATAATGGGTGGTGCGAGAAAAAGAATTGAGTCACCTAGTTGTGTCCAGATGAAGAATGAAAAGAAGCTATGGTGGATTTTGGAGAAAGGGGGGTTTACTCCCTACATTGAGAGGCTACAAGGGCGTAATTAGGATGTCACAAACTATTTTTCTCAGAACTAGAAGGATGGAACAATTGTTCTTCATGGCCGAAAGGTCCTGGTTGATGAAGCCCTTATTGCACAGGTCATAGGGCTATCTATGGAGGGTATGAAGTATTACAGAGACAAATTGTATACTGAGAAAGTTGTGCAGATTTCCCCAAGGAGGCGGAGCAGGCCAAAATTGTTAAAAAGATGGCTAGTTACTATGACATTGTGGTCATTAAGTCTTTCTGGCAGAAGATCCTTAAGGTAATAATGAATTACCTTACTTTGGATGGTCATTATACTAGGGTGTATGGTCATCACTTTGTTATATTGAATCATTTCCGTCATGGTGTGAAGATGTCTTTCCCTTTCTATCGTATGTCTTATTTTAGGGTTAATTTTAGTGACCACCGCAAGAACCCTTCCAAGTTTCCTATCTTGCACGAAGGCCTGATGGTCCTTATTGATGCCCATTTATGTTCTCTTCCTCCCCCTGATGTTTATATCCACATTGCTTCTAAGAATGAAGATACTAGTGTGAGTGAGTCTAACAATGAAGCTTTTGGGTCTGGGTCTGAAGGGAATTCTCCCCCCTTGAAAAAAGCTAAAATTGAAAAACCCTCGAGTTCAAAACCTAAGGTGAGGAAGGGTATAAAAGGGCCAAAGAACATTGTTATGTCCTCCTCTACTTCTGCTGAGAATGGATCCCCCTCTTCTAGCGAGAAGGAAGATGATGGTAAGGACCTTGAGTGCCCTAATGTCACGACCTCTCATTCATCCAATAAGGAGACTAGTAATGTGGGTGCAGTTGGAATTGAAGACCTTCATCTCAAGAGTGTCGAGCTTAACGATAAGAGGGGGGATTTTGATAATGTTTTGGGCATGGCTCGTGAACATGCTATTCACACTTTTAGCATGTTCAAATGGTTGTTCCATGAACTAAAGGAGATAAGGATCAACCAAAGTGCCCTGGGAAGCAAAATGGAAGTGATCCTTGCTGGTTCTACTCAAGGTAATCAGAACAATGTGGGGAATTGGACAGAGGATGAGAAGAAGTCAGTTATGAACTGCATCAAGAAGACGGGTGAAGGGGTTGATCAACTTAAGAAAAGGTTTGAGGATTGCATTACCCATGTTGAGGAAGGCTATAACAAGATCCAGGACACCCTCAAAACTATAATGGCAGGCAGTCACAAAATTGTCAAACAGTTTGTGGTTGTTATGAACACTATGGTGAATAGTTTGGAGCAGCAGGATAGGGTTGTTGTCATTATTGAGGATGATGTTGAGGTGGCTCAAGGTGGAGAAGGACCCATGGGAATATGAAGAAAAAGATGGCTATTTAGAATGTGGATTACAAAGCTATGAAGACTCTTGCTAATACAATGAATGTCCTTGAGGCTAAGGTCATTGAGACCCTCAAAAGCCTTATGTAACTGGGTCTGTGTTGTTTTCTGGTTGCTGGTAATGTCTATGTCTGGGTTAGGTATCCTTGTTGTCTTTTTGTGCCCAGTTGGGCTTTTGTTGCTTCTTTGGTTGTTGTTTCTAATGCTTATCCATGCAGCCCATTTTGTTTTGGATGTTAATCTCTGATTCTATTCCTCTTAGAATCATTTTGTAAAGGGTTTCGGGGTCCCTTCAAAACCTGTTTTTGCCTTAATCCAAAACATCGACACTTTATCAATTGTCCAATTTTCATCATTTTCGAATCAACCTTACATCAATTGTTTATTGTCATGACTTAATTGTTGTCCTTTCATTTCTATTTCATATCCTAGAGTTTTATGATTTAATCATTTAATCCTATTAACTTTTCCTTCTAGGTTAAATAAATTATTTTATGTATCCTAGGTCTTCTTGTCGCAGTTAAATGTTTCATTTAATTGGCTAATTACATCCTCTTTGTGAATTAATTAATGAATGAATATTTGTTAATTAATCTCACCTAATTTCTAATTTTCAATTTCCTATTTTTCTAATTTTCTATTTCCACCTATTTTTGTTAATTTTTTGAATTTCAAATTTCTTTTAATCTTCCCTCCATTTTTTCCCACTAATTTCTCCTCCTAATTGGCTCCCCCTTTTTGTGCTCAATTTTTCATAAGGCAATTAGAAAATTTTGAGGTCAATTTGTCATATGTCATGGAGCAAATTTTGTGCATAATTGTGTCATAATTGATGAGCATAATTTGCTCTCAATTTGTCATATTTTGGCATGAATTTTTTTCAATCAATTGGTCATGATTTTTGGTCATTTAATCAATAACTTTTCCAAATCAATTTTGCCTCTTTTAGTTCAATCATTCTAATTTCATGTCTTCCTTAATTTGTCTATAAATTTAACCCCTTTTCTCAATCAGAACTAACCACTTCTTGAATACCCTCACGCTGTCGAATTCATTTGCAATCTTGCTTCCTTGCTCACATTTTCATTTTGTAGGTGAAGCCCACATATTTGGAGGAGAAAGAGAAACAATGGAAGAGATATGAAGGAGATTTATGTGCTTTGATTTGAATTTGTTTATGAGATCTCACTTTCATTCCTTAATTGAGTGTGATAGGATCATTTCTTAGCTTATTAGGGTTTGTGGTTACCTAATTGATGGCTTTGATGTTTTCCATGATTCATATGTACACTTACAATCCATGAACCTTTGCTAAAACTCCATAAAGATTAACCTAGATCCCTTCTCTATCAATTTTGGACTTTACCTTTATATATGTATCCTAGGACTTCATCAACTTGATGATCAATCCCTTTATTAGCTAGACAGTCAGTGGCCTGATTTGCTTCTCTGTAAGAATGAGATATCTTGTACTCAGCTAACCGGTCCAGCTAAGCTTTGATCTATATGATTCATTTATTAAGTTTCCAATTCACTATATTCCCTTTCGAGATGGCATTAATACAAATTTGTGAATCTTCCAACACATAATCGAATACCTATGGAAAGAGCATCCATCTCAGCGAGATTATTCATTGTGTTGCCAATGTATCCATGAAGATCCCATAAACAATTACTCAAGCTATCATGAATGATACAGCCTACCCCTACTACACTTGGGTTGCCTCTAGCAGCTCCATCAAAATCCAATTTCGCCCACCCTTTCCCAGGTGGACGTCATCCAGAAACCTATCTTTCCTTAGCTTTCTTAGGCCCTATACCTATCGAAGCCGTAATAGCACTCCATAGATATTCAATTCTCTCATCCCACTTACAAAAATACGAAACCTTTTTTGAATGAATCTTGGCAACCACCACCTCACATATACTCTTTTTCAAATTAGCAATGATTTGATTATTCGAACTAATCTAATCACTAAAGATTCTTTTGTTCCTTTCATTCCAAATCTTTCAGACCACCAAGGATGGACCAACCAACCAGATGTCTGCCTAAAAAGAGTCTTTTCCATTAATTGGCCAACTGCTCAAAAAGCTAAACAATCCTTCCTGCCTAGTTGAATTCCAACTAATGGATTCCATGAACCAATCCCAACAAGATGATGCAAAGGGGCACAACAAAAGTAAATGGTTCATTGTTTCTTGATCATTTAGACACAGGGTACATATGCTAGGTCTAAGAATTCCTATAGATTTCAATCTATCACCTGTCAAGATCCTACAATGCAATGCTACCCACATAAAAGCGCCTGCCCTGGGAGCAACACTGTTGTGCCAACATAGTATTGATGGTCATTGGGATTCTCCAGTGTTTCTTCTAAGAAGATCATACCCTGCTCTGACATTGTATTCCCACGAGGATGTTGTGCACCAAACTATCTCATCCTCCTCCTGTGTAAGCACAATTGCTCACCTACACAAAGGTTCCTTGAGATTACTAATATCCATGTGCTATGGGACAAATGATTCCATCGTCTTCCAGGAAAAGGCAATTTTCTCCACATCAATGTTGTATACATAACCAACAATATAAACCCCAAACTGTCCTTCCACAATTTCCAACCAGTCAATATTATCAAAAAACTCAGATAGCACCTATTCCCCATTCCACGAATTTCTCCAAAACTTAGATTTCTTCCCATTTCCTATTTTCCAAATGAGATGATTGGTTATAACCTACCTGCTTTCCCAAATGAATCTCTAGATGGAGGACCCACCACTGAAATTTGCTAAGGTAAAAATTCTAGATGGATCATTGTCATCCAATTATTTCTTTCACGTTCACCACAATTTGCTAGGATGTCTATACATCTTCTAGGACAACTTGGCCCCCAAGGCCAAATTTTTCAAAATCGGTCTCCTCGGCCTAGCCCCACCATCTTTTTGGGAAAGACATGGAATCTCTCATTTGATCAGTGGAATTTTCCTCTCTTCATTAGACCCCATCCACGGGAAATGCTTTAATAAACTTTCAATTTTTGAGGAAGCTCTATGCATCAACATAGATAGGTATGGTTGATAATACTGCTAATACTATTTTTATCATGATGATTCTTCCAGCCTATGACAACCACTTATTCTTCCATGAGGCCACCTTTGCCTGACATTTATTCACTATTTCCTCTCAATAACAATTTTTGTTTGACCCCACAAATAATGGTGCTCATAAGTATTTAGATGGGAGGGAAGAGATTTGAAATCCTAACACCCTTGCTATTCTCCTCTGCATATTTTTATTAGTGTTGAAAAAATAAATTTTGGACTTATCCTTATTCATCTTCTGAACCGAGGTTGTTGAGTAAGTTTTTAATGTATAATTGATCACCTCTGCTTCAAAAACCGATGCCTCACCGAAGAGGATCATGTCATCAACAAACTATGAATAGCTAATAGGTTCAAGTTTCTCATCCACCACTATCCCTTTCCAAATAATGGCTTCTCTTTTGATTTTGATCTGCCAACTTAGTGCTTTTGCCATGATGACAAATAAGAAAGGAGAGATTGAGTCTCCCTAACAAAGACCATTAGCAAATTCGAAAAATCCATACAATGATCTATTTACTACAATAGAAAATCTTGGAGAAACAATGCAAGCTTTAATAATATCAATCCAAACATCAAAAAAAAACCAATTTTACTAAGAATGGTCGTTAGGAATTCCCAAGATACTTTGTCATAAGCCTTGCTGACATCCAACTTGATTGTCATACCTTTCAGTCAATCAACCTTCATAGAATGTATAGTCTTTGAAGCAATGATAATGCTATTAGTAATATCCCTACCTAGAGTGAATCCATTTTGCTCCTCTGACACAATTTTACTCAACAATTTTTTTAGTCTGTTTGTCAATGCTTTCAATATGATTTTGAAAATTGAGTTACATAGGGAAATAGGCCTGAAATTTGTCATTGAATCACAAAATTCCTTCTTTGGGACAAGCACTATAACTGTATTATTCAGGTCATGCACAAATATCTTACCTTTTCTGAGATCCTTTGTTAAACGAAAGACGTCCCTACCAATAAAGTGCCAACACTTATGGTAAAAACTAACAGGAAGGTCATCGGGCCCTGGGGCCTTATCAAGATGCAGTTGGAATATTGTCGCTTTGATTTCCTCCTCAGAGAATGGCTCCCCTAGCATTTGTTTGTCTGCAACCGTGATCATTCTAGGGATCTACCTAGGATGAACACCATAATATAGAGCAAAAATAATTAACCGCCTCTCTCCCAATTTCCTCTGCTCCCTCACACCAATCACCATTCTCCGATTTTACTCCGTTTATTTTGTTATTCATTCTTCTAGATTTGACAAAAACATGGAAAAATTTTGAATTATTATCTCCATCCTTTAACCAGGACTCCCTTTCCTTTATCCTTCCAGTACAATTCTTCTCTAGCCAATAATTCAGGAAGAATTACTTTTAACTCTCTTTCCTTATTGAAATCCTCTAGATACATTTCTTTACTAATGATTTTTCCATTGAAAATATTGAGCTTAACTTCCACCAGATTCTTTTCCTAAAAAAAATATTTTAAATATTCCTTATTCCAAACTTTCAATTTGTTCTTAATGAAATTCAACCTACGCATGAAACAGAAACCTATCAAGCCTCTATAAATATAACTCTCCCTCCACCAAGATTCCAATAGTTCTAGAAGAGAGTTATCCCTCCACCACATCAATTAGAATTTAAAATACCCTTTACTGGGCTTCTCACCTAGTCCAATGTGCAATGATACTAGGAAGTGTTCTAAAATGGAAATCGGAAGAATGGTGGATGGAAAAGAGAATTCATTTTCAACCCAATGATTACCCAAAAAAATCATCGATCTAATCTCTTTGCAAAATTCATGAAACCTTCTCTTCTATTTGTCCAAGTGAATAGACCATTGCTCGGTATAATAAAATGGAAATCGAAAGAATGATGGATGGAAAAGAGAATTCATTTTCAACCCAATGATTACCCAAAAAAATCGTCGATCTAATCTCTTTGCAAAATTCATGAAACCTTCTCTTCTATTTGTCCAAGTGAATACACCATTGCTCAGTATAATAAAATGGAAATCGGAAGAATGGTGGATGGAAAAGAGAATTCATTTTCAACCCAATGATTACCCAAAAAAATCATCGATCTAATCTCTTTGCAAAATTCATGAAACCTTCTCTTCTATTTGTCCAAGTGAATACACCATTGCTCGGTATAATAAAATGGAAATCGGAAGAATGGTGGATGGAAAAGAGAATTCATTTTCAACCCAATGATTACCCAAAAAAATCATCGATCTAATCTCTTTGCAAAATTCATGAAACCTTCTCTTCTATTTGTCCAAGTGAATACACCATTGCTCGGTATAATATCTAGTAGGCCATTAGATTCCACAAAGTCTCTGAAATCAAACATCACCCTATTATTTTGGAGGATCCCACCACTTTTTTCATTCAGATAAAGAATAGCATTAAAGTCTCTTCCAATTATGTATTTACTATCACCAAATCCTTCCAACAATCCTTTCAGACTATTCCAAAGAGCAGCTTTCTCCTCCATTTTTTTGTAGGTCCATAAACATTAAGTACAAACAATTGCAACCCGGAGGAACAATATGGAACCTTGCACATCATCCAATTTGTGCCTGTCTCTACCAGCATCAAATGAAACAGATTAGAATCCCACAACACACCTAATCTCCCTAATTGACCACACGCGTCCTGAAAAACACCTTCCCATCTTCTGCAATATTTGGAAAACAAGTTTCCAGAAACTTGATTGAACTTTGTTTCTTGAATAAGGATAGTATCTGCTCCCTCCTTAATTAGAAAACGCTTCACTAAGCGCCTTTTATCAGGGGCTGACCGGCCCCTAAAATTCCATGTTAAAATCCTCATCTCCCTCCAAGGGAGTCCCTGGCTCCCTTGGTCATTTTCAGAAATTCAAAAACGCTCATTAGTCCCTTCTCTGCTGTCTCATCCTTCCTCTTTTGTTTATTAGTTCTCCTACCTCTTCTCTTTCTTGCCACTCCCAATTGTTTTGTTGCAGATTGGCTTAAACACCTTGTCTCTACATTATGCAAAATGTCTTCTCCAGACCAATCCCCTTTCGAGAACCAGCATTCTTCTGAGTTATCTCCAGCCGAGATCAAACCACCCTAACCCTCTACTTGCTCCCCTCCTAAGGTTCACAATTCTATGCCTTCCTTCAATCCCTTTAGACTTGGGGTATCCTTGCCCTTCTTCTCCTTAAGTATCTTCCTAGGAATTTTCCTTATCATTCTCATTCGAAGGGTTGATGGATTCCTTCTGATAAGATCCTAGGATATCCCCTATTCCCCTAGCTTCTGAATCATCAATGATTGCTAATTTGGATCTTTTGTCCAGCATTCACCCCCAAACACTTGTGCCTCAAATAAATCCTTCTCTTTTCCTCTCGATGTAATCGCCATAACTGAATTATTATGCCCAAACACAGGAGGACGATTCCCTCTCTTCGGGGTCTATCTAACATCCTTACGTTCCGTCCTATGGTAATTACTCCCTATGATCCCTCCTATATTTCAGACCAAAAAATTTGTTTTCCTCAACTTCTACCTTTTGAATCCAATGCTTGTTTAAGGCACATAATCGTATTTCCTCAGGGATTTTTCTAACTGTTGGTATTTTCATTCTAGCATAAATGTACAAGTCCCCATTTACCAACTCAGAATCAATTTCTATCAGGGTCCTGAGAGATCTACCTATTTTCTCCAGGCACTCTTCAGACCAGTATTCAATTGGTAGATTGTATAGGTGAATCTATTATGGTGTTTCATATGGATCACAGACCAAAGGGTCAAAATTTGGAGCCCATCTTTGAATGTACAGATGATCTCCCTTCAATGTCCATAGCCCCCCTTCATTATTCTGTCTCTCTCTTCTTCCAGAGAAAAGATAGCAACGAAGAATGTTTTTGGCAAAAACTTAATTGAACAGTCGGTTTTCCATTCTTCTTTGATCCACCGATTTATTGTAATTCTATCCTTCTTAACCTCGATGAATCTACGTATAATGGCCTGATTCTGCATAAGTTCCCTATCAATGGTGACCTCTTCAGAGATATTAATTGGCTGGAATCCTGCGTGCATTTCCAGACAGCGACCCTCCTTTTCCTCCACCCAATTCGCCGAAATATCTTCGTCATCCTTTCCTGCAGCCTCAACCTCGCTCTCCAATAAGTTTTTAAAATGATCTTTTATTAAGAATCAAATTCCCTCTCAGTTGCTCTTTTCTTTTTTAAGTGTTTTGATTCTTCTATCATAATATGCATGTGCATGTTTTAAATTATAATAGTTGCATGTTTTAAATTATAATAGTTCCAAAGTTAATAAAAAGAGTTTTAAAAATATATTTTCAACATCTCCAAAAAGAATGTGCTAGAACCTTCAACTCAAATTCAAATGAAAAGCTTCAAAATTCTTTATCACTACCATCAAATAAATGATCCTCTTTGCATTAATGACATAATATAAAAAATCAATGTTGAAAGCATCAAATCCTTAGCACATGAAATTTAATTATCATAAAATGGCGATAGGTGTGTATATTAATCATTAATTAAGAAAGTAATGATTTTTATATAATCAATTAATTAAGCATGATTTTTTGCATCCATAATAATTATCTGTCTCTAAGATTGCACATCTTCCCTTGAATTCTGTATAAGAAAGGTGGTACAATAATAACCCACATGAATCACCATTATTATGCCAAATGATGTCATTTACTCACCTTGCTCTCTACTCAAACAAAACCTCTACTCAAGCTCCCCCTAGATACTTTTTTCGCATTTAAAATCCATAAAATTGTGTAGAATCATTTTCCCATGTCCTAGCACCTTTCCACGGAGAAAGAAGATGAGCATAAAAAGAAAGGTGGAGCAACATTTGTTATAGAAATTACTATAATATCAAGCTTTAGCAAACATTTTTTGAGTTGTGAGATGGTTTTTTTTGGTATAAAATTGAAGGATATCATCCAAAGCTTGTTGAGGAATTCATGCACAATAACTCCAAAGATTTCACCACGATCTTTGAATGAAAATTTAAGGTATTTCTTGAGCTCATCACTTAGTGTCTAAAATTTCTTCTAAAGGGATTGATCTTCATGGTGAAAAAAAATTGACTTGCCAAGAAATACTAGCTAATTTCACAAAGGAATCTAAGATCTTTCTTAGTAATTGCTAAAAAGAGAAAGGAGATAAAGAGCATCAATAGGGTTACAACATGTAGACACATATATTTCACTGCACTTGACTTTATCCTACCAAATAAATATATATTATTTATTTAAGTTATCCTTTATCTTTACCATTTACCTTTAATTAAATAAATTTACATTTATTTAATTAATTATAAACCTTAACCCCCAAACCCTGCAACGAAATCAATGAATTAATATATACTTAATTGATTTAGGCTAATTAACCTCCATTACCATTTTTCCTAATACTTAATTATACCTCACCCTCAATCTTTGTCTAGTTAATCTTATCCATTGAATCCATCTACATAGATTAGGATCTAAACTTGTCATCATGTGACAAGTGTCCCTACCCTCCTCTTTCTCACACATGCATGAGCATGCAAAGATCACCTTATAACCACCTTACCTCTTACACATGTCATAGACATGTCTTTTGCATGATCTTCCCATACGTGCTCACATTTGTGTGAGCACACCCAGCTCTTATTATCCTTGTGACAAGTGTTACAAGGCTAAGCCTTCAATCCATGTCATCTCTCTCAACCAATCCTAGCCATCCATTTGACATTTAATCTTGGCCATTGATTCCCCCCATCAAAAGTCTATAAATTGACAAATTTTCTCTTATTTTGATCATCCACCTTCTTCATTCTCGTGCTGCCATTTTTCTATCCAATCTAATCCTAAATCCTAAATCCTAACATCATGTTGTTGTTTTGAGCAACCACATTCCACCCAACTACATAACATAAAAGGAGCAAATCAAGTGGAGAAAGGCGTCTACTTCCGCTCAACCTGTGACATGAGAAGGTAAAAGACAAAATAGCATTGTTAATTTCATTTACATTATTGATTTTTGTCTTCTACCATTTCTTTCATCTTCATAATCCTTGTGCCTTGAAAGTTTGTTTTACCTTAAATATCAAAATATTTTACGTATGAGGGACAACTTGATTTAGTTATGGGTCTAGCATTTAGAATGTTAACCTACCTACACCATGATTCAAAAAATCCAACCCTAGAATCAACTTGCCCTTGTATTTATATGAATTTTTGAAGAACCATGATAGACAAACATAAAAACAGATTTGGATCCTTAAAACATCAGTCTTATTATGTAACTATAAATATCAAATTTTGAAAAAATAGAAGGCAAATAAGAAGTGGACAGTTTCTACAGATCTTTGAGATAGAGAAAATAAATTGGAAATTGGGGGAACTTATATAGCCACCCCTATAGTTCTTAAAATCTAAGTCAGCAAAATATGGGAATTTAACATTCATTGAGTAGGAAGGAATACTCTAAAGCCCCAACTCAACTACCCACAAAAGAATAAGTATAAAAACAAACCACCTCAAGAAAACTCTGAAGAGAAAATAAAAATAATTTCCTCATATGATGAGAAAGAAATAGAGTAACCAAGAGAAAAATAAACTAGGTTAAGAAGGAAGCAAGTGGTTTGCCTCCTTTTCTTTAGAGAAGCAAGTGCTAGAAGTTTGAACCAATGACCAAAGTCAAACAATGTATAGAGAAGGAAATCCTTGTAAAAGAAACCATAAGATAAACCTCTATTATGGAACCTTTGGAGGAGCATTACTTCCCCATTAATAAGATACCAACACAAGAGGATAGCCCAATTTTTGAAGATACAACAATGGCTTAGAAGGAAATAGTGCTTGAAGATCCTCTACAAAGAAGACCAATTAAAGGAAAAAACCTTATAACAACTTCACTAGAAGAAAAGAGAATTTCGAAAGGAACCCAATTTGCACTTCAATTATTAAATATGGACGAATATTTTTTAACAAAGGCATGAAATTAAAAACCTAAAAATGATGTTTGTAGGAAAAAAATTGTATTTAGAAGACCAATTGAAGCAACCACAAGAAATATCTAATGAACACTAAAAAGTATGAAGCTAAAGCATTTTTTCTAAAAAATAAAATAAAAAGTTACAAGAAACAGGTTATAGACCTACAAGACAAATGCAAATAGTTGGAGGATGCTAAAATCAAAGCTTGCAAGTTAAGAGAACTACTATTACTAACATATAGGCAACCCTCTATAGTACACACCATGTTCTTGAATAAAAAACTCTTAAGGTGGAAGTTGTTAAAAATCTCTTGCCTCATAATCCTAATGATAAGGAATTTTTAAAAGCATTTAAAACTGAGCTTAAAAACAAGAGAACCTATTCTCTGAATTCTTCGCACATAAGTCACTAATTGAACAACACTATGCATCTAGTTTAGAAAGGAAGACGACCTTCTCGTGATGTTTGATCTCATTTGCAAGGTCTCACACCTTAAGATTTTTGTCATTGTGTCATTGGAATGCGAAAACCAATTTTAAGACAGTGCAATTTCATGTGACAACAATGCCCAAAGCTATCCTCCAAACATCTCAAACTAGGCCTCTTGAAGATCTTTCCAACATACAATCAATTTAAGTTTCACTCAATTGCTTAAGAGTTATGAAATACCAAAACTAAATAACTTTTTGATATATTTTGAAGTCTGTAACTAATTATCCTCATTTCACTATCCATTTCAACTTCCAAGGACACAAGTATGGTCTCTTTGGTTTATGATGTGAGTCATAATTTACTATTTTTAATAAGTTTTATTCTCATTTGAAATGCATGAGTTGAATTTGAAGCTATGTAGACAAGTAATAGGCATGCGTCCCTTCCACAAAATTTGTTAGATTTGCATGAGCTCTCAACTTCAAATAAAAACCATTTTATTTTATTTCAATGGTTGTTTCATTTCTGTTTTTGTGTCAATTGTTAGTTACAATCAAAGTTCCCAGACTCGGACTCGGCTTGAACTCGGCAGGGCCGACTCGACTCATGACTCGGCTATGACTCGACAACGACTCGGCAATGACTCGGCAAAATAAAAAAAACCCTTGAAATTAAGAGATTTTTAACAATTTAAAACTTGTTTCATGCACCCATTATTGAATAAAGCCCAATTATAATGTGTGCTAGTTTGTTATGCCATGAAAGGCATGCTGGTAGAGTATCTACTTGTTTGGGGCTTCTGTTTAGTATTTTCTTTGGCCAAATTGAAATTTTGGGAGCACCAACATGAGACATCATGAACATCTTCACTTGGAAACTGTAAGGAATGCTTGTGTATGGTAGCATTAAATAGTGTGCTTTTTGAACTTAGGTTTTACCTTGGGACTATAGTTGATCTTGGTCTTTCTTGGACCTCTTAGTTTTTAGGCTATATATATGTTGGATGGAAGGGGGAATTGTGAGGCCAAAAGGGTTTGAAAATATGCTCCTCAGAGACATGTCCCTTGCCAAAAATAACCTTGTGCCCCATGGGGGGATTTTTTGGGATGTGGGGACAGGTAGGAAATGTCCCCAACTCACCCCCTTTTTTCAAAATTGTAAGAAACATCCCTGTTGTGAGGTACTCACACATCGCCCATTGCAAATGAAGACCCCCACTTTTTGCTTTCTAGGGTTGGCTCTTTTAGTTTTGTTGTTGTTCGTTTTAGTGTCTTAGCCTTTGCATTGAAGGGATTGAGTCTCTCAAAGGTCATCAAATCAGGTGGATCTCCTCAAGGTGGAGTGAAGGAGGTTAGGTCAGTTGAGTGATTAGGGGCTATTTAGATCATTCCTAGGGTTTTTGTGTACTATCTGGTCACGCTTCAAGTTGCTAAATCAAACCTTGGTTGAATGCAAAGTGTCCTCCTAGGTCCCGTCCCTTACATCAAGGTCAGAGTGAACTCGCCTTAAAAGTCTGGAATGTCATCCTGATTCTAAAATGCCCTGAAATTTGACTAAGTCTGGAAATTTGAAGGATCCTCCAAAAACTAGATTTTGCATTATAACTCATGGAGATCCGAAACCACTCTCAAACATCCTAACAATATATATGGAATATAACTTAAAGTATAAGAAAGAGAAAAGATGGAATCCTGACGAAGAGACTAACTTGTCAAACAAGTCAAAATATTGACCTGTCGTGGCTGAGTCTTGGAGCTTGGACTCGGCGAGTTTTGCCATAACTCGCCTGACTCGCGAGTCGAGAGAGTTATGGTCGAAACTCGCCGAGTCCGAGTCCCGAATCAGCAAAACTCGCTGAGCTCGGCTCGACTCGCCAACTTGGCGAACTCGCCGAGTCCGAGTCCCGAGTCAGCAAAACTCGCCGAGCTTGGCTCGACTCGCCAACTCAGCGAACTCGCCTAACTCGTGGCGAACTCGCCGAGTCCGAGTCCCGAGTCAGCAAAACTCGCCGAGCTTGGCTCGACTCGCCAACTCAGCGAACTCGCCTAACTCGCGGCGAGTTTGGGAACTCTGGTTACAATACACCCAATCCCACATATTAGCATTTTGTCTCCCAAAATTCAAAATAGAATTCAGATCATAATTCGTCTATGTATGTCTCTTGACATGCTCATCTTTGACTCTCTATGTATGTATATACATATACACGTGCATATGTGTATGTACATATACATATGTATATGGACACCCAAATGTATTCTTATCTTCATATATAAATAAATATTATCCGCCTCTCCATTTATTTATATTAAAGAATTTAATGGTCAATAGTAAAACTAACTTCAGTCTATTGAATTTTTTTATTAATATTTGATATACAATATAAAGAGAAGACAGACTGTGCAAGCAAAATTTTCATATAATTTTAAAAAAGATTGCCTATTGAAAAAAAATTAAGTCATTTTCAAATATAGATAAGATCCTAACATTGGCGTTCTTATGGACCAGATATTCTATTCTCGCAGACAAAAAATAAGAAATAATTATTTGAAAATATACTACATTTTCTCAATCAACACAATTTATATCTTAGCATCATATGGGCTATATACATTTGTAAAAATTTAGAAATAATTTAGACCCGCTCCTTAGAGCTCTTAATTTTACAGAACCCACCTAGGTACAAACTAATAGCCACTGTTCAGAAACAAAATAATCCGACACATTCTTCGTGATCATTATTCAACTGCCAATATCCAAATCACATGCAATACATTACTCGTGTATACAAAGGGCAATGGGATCCAACAATTTAGCATAAGATTGCCATGTCTATCCGAAGGAATTGTTTGAGAGGTAGTAGCTTTGATCCCAGAGACCATGGTGACCAATTTGTACTTCGAAAGGTGTTGATCTGAAAATCAGATCTAATTCCATGCATACATGGATCATCGGTATGACGCTCCCATAGACAGATTCACATGTGAAATATGGATTATGTGATGAAAGTACAGATAAAAAATTAATTGCATCCATGTGGCCGTCCATGCATTTGAACACACCTCTATTAGAACATATCACAATCTAGCTTTCGTAACATGCTGAATATTTCTATCCTAACTAAAATTACAACACCCCCATTATAAATGTGGAAACCAACTAGGAACTGATCCTCTGTTCTGATGGATTAGAAGTACTCTCTTTGTGGTAATTAATCATCAGGATTACCTTCCCCTCCTCTCAACAGCATGTAAACAATGATAAATAGACCATTCTTTGAAAAGAATCAAACCTCTTGTACTATATTAGGGGAGTATGAACTTGTATCAGTAAAGAATGACTCATCACGATTATAGCATTCATCTTTTTCTTCATCCCATTTCAGGACTTCATGTATATATTTGAAAGCTTCATCTACTGTATCGCAATCTCGAGCCTTGACTTGTGATACAAACAACTTGCGGTTGCTAATTGATGCATATAACTCTTTGAATTTCATTGCAACGTAATAGTATGCATGATTAGCCAGTGACGAATTATTATGGTGTGCCTTGACGGGACAGAAATCCTTAAACCACTCACATTCAGTAAGAGGAACTCTGTTGATTTTCTCTTCAAAAACATCAAATTTGTTGAGTAACAGCACACATGGTGTATTCTTGAAACAAGGGTGCCTAACAACATTCTCAAACAACTCTTTGCTCAAGCTCATCTTATTTCTGAGTGGACCATCATCTTCAGCCCACAACTGGTCATAATCACCAATGCTAACACAGAATATTAAAGCCCTTGCATCCTCAAACATTTCCAGCCACTTGCAGCCTTCATTCAAGCCTTTGGAATTCAACCTAATAAGCTGGTACCTGAAGGGCAAAAGTAAAATATTAGTTAAAAAACATCTGCCTCTGTGAAAGGTAAGTTAGACCAATTACACACTCACAGCAAAGAATACTATCCTACAGAAATGTACAACTAAGAAGTACCAACCTCACAGGAGGATAATGGTAATCAAAATTATCGTTGTACGGTTCTGAAACTGGGTTCTTCTCATGCAATGAAAATTCTACAACAGCAAGCCCATTGGTGTGGGTCACACCTTCTGCATATAAAATGTCTGTATCTGTGGGTTCATATTCATTGCTTGATATTTCAAGAACCTGCAACATAATACCAAAGTTGGCTAAAGAACTGTGATGATTTGAAAACAACCAAATTAATCTTCTATATCTCTATAAGTGATGCTAGCAAAATTAAATGTGACATTGACCAAAAATTTATGTGAGGACAGCCCACTTTATCATCAAGGTCATGATAAACTAAGCAAAAATCCTCAAGCAGCAGTCATAAAATGTCAAACTAAACAATCCAAACATAATTGACATTCTTCGGTGGCAATGGCAGTAAAAAGTTGTATTTTATTTATTTTGATAATTCAAGTAATAAAATTACATCAAAACCCAGACACTTCCTGTATGGTGGCATAGTCTGTGTTGTCATATATCTGTTGATCCTCAAGCAGCAGTCATAAAATGTCAAACTAATCAATCCAAACATAATTGACATTCTTCGGTGCCAATGGCAGTAGGAAGTTGTATTTTGTTTATTTTGATAATTCAAGTAGCTTCCTTAATAAAGTAATAAAATTACATCAAAGCCCAGACACTTCCTGTATGGTGGCATAGTCTGTGTTGTCATATATCTGTTGATCACACAGTTTCCAAATCCAAAAGTTCTAATCACATTTAACTGTTTTTTCTCATCTTTCCTGCTTAAGCAAACATAATATTGCCCTTTAGCCAGTACAAGTTTGTAATGGCATGTTTGCAATCGCAGAAACCACAATTTACCTTTTGAAGTGCTTGCTTAACTAAATTCCAAGGTCAAAATCTATGTATATTTAAGTGATTCTTATGCAGATTTTAGGAGCAATGTCATGTACATGTTTGATGTATTTAGCTGCATAACTCAACAACATTAAAAGGCATGCTTAGAATATTGAACCATATCTTAAATGAGGATTTAGAATGGCAGGGAAAAGTTATATTAGAAACTGAGATGGTTAGGATCCATTTTGGTAAAAATATTTTGGTGTACATTTATCAAAAGCAAAACTAAAATGGAAACCATGTAATGGGGAAATGGCAGGAAAAGACAAAGGCATTGTTTATTTAACCGGAACCATAGATCAAAGAACAAACCCGCTGACAACCATGCAGATGAAAGCAATGACATTAGATTAAAAATTCTAAGTTATTCATGATTTGAGATGCTCCATGAAAATGAAAATTGGACAATGAAATTGGAAACTTATATAAAATATGTGGATACCATTGATTCATCGTATCATGGAAATAACAATCTTCAATTAGACCAACATGAACTACAATATGTGCTGTATGGACCCCAGCATTTTATTAAAGATTAATGACTCCCCCAAAATGTGTAGTAATCAATTAAGCGACATATTTGATTATTTGAATTTTATATTGATTATTTGAGAATTCTTGCCAAACAAACAAGCTTAGAAGGCTCAAAAAGATATAAATCAATATAAAATTCGATAGAGTTTTGTGTTGAAAAAAAAATTCAACTTTTTTTAGGGGTTTACAAAATTTAGCAAGAAAAATTGTGGTTGTACAGATCCATACAGCCATACATCCATCATCCACCATTGCTACACAGCCATTGTATCAAGGAATATTTCTATCTACAAAATCCCTGTCATCAACTGTATCATTTTCTATTTTTTAAATTGAAAAAATTTATTGTAGGTCACAACACTAGGCAGGAACTACATCGGCAGCAGCCTTGGCACTCCAACTTTTTAAAGGGTTTTTGACCCCCAATCAAATCAATAACCGAGAGCTACAATCTTTAGTGCTCAAGGAGCAGGAGGTGGGTGGCTAGAGTGGGGGCAAGGGGGTGAAGCCCTTGGTCACCCCTGAAAAATAATTGAATCAATGATCGAATGATATTGAAAATTAATTAATAACGAATATAGAAGCATATATAAAGGAATTACAAGACAGTGTTCTAAAAAGAACGAACTGTTAAACTAAAGCTTAAAATGCTAAATAAAGCCGAAAAGCTAAAAAACTATAAAGCAAACTATGAATTCTTATAAACGAAACAATAGTTGACTAATGACTAGCTAAATGACCATTAATAGAACCACAAAAGAAGGTAACTGACTAGAAGAATTAATTATTCTAATACCCTCACTTAATGGTCATTGTATCAAGTTTCAACTAAGTACCCGATAGAAGACACTGCAAGTCTTTTGATCATAAATGCAATGCAAAGAACACTCTACTACTACAAAGACCCTCCTGCAAAGTGGTAATGACCAAGAATAGCTGATTCTGGATGACTGATGTAACCCTTACACGCGAATTATAGAGCTGTCACACATGAATTATAGAAACCTGAAACCATGATTTTGAGGAAAAATCGGCAAATCCTTTGGCAGAAGAGTACTAAGCACTGTTTGCTCCAACAACTCCAAAACAGACTACAAGATACCACGGTTGCAGATGTTCGCCCCAGCAACTCAAGGTGCAACCCAAACTTGACTGCAACAAAACACGATTTTTGAGGAAAGACCGGCAAACCCTAAAAACATAAACCCTCCAAAAGAGAATTCATGATTTTTGAAGAGAAAATCAAAAAACCAAGAAATCTGAGGTTACAAATCATCGTTTTTGTGGAAAAAACGATAAAACCCAAATAACAAAAATCCTACGCTAACATCGTGGATTATAGATGATAATTTTTAAGGAAAAAATTATCAATACTGCGAACAATTTTTGAGGAAAAAATAATGAAAACCCAGCAAACAATTTTTGAGGGAAAAATCGTGAACACCAACAGACAATTTTTGAGGAAAAAATCGTGAAAACCCTGAAAATGTCATGCGGCAAAAGCCTGATTTTTGAAGAAAAAATCAAATCAAAACCCTCCCATGATTTTTGTGGAAAAAATCAGAAAACTAAGAATAAGTTTTTAAGGCCAAAAAATTATAAAAAACCAAAATAATTTTTTAAGGGAAAAATATTAAAAACCCACAAATAATTTTTTTGGAGAAAATTATGAAAACCCAGAAAGATAATTTTTGTGAAAAAAATTAGCAAAACCCAAAATAATTTTTTTTTTAGGGAAAAATCATAAAAACCAAAAAACAATTATGCGAGAAAAATTTAAAAAAACAACCCAAATAATTTTTTTATGAAAAAACAATTAAAAAACCCATAGCAGAAAAATTTCTGCATAACCCGAAAAAAAGCCAAAAAGCTCTGCCAAAAACAAAAGTGAAAACCGCACAAAACCATGAAAACCGCTCACGGAAAGACAGTCGCGGGTGGAAAGCAAAGTACCAAAAACAAACCAGGTCGCGAAGAACAAAACCCGCGAAAATTGCTCAGCAAAAAAACCCTTGAAAATCACGAAAAACCGCCCATAGAGCAGAGAAACATGCAGAGAAAAGCTCGGCTCGGGAAAAAATATAAGTCACCAAAGATCGCACTGGATGTCGCGCGAAACACACAGCAGACGAAAAAAAAATTGCGCCACCCTCATGCAAAATCCGCGGGTCTAGAAAAATCGGGCAAACACAAAAAATGCGGGACAAAAATTCTTCACGCGACCCTGCAATGTCGCGAAAATCGCGAATTTTCAACCCTGCGAAAAATTCGACCTCCAAAAAGCTTGAAATCCACATGCGCAAAAAACCCTTCCATAGAAAAGTCTGTGATTTTTGGTCAAGAGTAGACCCACAAACCTGCCAAAAAAAAACCTCGATTTTCTTTTGACAAAAAAAACGGGGTAAAAAGAACTTCGCAAAACTCCAACAATTTTTTTGATTAAAAAAAAATCTGGAAAATTATTTTCAAGTAGGAGGTTACGAATTTGAAAAAAAAAAATTAAAAATTTGCCAAACCTTATAAAAGCCCATGGACCCGCTCTAATACCGTGAAAAATAATTGAATCAATGATCGAATGATATTGAAAATTAATTAATAAGGAATAGACAAGCGTATATAAAGGGATTACAAGATGGTGTTCTAAAAAGAACAAACTGTTAAACTAAAGCTTAAAAAAGCTTAAAACGCTAAATAAAGCCAAAAAGCTTAAAACTAAAAAGCAAACTATGAATTCTTATAAAAGAAGCAATAATTGACTAATGACTAACTAAATGACCATTAATAGAACCACAAAAGAAGGTAACTGACTCAAAGAATTAATTATTCTAATAACCCCAAGGCCAAGGGGCTACACCCTACAGTCACATGACCCCCCCACAATGCACCTTTGTCATAGCTCTACTCTACCCAATTGCCACCTAGCGACCCTCAAACCAACACTGCCTCGCTCAATCCAGTGGCACCACCAAGGCTCCACCCCAATAACAACCAACAATTTTTGTATTGCATAAAGTATAGATTTTTTTTTAGTGCCATAACTTGGGCATATCATATCAGGTCTTCCACAAACAAACAAGAGTTGGAAAGCTAGTTCCACATACTTTGCAGCCATCTATATGGTTTTTCCTTAATTTTTCTCAAGTACCTATTACTTCAATTTGAAGACACCTTTTCTGTTTTGACTTGTAACTTTGCACCATAATATTAATATAGGATCAGTTTTTATGTTGAGGGTTTCAATTTCACATGTTCTGATCTCTAATCTATATATGAGGAGTCTATAATTGTAAAACTACGAGTTTTTCAATTTATACTTCCATAATCACCATAAACAAAGAGTACTATTAGTCTTGGCATGATGGATCCTGAACCATCTCAAGCGGCTTCATCCCAAGCACTCTTTGGACTAGAATTTGAGAGATCTATGAAGACCTCCCATGCCACTCTCTATTCCCAAATGATCCTATCATGGACAATCTTGTGCCCCTTGATGATTGTGATAACCTACCATATGATGATGATAGAAAAGAGCAAGTTGATTATTTGGTGGGTCTTAATAGTTGCGATGGCATTGAGGCTTCATTCAATGCTCCTCCTCCTATAGAGACAT
This sequence comes from Cryptomeria japonica, assembly GCF_030272615.1. Taxonomy (NCBI): domain Eukaryota; kingdom Viridiplantae; phylum Streptophyta; class Pinopsida; order Cupressales; family Cupressaceae; genus Cryptomeria; species Cryptomeria japonica. The sequence goes on along the minus strand of NC_081410.1, from coordinate 237,642,896 downwards.
CCATTGAGTCTTTGGCTTTTATGACTCCTAATCAAGATTTGGAGGCTTCAACTTGTGCATTCCAATATTGGCAAATTCGTCTCTATGTGTTCATATTCATACATCTTGTGTGAACACTTCATCATAGAATACCCTGTATAGTCGGATGACATAAATTAAAATCACATCATCTCCAATTGTTGCTTTGGGTGATTCTTTGCAACAAAGTACATCATCTTCCAAAGTTGGTACATTGGATGAGTAGTTGACAAAAATTGCAAGTTTGTTTTGTGAATCCCATCTCGTAGACTTAGAGGACACACTTAAGGACATCCATCTCCTCCTTTGCGAAAATCCCATCATAGCTACTGTCACACCACCATTGTCTTCGGATCTTATTTTTCATCCATCTCCACATGGTCCTAGCTTGTCATTTTCATCATTTATTGGGCTTGTAACTACTTTAATTGTGGCATACTTTCATACTAACATGGCAACACTTGAGCAAAATTCATAAACAACAGCATTATACATCATGATCTTTCTTCCTTCAAGGGAAGGTATCCTACATCTATACTCGGTTTTGTTTCTTCCCAAGGGCAAGAACATCATTTGGTGTTCTTGATCTTCATCATCATCCTTTGGCAAGAACTGAAAAAGATTATTCATTGTGGGAGAGCTACATAGTCTTTCTCTCTCTCCTATATGTGAGATAGTGATTGTACATTGGTTACAAAAATAGTCCTTGGGGGGTCATGTCAAGTCCTCCTTCCTTCACTTGTACATGTTTGTTTGCATTTTTTCTCTTTTGGAGGGGGGTATTTTTATATGGGTTTTTCAGATTTCTCCTTTATACCATTTATGAAAGATTTGTTTGTACATAGATACTAACATGACGTTGCAATCGAAACCCATCCTCACATCATTGCATGATTTTATCATACTCCCTAAGTTGCGCTTAAGGGGATGTTGGTGTGAAAAAGGTATATTACTCAGCTAGTTTCATATCAGGTCTTATTTACACTTAAGCTTACTCGGGTCATTTATTTTATGTCTCATAACATAGGATTTAGACATTTGTCATGGTCTTAGTATGTCCTAGGGTTTCATCCTCGTCTTTATAACAAGGGATTCCTTATTGTACATTGTACTAGTTTTCATATATGCATCTAATGAATTATCTGGCTTCATAGCAGTTCCATTGCTTCTCTTCCATGGAAGATTGTTTTGGTTGCAGTTGGTCCTTGGCTCCTGTGAGGTTGATCAACATATATCTAAAGTAAAATACCATTGGTGGTAAACAATTTCCAAATAACTTCTGATTCTAGCCCACAAGGTAGATCATGAAGCAAGTCCCAAAGGTAGTTTCACATAGACTCGACCATTTCATGGCTACATCCAATGTCAAAATCACCAAAGCAGACTTTTGACCTTTGAAACCTGATAAGATGCACTATGAACTGGGAACAGCACAGCATGCCTAGAAGCAGCATCTCCATTTTGGCACATCCAACATAAAAAATCATCAAAGCAGACTTTTGCCCATTGAAACCTGATACGATGCATTATGAACTGGGAATGGCACAGCATGCCTAGGAGCAGCATCTCTGTTTTTGGCACTGAAATCCCAGGTAATCCTTAAGTTAGATCTTTGTAATAGGAAGGTCCAGATCACATGTCCATCAAACTAACAGATATTTTAAGGAAATAGCATGCAATGAAGGTGTGGGATGGTAACATTATTACAACAAATCAGATTATAGACCATACCAGAGATTCCTAAAGATACCTAAGCTCATGCTCTATCAAATGCAACCAAAGGCTTACATCATGCATTATCTCTATGGCCAGGAAAAAAATTCCCAGCTTCTCTATTTACTAAAAATTTTCAAAATGTTCCTCACAAGTGCAATTTCTGCTAAACATTAGCCAATATTTTAAATATAAGTAGTTAGTCTTAATATGTTTGAGAAATTGTTAGGAAAAAACAGTAAAGTATGTATTCTTGAAGTTGGCAATGTGTGTCCTGAGAGAAGTCAACATTGAATCTGAAAATGTTTGTGAAAATGGAAGGGAAAAACAGTAGAGTATGTATTCTTGAGTCTTGACAATTTGGCAATGTTTGTTGCGAGAGAAGTCAAAAAAAATATCCTTAAGTTTTTACCTAATTTGGGCAATACAGTCTGAAAGCAACAATTTTTCAGCCATAAGAATTTGCCATAATAATTCCAGAATTCCCAGTATCATGTATATAAATCCCTTGGTCACTACTACAAATCCTTCTCACTAAATCAAACAGTCAATCCAATATACTGTTAATCAAAATACTAATAGCTCTCAAGTGATGAAACATATTAAAAAGGCATTAATTATACAATGCACACCTTATCAATAACTATTAAAATCATGTATAACAAGGTTTGTTGGGTCCTAAATTTTCATTCTACAGAATACAACTACAGGATATTATTAAACTAACTAGGCATAACAAATCTTTTGTTCTTAAAGACTTAAACCTAACCAGTGTGGTCAAGCAGAAAAAGTTTGGGACCAGTTAAGTGAGTAAAATAGTAGAGTGACTAGGTGATAAAATTGAGTTTTCTTCCCATATACCTTTGGCTTTGTAAGCCTAGAAGCTCTAGCTGTTTCCCAATGTTCCACAGAGTTTCCTAACGTGGGCATGGAGGGACAGGTTTTGGGGATGGGGGTACGAGGGGCCTAAGCTTGGGGATGGTGGGGAGACGGTTGGGGGATAATGAGGGGACAACAACTGGGGGGCGGCAAGGGAGCGATGCTGAAATACATATAGTACTTGAAAATTTGGTTAAATAAAGATGTATACCTATATGACGAATAAGTAAACACATTGCAATGATTGCATTCTAAGTTACCAGGTTCAGGCCCTAGAGCCTGGATGCTGGTCCTGGTCTGCATCTGGTCCGGGTCTGCGTTTGGTTCGGGTCCGGTTCACTGGAATTCATCAGATTTTTCTTTCCATATTGATAAGCTAGGTTTGAGCAGCCACAAAACAGCGGATAATTATTAACAGTGGAATCAATTTTCATGCTATGATATAAAACTAAAAACTTTCGTAAGTTTTTTTTTAATTTATAAAATCAGTTAAATTTGTTTAATAAATTCATTGATAATTATATAATATAATAAAATTAAATTTATATTATATTATATTATAACATGTTATAGAATGGGCCATATATCTATATCTGCTGGGAGCATATAGTGCCGAAGTTGTGTGGGGAATCAATTTTCATGCTATGATATAAAACTAAAAACTTTCGTAAATTTTTTTTTAATTTATAAAATCAGTTAAATTTGTTTAATAATTCATTGATAATTATATAATATAATAAAATTAAATTTATATTATATTATATTATAATATGTTATAGAATGGGCCATATATCTATATCTGTTGGGAGCATATAGTGCCGAAGTTGTGTGGGGAATCAATTTTCATGCTATGATGTAAAACTAAAAACTTTCGTAAGTTTTTTTTTTAATTTATAAAATTAGTTAAATTTGTTTAATAAATTCATTGATAATTATATAATATAATATAAATATATTGTTTTTGTACTAGCAAACCAAAATCCCTTTTCAATTTTTTGCTGAATCGACGAACCGGACTCTCGAACCCGAACCGGTGCCCAAACCCAAACCAGCAACTTAGATTGGGATTGAACTTTGAACATTAAGTTGTAAAATATAAACTTCTTATTATTAAGTTATTAAAATTTAACTAGTAGTTTTTAATAGTAAATCAAAATATCGGCATTGCGGGGATGGGGGACAGGTTTTGTGGATGGGTGTAAGGGGAGCCTAAGTTTGGGGACAGTGGGGGGACGGCAAAGGGATGGTGCTGAAATGCGTATAGTCCTTGAAAAATTAGTTATAAAAAGATGTATAACTGTATAAGAAATAAGAAACACATTGCAATGATTGCATTGAACTTTGAACATTAAGTTATAAAATATAAACTTATAGTTTATTATTATTAAGAATTAAGTTATTAACATTCAACTAGTAGTAGTTTTTAATAGTAAAAATCAAAATATTGACATTGAAACAAGAATTTTCATAATGATGATTCATGATTACAATCAACAATGTTCAAACTTCAAACTTCAAAAACAAAATAGTAAATACTAGATAGTAATACTAAATACTCATGCCTCATGACTCATTAGCCTAATGCCTCTAATCATCCCCAAGCTCCTCGCCAAACTCCTCATCACTAGAACTGTTAGACCCCACATGCTCAAGCTCATCTACACCAATACCAACCCTATCTATGTAACATAATCATCAATCTATCTTGGCTCATTTGGCTCTACATCCCATCTATCTTTTGAACTATCCTTGTACGTAAGTGTGTTGCAGTCAATGAGATGCAAAGCACTCTTTCGGACTCTCCTTGTATGTAAGTGTGTTGCAGTCAGTGAGATGCAAAGCACTATGTAAAGCCACAAGCTTCTCGGCCCTCCTAGAAGTAAGCTTGTTCCTCTTAATGGAGTAGATGAAGCTATAAGTAGACCAGTTCCTCTCAACAGCAGAAGAACTAGAAACCAGGGACAACAAATGAATGGCTAGAGTAGTAGTCAAAGATCTAGGCCCATGCATACTCCACCACAACTTGGGGTCCTCCTATGGCATTGTCTCCATATCTATCTTGGCCACCTCTGAATATCCCCAAAGAGGCAAATTTTGTCCACTTAGTACAAATCAAGTTGGCCTCTATAGGATCATACATTTTCTCAATAGCCTTAATGAACACATCCTTCACCTTAGCATCCTCTATAGGTCTAATTTTGAACCTTTGCACATACCACTTCGAGTTCAATGCATAGGCAGCCATGTGTAAGGGAGTGTTGAGCTTCTCCCATCTACACTAAATGATCGATTAAACATGCTCGTTGTAGAATTGCAATGTGGGGTCCTCTCGCACAACAGCCTTCATTTGATCAAGCATAGAATCAATGCACTCATACACCTCTCTAAGGGAAGGTGCATTAGAATCCCCATATCTAATAACTTTGAAGACTAGAGTAATGATGGAGACAATATATTTGGCATCAACCGAAAAGACATCATTCTTCACTGCCTCCATCCTCAACCCCTATTGTGTCTTCAACTCAGGCCACCAATTCCATTTTGCTATCATAACCATTAGTTGCAATGCCTCTTGCAACTCAAGCATCCTCTTGAAGAGAATAAATTATGATGCATACCCTCAACCCCTGTTGTGTCTTCAACTCAGGCCACCAATTCCATTATGCTGTCATAACCATTAGTTGTGATGCCTCTTGCAACTCAAGCATCCTCTCGAAGAGAGTTAATTATGATGCATACCAAGTCTCTACAGGTTTTAAGAATTCCTTCTTGAAGAACCTGAAGAGTGCATGTGAAGTGTGGTGGTTGCAGCTAATCTTCTACACATGTCTAGCATGACTGACAATTGTTTTGATCCAGCTGATTTTACCCATGTCCTTGAGTGCAATATTCACAGCAAGCACACAACAAAGAGTCCACCAAATATGTTTATAGCTGCCTCTATCAACTTCCCTACATCTTTGCACACATGGGCCGCATCTATCACTACCTCCACCACAATTTGTGGCCAACCTCCTCTATAGCATCTTTAAAGGTTCTAGAACTGAAAATGAGCATCCTTGTGATGCCCTAAACAATCAATAGCACCAAGGAAATAAGGGGCCGATCTAGATGTAACCATGATATTGATGAGTGGACAATGCTTAATGTCCGTCCACCCATCCATGACTATGTTGCATCCACTTGTTAACCAAGTTCCCTTCATCTTCTCCATCAAAATATTGATCTTGGAATAGTTCTAATCCAAGATTGTTGTCCTCAACTTAGTCTCCCTTGGTGGCACACATTGTGGTCCAGCCCTTATTATCTTTGGCACAACTTCCTTATAATGACGAGAATGAGCCACATGGAATGGAATGCCATTGGCAAAGAAGAATTGTCCAATGGCATCGTTTGCCTCATCCTTTGCTTGCACATTAGTTAAACTTGCCAATGGTTGTGAAGATGGACTAGTCATCTTACATTTCCCCTTAGGCTTTGCTACCTCTGATCTGGATGGATTCGATGGCCTTAGACTCTACAAAGTAGAAGAAGAAACTCTAGAAATCTGATGACCCCTACCCCTTTGCGGCAAAGTAGCAAATGCAGGTACTTCATCTTCATTACAAACCCATATTTTTAATATTTCAAGTTCCCTTCCACCTTTTTACATGCATCTACACCTTTTCCTTGGACAAGAAGGAAGTGAGCATTAGTTCTTGTAATGCTTCCAAATCATTGAAGATTACACATGGCACTTCCACTTTCTAGTGCCCCCAGCTGTCTCAAGCTTTGCTGGTACCTCAGATGCAAATTGTTTTGAAGGTGACTTCGGATCAAAGCGGCCCTTGGCCCATTTTTGCAGAATTTGAGAAGGGCAGCCATAATTTTGACTCCCAATAGAACTTGTTTCAGTTTGAGTGTTACAGTCATCCCCCACTGCTTATATGCCAGGATCATCAAACGATTTATTTTCACTTTGAATTTCTACTTCAACCTCTTGACCCTCATCCTCACCCATGTTGTGATTACTCATAATGATAATGATCCTGCAAGAAACAATGATTAAAAAAATCAGAAAACCTATATGCTGCTGTCATAATTTATTAATTTCAAATTTGTCAAATTGAAAACATTGCAATTAGTTTAAAAATTTTGAAGTAAACATTGAAGTTTTCAACAATGAATTTGAGTGCATTATTGCCGACAAATTGTCAAATTCTGATATAAATCATCGAACAGCAAACAATGACAAAAAAAGGGCAGTGTTTTCAATTTTCATTGTTGCAAACTTGCAATCATTCATAAACAACAGGGTTTTCATTGTTTAAAATTTCAATCTCAAACAATAGGTGCATGAACAACGTGAATAAACAAAAAAATGTTTTGAATGCCTACCTTTAATCTTGCTGCCCTCTTCCTCTTGCAAGAATGAAGAATCTCCTCTTGCCTTGCTCCCTCTCCTAAGTTTCCTTCCAGCTCAATCTCTTAGTCTCTTCACTCTTCACTTTCAGAATGCAGCCACTGATTTTGTGTGAATATATGAATTAGAATGAGACCAAATGTCTCTTTTATAACTTTTTTGAGAGGCCATGGGGATTGGGGTCAAATTAGGGTTAGAGTTAGTCCCTTTGAAGTGACTTTTTTCTTCTCTTTTTCAAAAAAACCCGCTTGAATGTCTTCTGCTGCGGGAAACTTGGCCGCGTCCCCTCCAAGGTTGAGGGACATCTCAGCATCTTGAGGACGTCCCAGCATCCCCTTACGGCATTTCCCAAGAAGAAACGTCTCAAAGAGATCCCCTAGTAGAGGAAACATCTCAAAAATGGTGCAAGGTTCATGGTGTCGGTGGAGGGACAGCGGGGGGGGCCATTCCCCTAGTGTTTCCGCATCTCGGAAACACCTGGTTTTCCCAGGGGGACATGTCACCGTGGAACCAAGTTGTTTCCTCAAAAGGGGGCAGGCAGAATGTCTCCTCCCATCCCCACAAGATACACCCTCTACAAGGGGAACATCCCAAGGGCCAAGCGCTATTGCTCTGCTCTTTGGCATTTGCAATTGCAGCAGTTATATAGGCCAAAAACCAGTACGAATGCTCCTCAAAATTACCTCCTTCAAGAAGCTCAATTTTGGCAGAGATGACATGCTCTAGAGTCTGAAAGACGACAATGTCATTGACAAAGGAGGGATCCAAATTGTTTACAGAGGCATCACATCAAATGGAGAAGAAGATGAGGTGAAAAAGATTATAGGGATTGGAAGTATGGCTCCATTCACAACAATGAGATTTCCACTGCAATTCCGATGTTGGGCAGGATCCACCATGGTCATATGGTTCATTTGTTGGTGTTTTGTTTCAACCATTAGACCAACCTGCAAGTCTATGAATACATGACTAACAGGAGCCTTGAGGTGCTACTCAAAGGAACAAAGATGGGGAATTGTACTTGCAGACCAGATATAAGATTGTGCTTGAGTCTACAAAGGAGCTGTGTTACCTTCACCATGACAGCAGTCAGTTGATTGTTCACAGAGACCTGAAGTTGAATAACATTCTTTAAATATCTTACCTGTATTATATAATATTATATATTAATATTTATAGCCATTCCCAAATTTTAAAAAAAAATTGCTATCTCCGGAAACCCATCTCTGTGTCTCCATATCCCTGTATCCCAGAAACTCGGAGACAAGTTGCAAGAATATCAACTGTTGATCTTTATTACATTCTCAGATCCAATGCATAAGATCAACTCTGCTTATCAGTTTTAGCGTTTCCAAAGGCCACACCAATATGCACATAAAGATCAAAGCAAAAACATTTTAAATTTAAATGGGTAGTCAAAGTCTTCAAACTCTTCAAAGATATTCCATGCAGGCCCTAACAAAATTCCTCCAGTTCACATAGAATTAAGCAGTAAATAATAACCTGTTTACAAGTCAAATTCTTACCCGCTCCAAGAAATAACTAGCAACATCAGGAAGCATGTGCAATTCATTCCTTCTAGCAAATGTAGCTTGAATAGCTGGGTCTCTCCACAACTCTTCAACCACTGGTGCATACTCACGTGTAGCAGCTGGGAAAAAAGCACCAAACTCTCCCATTGCTACAATTTTCAGAAGCCAATCAGAAAAGGTCTTCAACCTTTGGTTGATGGCAAAAACATTTTGGGAACCTATTTCTTGTTCATTCTCCTCTGTCGCATCACAAATTGAACATAATTAGAAAAGAAATTATCCATTAGTTTTCCCTACCAAAAGTATATCTCACATTTCTATGAAAAATTAGAAAACGCAAACTCACATGCAAATAAAAAACTAGCCAAATTAAAATGCTTGCAATTATCAGTATGTTTGAAACAAACACATATAACGGAACTGTCAAAGTCCGTCCTTGGATGGATAGCCTTGTACAAGATTATATTGACTTGAAGAATGCTAGTCCAAGATTATATTGACTTGGAGAATACTAGTCCAAGTCACTCCCTGGAAATTGTATGTAAACACTAGCAAACAGGCTCAAGGACAGTACATCAATACAAAGGAAAACTTGTTTACTTAGATCTACAAATGCATGTTAATGTCTGGCTGCATCCTAATTACTTGGTGGAAATGGCATTCTGTCACAGTTTAACCTTAATTATATTCATAATTTATACTTTATAGTAACATAAATATGTGATTAAGAATAAGCAGAAAACTGACATAAAGGAGTTTTAAATCTGTATACCCACAGCAATGAAGTGTTTTGATCAGCCTACATGTAGCATGCAAATTTCCTTCCAACTTTAAGTGTGAGAATAAGGGAAATTGTTGACTCCTGAAACCAGCTTGTCCTTTAACTTTAGTTTGTCACCATCTAATTAGTCTGTTACAAATAATTAGCTCATGGCTACTATTTAATTTGACTAGATCTAGGTTAGAATTATTCTTTGTGTGGTCTTCAAATGTTATGAAAAAAATATTTAAGTTCAACCTTCAACAAGACACAGTAGATTAGTGTTTGTATAACTTCTATAAAAAGTAGGGACTTTTTTCCATCTCCAAGCATTAAAATCACCATGCAAATATGTTTCATCTTTGTGATAGAATTGTTTGATATATTTATGACAGAAGGAGAATTTTCATTTATTTTGTATTTCTTGTAGAATGTGGGGTTATTGGTGTTATTAAAAAAGAGATTGCTGTCTTCATTATAGTTTTTCAGGCCAAAAAAGTGATGGTCAAAGTCAATTTCTATCAGTGTGAAAAAACTGATCAAACTTGATTTCAAATAGTAAGCAATTCCACAATATCATCTACCCATTGTGTTTTGCTCCAAAGAGAAATTAATTTCAATTTTTAGCTCCAGTTTGAGAAAATCAACTTCATCATACTCCTGAGTTTTTAACAAGAAAAATAATATCTATATCAACTAGTACCAAACTTGATTGGGGAACCTTTTACCATTAACTACCTTAGCCATGTATTAAGAATTTCATTGTTGAATGTCAATTTTTTCACTTACCTATTCATGATGTAGGCCCATTCCTTTTTTAGCTTCTTTCACCTTTTCACATGTTAACATCATTAAGCATTGTCCTCTAGCATTAGGTCTTCAATAATCAAAAATGTCTCCTACAATTTAGGAAAATTCGAATGGAAGCTAGAATCCCATCCAACTAATCATTCTCATTTTTTACTGGCTTTGCTTAATCTCTCAGCTTCTAAATATTGTGTCAATTTCTTGGTTGAAGTTTTGACTCAACCATGTCATGCGTAATTTCTTGTTCTTCATCTAAAGCACACAATGATAAAGTGCAAAGCTCTGTTTGCCCATTCTATATAGAGTGATATCATGCATTAAGTACTAATCTAAATTAAAGTTTATTTGGCAAAACTTCAGATGATTATGAATGTCAATTCTGAAAGTTGCATTGCAGATAAAACAAGTTTTAAAAAGACAAAACTAATATATAAAAGTTTCTGAGTGTGAAATCTAAAAGTAAGAGATTGTGAATGAGATTAAAGACAGGATTAACAATGTCTTTGATATAAGTGAGTGCTTCTTGTAACTGTGATGCAAAAAATAATACACAGTTACAGCTAGAAGCACTCACTCACATTATTATGGACCATTAAAATATCACATATTTATGTTGCAGCATAATATTGTGGGGGCAGACATATTGTCCGATGCTGGTGATCACAAGATGCTGGAGGTAGTGGTAGATGACTGTTTAAAACTTTAAATGATATGCACGACGACACTTCTGATTTTTGAGGCAGTGGGCATCATTCACAGAAGATAGATAGCATTTGCCCAGCATTGTAATGGTAGATGGTAGTGCCCAGCAGAATTTAAATAGAAATTGACTAATAACATGGATGGCACAATAAATTAGCAAAATCAAAATTTCGTTGATATGAATGACAAAACACTCACGCATTATTTTCAGTTTTTTCACAAATTGAATGGGTACCCAGTAAGGTCCCTTGCTGGTCCAAGAGAACCACCATTTCATTCTTCAAAAGGAAATTTAAAAATTTAAGCTTTTTTCCCTCTTCCCATCCTTTCCATCTTTGCAGACTACTGAATGAATTTTGTGAGGAATGGGAAGCGGGCATGGGGGATCAAGAGTCTGAATGACTGTACTCTTCAGGATATCAGATTCACTTCAATTTTCTGCATTCACTTGTGAGTGGTGAAGATGTAAAAGCTATTGAATTGACTCTGCCTTTTGAGACCTTTCATCACTCAAATCAAATTTATTATTACACAAAGAACAAAAAGAAGTTTGATTTCTTAGCTGTAAGACAATGAATGAATGCACTCTTCAGGGTATCAGATTTATTTCAATTTTCTGCATTTGTTTGTGAATGGTGAACATGTAAAATCTAAAGAATTCGCTCTACCTTTTTAAGCCTTTCATCACCCAAATCAGCTTTACTATAACAGAAGTAAAACAAGGTGGATTTCTTAGCTGTCAGACAGGCTCAGATTGCTTTCCTGTGTACATTGAAGACATTATTTTGGCTTCGATGTAAGTCACCAATGGATTTGGGCTTTGAGTGTTGGTATTTAAGTAGTCCGTGGGATCTTTTTAAATGTCTAAAAGGGGAAGCATCAAGCCACAACATCAGAAATATAAATTAGATGAATGTATGGCTTTGGCTTAAATGAGAATCCTTCGGATGGATTCATCAATTTCATGGATCACCCAAGCTTCAGCTAGATTAGCTAGTAGTACTCTCTTTTGTCATAGTGCTATCATCCTAGACCCACACACCCTCTCATTTTCTTTCTTTGTTCGCAAGAAATACACATGTTGAAGAGAGCTCAACCCACCTCCACATCCTTTTCAACGAAAATATCAATCGAGCCCCCTACTTAGAGTAGGGCCCAGCCTTGAAAGACCAAGTTTCAATCAAGCCCACTATAATTAATTTGACATAACTCCCATATAACAAAGTAAAACACTACCTCTGTTAAGCATTGCACAAATTCTCATTTCCTCATTTTCAGGTTCTTATTTATGAAGTTACTGCATAAATGACTTACGATGCATTTAGCCAAGCCAATAGAAGAGATTCAGTTATGATGGATCTCCTGCAGCTTGGTTGAAAAGGGAAATCAGTTGCGGTTCTATGAACCCCAAGCATTCTCCTTGTAAACCGGAGACTGTATGCTAGTATTGTCAGAAATCAGTATATGCATTGCTGTGATTCTTATAAGAAATTGGCTGATCCTTCTCATGACCAGTGGAAATATTATGTCTTTAATTGATCCTTTTCCATGTTCCTATCATCTTTGTGTCTGGTTTGACAGGAAGTCAATCTCATGAAATATTTGATTTTTTTCATCAGTAAAATATCTAAGTCTTTTAATCATTGAGAATTTTGGATTTACTTAGACTCAGTGATTTCCTTCCCTACATGAACTGTCTTCAAAACTAATAGTTTATAACTTTATATTCTCTTGATGGTGAACATTCATCGGCTGTTAGTTCTTTTGTCATATTCAATTAAAATTTGGCATGGAAGTTGAATGGATGTCCAATGGAATATTACATTGCAAACCTAGAAATTGCACTCCATTTACACAACTTTCACTTCCTTGAATATCTTTACATGATGAGCTATACCGCAAGTGCATATCTTGAAGAAATTACAGCACTCTCAAATCCATATCTTAAATATCTCAAGAAGCTGATCTTGAGGAATACCATGCTTGAGTCAGCATTCTGCTCATCCTAAACAGAGGGACTTCTGCCCCTGGACTGCCTTTCATGTGCTGCCTTTCAAAGACTTCTGGAATTTTGCTTAAGCAATTAAGACAAAGGATTGACTTAGGAGATGGACTGGCAACAACAATATTGTGGATACTATATGCTCGGGTCTCTGAGCTTGAGTAATGGGATAAACATATCACCAAGGTCACAATTCGCCCAGTTTTAATCCTATGAATATTGTAATGTCCCTTTTTAGGATATTCCTGATTTTTTCCTTAACACAACAATATTTAATCAAAATGATAATAACTTTATCAAAGATTCAAGAATTTATAATAATATTCAGATCAATAAATTATAGCACAATACCTAAAATTGATCAAATCGTGAATTATCTGTAAATGATTAGAAATCTGCTGGATTAGAGGTTTTGGTCCCTTGCTCAACAGTGACAATACCAAGGGTTTTCGTCCTTAGCTTGCCAAAGAGCATGTAAGGGTTTTCGTCCTTCCAACTCTTAGCCCAACTTGGAGAGTTTTCGTCCTCCTCAACCAAGATTTGAGTTTTCATCAAAACTTGGTAAGAGCATGAAAGGGTTTTTGTCCTTCCAATTCTTGTGAGCTTGGAAGGGATCTCATCCTTCCTATTTGCAAGATACTTCCTCAAATTCGAAATTGATTGCTAGATTATTTTTTATTGCCTTTCTGAATAATATTTCTTGATGGATTGACAAATCAATATTTGAATAATGCTTAAATGCTTTTATAAATTATTGATGCTTGAACGAATTGATGTTTGAATGATACTGGAATGATTTCCATATATATAAGAAGAGCCTGGTACTGAAAACTGAAGCTAACTGTACTGGACTGAAATGTTGGGCACCTGTGTCTGAAGGTGGTGGAGGCTCGAGAGACGGCCGAAAATGGAATCAAGAAGCTCTGAACTTCCTCAAAAGTACAAGCTTTGAGGAATAATAAGGGACATTGGGTTTAGGAAAAATAGAGGGAATGTGGACTACATGTCTAAAAGCATGGAATTTTGGAGGAAAGAAGGATATGAGAACATAGGAGTGGGGTTCAAGGCTTTGAGACCCTAGAATAAAGAGCAAATCTTCCCATGGGTAGGTGCAAGAAGTAGGGTCCACAAAAAGTGCAAGTTTTTTTCCTTATTTTTAAATTTTGTCACAATTGGAAGAATCACACCCTACACCCTCTCTCACATCATCACTACTCTTGAAAACATAATTTAATTTACTTGCAAAGTCATATAATGTTCTATTCCCAATTAATTGATTCCTTGTTTCCTTTATGAATTGATTATTTATTGAATGATTTTCTCAATGAAATGATTTGCCCTTTATATCCATTTCTTGAAGGAGTCACCACCCTTCATTGCTGCCTTTAGAGAATAATCATTTATTTCCAAATTAATTGATTGCTTCCTTCATGTCCTCTTCTCATAGAATGATCTCTCCTTTATACCTCAATCCTTCAATAGTCATAACTCTTTATTTCATGCCATTTGACCATTCTTTAAACTCAATTAATTTTATATTTTATATTTTATATTTTATATTTATATTATTTTTTATTTTTATTATTTATTTATTTTTATATTTTAATTTATTATTATTAGATCCCATTTCAAAAAGGGTGCATTACAAACATCATGTATAATGGTGTCAACTACAACCCCTTGTCTTCTCATCTGTATGTATTTTGCTTAGTAGATTAAAATATGAGAGACATTGAGAATTTTGAATTTTGTATAGCTACCGCCCAGATTCTCCTATCAGGTGTGGATTAAGGAATTCACTTGAGAGATACCATACTAGGGTTTGAATTCAACTCATCCTAAAAAGAGGGACTTCTGTCCCTGGGTTGCCTTTCAAAGACTTTTGGGCTATTGCTGAAGCAGTTATTCTAAATGGTTGACTTAGATTCTAGAAGATAACAGGACTGGCAACAGTAGTATCGAGGCACCTATGTGCTCAGGTCTCTGATCTTGGATAACATCATGAACAAACATAATCCTATGAATATCATGTTTAATGGTCTCGACTCTCAACTGTAGCCCTTGTCTCCCCTCATCTGAATCTCTTTTGTAAAACTAATTGAAAAATGAGAAACACTGGGAATTTTCAATTTTATACGGCTACACCCAGATTTTCCTATCAGATATGACTGGGGAGACCATTTGAAATGAATAGGTATACAATTATTTTCATGCTAAAAGACCATACTAACTTCACTGAATCATAATCTAGAAAGAGAAAGTCACTAAAAATAAAAGAAGAAGAATGTAAAATTTGATTGTTGGCAAGTAATACAACAATTTATGGTTTCAGAAAAAGCGTATTCAAGTATATTGCATTGAATTTAATTATTTTAACTGCCAGCAAAAGAAAATTATATGATTCATAGCACCTCATACCACCTTGTTCCACAATGTCTTGGTCTATCTTCTTTTCTCTTCGACCATTTCTTTGTATCATACTCACTCACTCTTGAAAGTATATTTTTTAACAAAGCCTACCATTTCTTTTAATCTATCTCCAAAACCCCAGCATGGTGATGCCATAAGACTATATCCATTGCGCTCATTC
The DNA here is from genome assembly GCF_030272615.1 of Cryptomeria japonica. Lineage (NCBI taxonomy): Eukaryota > Viridiplantae > Streptophyta > Pinopsida > Cupressales > Cupressaceae > Cryptomeria > Cryptomeria japonica. The sequence goes on along the minus strand of NC_081410.1, from coordinate 237,627,491 downwards.
AAAGTCTGACAAAGCATTTCAATATTTTTATATTTGTAGCAACCATATAATTTCAATTACGTACATCACATAATAAAAAATGCTATTAGTTAGTATTTAGTAATATCTTGACACACCTGATGTGCTAGGTCCACCCTGCACTTGATGAGCACTGCTTCTAGTCAGGTTTTCTTCCTCAAAGCGTTCACGTCCCTCTAGCAATATACTAAGGTATTTGTACAGGTTACTTTGTATCATCAACTTAATATTTTGCACTTCCTCCTGTGAAAATTTGTCCCCCTTGTAGAGAAATTTTGCCTGTAAAGTTAAATAAAAATAAACAAGTAATCAAAATTTATATTGATATTCAATCAATGTAGAAGATCTAAAGCATTTTCCAAGAATAAGAAGTGTAAATTAGAAACATAATGGGCTAAGAGCATCAGCAAGTATCGGGCTAAGAACACCCATAAGATGGGGCATAAGGCTCAAAAATAAAAAAGTGACTATAAGATGATCTCAAGTTCAACCATTAAATGGACTTCCTACAATACCCTTGCTGTACTACTTCGGTTACTAAAATTATTCACATATAAAATAGGAATTTATATTGAAGTGAGACTACATGGTATATTTAGGATACTAATTTTTTAAGAGTTACCAATTTAAGCTCATCCTTCAAAATTTACATCAAAAAGAATTTATATCGATCCAAAATTATGTCATCAGATACAAATGATTCATTAGAATACTTGTGAGCATAGTTACAGTGTTGAGTCACACAAGGCAAAATTTTGTGGTGAACCCAGAGTTTTCAGGTTGGCCTAGACTATCCCAGACCAAATCTGGAGCTAATTGTAATTTTTTTTATTAAAAAACAAAAGAATTGGTAAATAGGGGAAAATGCTAAGTTACCCAATATTGGTTCCAGTGCAGATGTTGAGTTTCACTGTTATATTTTGAACACTATAAACATTACAAGTTTAGTACACACATTGAAAACAATAGTAATATATTCAAAATAAAAATATATATAGATAATGTAAGCAAATTTAACCATAATATGGCTGACTGTGCAATAAACTTGGTTTTATCACAATGAAGACCAGGGTTCAATTCCCCACAAATACCACTCCACTGGGCGAGGTCTTGTTACATGATACATTCTCAAGCAGTAGGCCCCCAAAAAATGGAAAAAAAAAATTGACCATAATATCAAAAGTTAAATGCAAAGTCACAAGGTGTGTGGTTGTGCTCAAGTACAGCAACAAAAAAATTCTAAACAAGTTTGTCAACTGATAAAATTCAGGAAAACAATCATGATTAAGTGCAAATGAAATAAATCTTCAACTTTCTTTTTTCTGGTGAGTGAATTGTGACCTAGGGCAGCACTCCCTTTAAATAAAAGTTTTCAAAAATAATAAATTAACTTTGTGGATCAACCCTGTATAGGTGTATATAATATATAATATACATGACTAACAAAAAACCTTAACCCACATAAGGCAGGGAGAACCAATGCATATTTCCATTAATTTACCATATTTAGAAAACTCCTAGGCCTATTGCACAAATAAGCCTTTCTTGTCATATCACCTCAGGGTCACTCTGCCTTGATATTTTTCAATCTCAATCTAGAAGTAAGCCTTCTTCTTCTTAACCACTGTCCAATCAGCTGAAAGATTGTATTCTCGTGATCCACAATTTGATGGGAACCAAAGAGGGGTTTTTGCCCTAAAAATAGTGAAAGGTCGACCCCTGAGGAATAGATTGGGGGCACCAGCAAATGACAAATATCATGATTGCATCATGTTGAGAAGACAATTTACTTGGAGACCTATCATTCCTCAAATCTGATTGCCTACAGGACAGCTGGGGATTAACTTTTGGCTCATTTGATCTACTGCTGGAAGGTGACTTCACCCCTTTTGACAGAAAGAGCGGGCTATGTTGGGCCTCTGCCCCTGCCACGATGTCGGTTTGGAAGAGGGATTAATGTTGCAAGCTTTAATGGCCAAAAAAGCTTTCTTGGAGCAAATGGAAGCTAGATGACTACAATCAAAACATCTGCAACATCTGAAAGGAATGTTGACATGATCCAATTTTTATGTCCACTAATATCCATCTTTCTTTAAGATAATATTTTCAGGCAACCACTTATCAATGTCTATTTCGACATAAATCTGTACAACGATGGTGCAGAGAGGAGCAGAAGGGCTGGACAACAAGTTTCCTCGTGAGTCACCAATCAATCATAGGCCAATCTTACACCAAGACAGAAGTAGAGGCAACTTTGTCTTTCAAAGGATCAAAAGTGTGGAACCACTGTTTCAGACTCCAAACATAATCATCCCATATCTGTGAGCCAGAGGTGAGAATCTTTTCTCTGTTAACTAGAGAGAAACAGAGGATAACAAAGAAGCCCTCTGCATAAGGGAGAATATTTACCTCCTTTTGAACAAACAAGAACCAATTCATGGAATGTAATGTCCCCATTTGGAAATAGGATTTAATAATAAATAACTAGCTTGCCGGTTCGGGTTCGGGCACCTGTTTGGGTTCGAAGAACCGGTACGCCGGTACAGCAAAATTTTGAAAAGGGGTTTGGATTCGTTTGGGTTTGCTAGTACAAAAACATGTAAAAAAAAAATTATATATATATTTTAATATTTGTGCAGCCTATAAGTATGAATTAAGATTAGCATGTCACATAGCATCATATAAACAACAAAACAAACATAAACTTGTAATCATAGCATCATGATCATACCATAATAGCATCATATAAATCAAGTTTAAAATCAAAATGACAAAATATTCAAGTATCATTGTTTCAACTTTCAACAATATAAAGTTTAATCATCAAATGGATCAGCTAATTCATCCAACTCCTCCTCCTCCTCATCCTCCTCATCATTGACATTGACATTAGATGAGCCAATGCCACTTGCACTTGCACTTGCACTGTAAGTTTGCTCACTCTCTGAGTTATCAAGTGTCAATGCAAGAAGCTAAGAAGCGGGAGCATCCAAATCAGTATGCTCTGGCTCTATATCCCACATCTTCGTTTCCCCTTGTGTGTAGTCACGTTGTTTGTAAATGTATGGAAATCAGTCTTCAACTCCTCCTATTTGATCTTGGAAGCCAAACTTTGTTCACCCTTCTTCAACCTGTTGTCAATAAACTTTTGTTTGCAACACAAATGAGGAGAAATGAGCCAAGATTATGTTTTAGAAGTCACTTTTAGGGTATAAAATTCACTTTTTACATGGCGGATTCCAAAAAAAAAAAATTGCATAAAATATGGCTTTTTGGGCCACCCAGCCGCCCGGGTTCGAACTGGTTTGATCTTGGTCCGCCCGGGTCGGAGCCAGGTTGAACCCCCACTGAGAAATTCTAACCCTGGTCAAACCAAGGCCGGACTAGACCCAAACCAGGGATCTGGACCGTACCGGATCCGAACCAGGGGTGTCTAGGGGCGAACCCGATAAGCCAGATAAATAATAATAGACATAAAATAGTAAAAATATACTATAGTATAATTAAAATTTAATTAAGTTAATGAATGATCAAAAGGCATGGAATGAAGAGTTGTGACTCTCTCAAACATGAGATATAAGAGGGAGAAGAGATCATTTGAAAAGGGATAAGGAGGAGGGAAGAAATGAATGAAGCATGTGAATCAAGGAAGGATTAATGGAAGAAGAAAGGAATGGGAAGTAGATAAGGAAGCAACTCTTCCAAAGAGCAAGAATTATGGAGGGTTGTACTATTTCGAAGGGTGGAAATTGTTATAGGTTGTGCCTCTTGCCAAAGATATAAAGGGAAGAAGGTTCATTTGAGGAAGCGAGGGAAGGGAGATCAATTTGGAGAATAATAAATCATTCTCAAAAGAAGCAATGAAAAGTGGTGACTCAATTGTTATGAAAAGAGGTGCCTCAATTCCTATGAAAGGTGGTGACTCTTCCCCCAATAAAGTATAACAGAGAGATCATTCCAAGCATTCAAGGATCAATCACTCACCAATCAATCATCTCATCAACAATCACTTAGTCATCATTATCCAATCAAAGGAATTCATTGAATCAATCATACAATACCATCGAATCAGACAGATTAGATTGAATATTAATAATTAAATGTACAGCAATTCAATTTAATACTGTACAGATTAGTTTGGTATGAGATTTCTGTAAAATAAATACTATATATATATATATATATATATATATAGATATATATATATATATATATATATATATATATATATATATATATATATCGATTAACCATGCATTGCTGTTTATGACTGCTTATATAGCATAGTGAATATTATTTGTATCCGTTCGCTACTGATTAATGATTTGCTGTTGCTTATGTCTGATTATTATATGTAAAACACATGCATAATACTGGAATTCTTTATATGTTCTGAATGATTATTAAAGTCAGCCATGGTAGAGGAAATGAGGGATTACAAGACCAGTACGGCGATGGGGTACCATTCTAGATATGCCACCTCATGGTGATGATCAAATGGTCCCATGAGGCCACGAGGGTACAAAGGGTACTTCCTTTGAGCTTAGAAGAGATGGGCTTTTGGGGCACCCTATTGTGAATACACCTCATCCCTCTATCATGGTGATTAACACATCAAGGAGTTCAATCATAGGAAGTGGGAAATGGATGGCAAGATGAGGGGGAATGGGCATAGGACACCTCACTAAGTACACCACCTCATACGGATGGCACGGGCCACATGAGGCCAAGAGGGATGGTATATCCACTCTTGGGCCTAGGGTAGAGGATCTCTACGGCACCCTATCAAGTCACCTTACCCTAGCTTCCCTAAGGTTGAATTCCATCAATAAATTAGGTATATTATATGTTTAAATTAATGTTCCTCTATTCCTTTTCTTGTTTTACTTGGAAATTGTGATTTTAGGGCAAAAACTAGGGCATTTACAAAAGGGGACATTACATGGAAGCCCACTCTTGAAGACATATCAAGTTAAGCCAAAAACCATAAAACCTACCAACAAAAAGTTCTTAGTTAAAGCACAATGTTTACCTCTTTTTTAACCAACAAGGACCAATTCATGGAAGCCCACTCTTGAAGACATTTCAAGTTAAGTCGAGCATAGTTGAAAAAATCAGACTCGGCAATAACTTGATAGTTTCAAAAAAAATTAAAACTCAAGACTCAACAAAACCTTAAGGAAAAACTCAGCAATAAATCAACAAATTTATCAAACATTTGAAAATACATAATATTTTAAATTATTCTTCAAAAACACCCATAGATAGTTGATTTGTAGAACATATTACCAATTTCTATCATACATAAACAAGGAAACGTAGGACCGCATCCCTAGGTTTTTTCAGGCCTCCCCATTTTGGGACACCCCGAGGATAGGGAGACATCCCCAAGCTATCTCCAAATTGTAGCAAAATTGAGGAAACGTCCCTGAGATGCAAGGACAAAGGGGCTTTACGTTGGGGAAGCCATCCCCACCATAAAGCCCCTCCACCACATCAAAAAAACTCAAAACATTAGGAAAAAAAACAAAAATTTATTTTCTTTTGTGGGCCCCCATACCCTACTCACCCTAAATGAGAAAAAATGGCCTAATTTCATTTCATTTCCATGTTTCATTTGTGAAAACTAAAAGAGTTGTAGCAAGGTTTAAAGGAATAGCATTTTTTAGCAAAGGATTGAAGGAACAGATGCAAAAGAGATTGAATCCAAGGCATCATTGGTAGTGGGACTACAATTTCTTCAAAGAGGTGAGTCATTTATCCTTTTATTTTATTTTTTCAATCTTTTTTCAAAGCTTAAAGCAAAAAAAATTCTAAAAAAATTTTTCATTTTTTTCGTTTAAAGTTGCATTAAATCTCAAGAAAATAACATGAGCAGCAGTGGGAAAGATTAGTGACAATGAAGTGGAAGAAATTGAAACAAATAAAAGTGCAAATGTTGAGGGTGGAGGTGAACAGACATCAAAACCATTTGAGTGCCCTTCAAAAGTCTTGAAAAAAGTATGCAAAAGGGATCTTTTAACTAAAAAAACCTCTTCTCCAACTTGTTACAGCCGTAGATACCAAAGAAAAAAATTCCGGGGAGACTAGGGTGTGGTATTATCACATTTGCAAAAAGGAGTTTGGAGGGAGCTACACAAGGGTACGGTCTCATTTTTTGTCTGCTACGGGCCATGAAGTTGAAGTTTGTCCAAAAATAAGAGGATGAGAAGAAAGGGGCTTATAGATTACACATGGAGGCGGAAATGAGGTCTCAAGGTGTGACAACGCCGGCACATTCTTCTGTAAGTGGACAATCATCTATGCCTATGCCATCCACAGTTGGTAGTACTAGTAATGAAATTGCCACATGAGGAAAGAGGAAGATTAGTGGTGGTGAGAGGCCAAGCATAGTTGAAGCTATATTTAATGTGCATGCACGAGATGCACCAAAGTCTTTCATTGCCAAATTATTTTATGCCCATGCCATCCCATTTCATGTGGCCCCTTCCTCTTATTTCAAACAATTTATCAAAGATGTAACCTCTATGGGTCCCTCATTCATACCCCCTAGAGATCATAAGTTGCGCACTACCCTCCTAGACAAAGAGCATTCTAAGGTTAATTTGCTAATGGAGGATATGAGGCAAACTTGGATCAAAACAGGTTGTTCTATTGTGATGGATGGGTGCGCTGGTATTAGACATAAGCCACTCATCAATATCATAGTCGCATGCTATGTTGGCTCTTATTTTTTTAGAGTTGTGGATTGTTCAGGGAAGCATAAGGATGCTGACTTCCAATTTAGCATTTGGAGAGATGCCAAATAGGAGGTTGGGGCCTTAAATGTTGTACAAGTGGTCACTAAGTCAACACGTGTGCGCAAATTGGTCGGTACGTAGTGGAGGATGCTTACAAGCACATCTTTTGGACTCCATGTTGCGTTCATGCATTGAAAGATATAGGAAAAATTGACTAGATGAAGCAAGTGGTGGCAAAAGCTAGAGACATTCAAATGTTTATTTGCAACCACCACACCTTACTTGCTCTCTTTAGGACATTTTCAAAGGAGTTTCTCAAATCTGTTGATGAGACAAGATATGCTAGTTACTTCATTTTGTAAGAGAGAATTCTTTAAGTGCATGAGCCTCTACAATTGATGATGGTGAATTCAAAATGGAGTAGATGGCCTAATTCAAACTCTATTGAAAAAAAAGCCATCAAACAAAAGATCCTCCATGACAATTGTTGGTCCCACTGTGAAGTAAGACATTGCTGATTTTATTAAATATTAAATTGTTGATTTTCATATTAAATTTCTAATTTTAATATTTTAATTTTATTGTACAGTTTTTCAACTTTCAAAGTTTCTAACATGTCAATTAATCTTTCTGAACTTTTTGTTTGCATTTTGCAGATATATTTTCTCTTTCATCTCACCTATTGCATATATTGTTAAATATACTAATACAAACTCTCCTATTCTTAGAGAGATATATGAAACATTTGATGGCATGCTTGAAAAAATAAAACAAGCAATTTTGGCTAAGGATCCTACTTTGGGATTAAATGAGAAACATTTTAAGCCCATTGTTAAGTAGAGGTGGAACACAATGAACACCCCGCTTCATATGGCAGTCTTTACTCTAAATCCCAAATGGTATGCACCAAGGGCAAGAAGGTTGCCTCCATGTGATGATGAAGAGGTGAAAGAAGGACTAATGAAGGCCTTCCAAATGAGTCCCTAATACTTCACACACAATGACTTGCCTTTACAAATCTTGGCGGTCCAACATTCAATAAACAAAAGGTGAGGTTGGATAGAGCTACATTAGCTCAAGCTAACCCTGTTGGATGGTGGACATGGCACAAGAAGGATGCACCACAGTTGAAGATGCTTGCCATTCGCCTCCTTTCATAGGTTGCCAGTTCCTCTGCTACAAAAAGTGTCATGTCCCCTCCTTGATCATTATATATAACCTAAATGAAGTAATTATTATTAGTTTTGTCATGTCCCCTGCTTGATCATTATATATAACCTAAATGAAATAATTATTATTAATTAATATAATAATTATCAACAAATGATTACTTGGAATCATTAAATATTTGTTTATTTATTAAATATAAATATATTATTAATTTTTTATTAATATTTATTAATTAATATTTAAATAAAATAAATATTACATATTAATAAGATAGTGATATTTAAATGTTTGATCAATAACAGTGTGTAACTGTAATTGATCAATAATAAAATAAAAAGTAAACATTCATTATCATAACAATGTAATTAGAAACAAATATAGTAATTAATAAATTCAGAAAACAAATATTCAATAAAAAGAATATATAATAGAATAGCATTCATCTTGATCAATAAATAAAGTTAATTATTAAATCAAATACCAGGTGGACTGCTGATGTCAGAGATTGTCCCCACAACAATAGACAGTGATATTCAGCAAGAGTGATAGATAATGAGTATCGGATTTAATCATTAAGGCAGCGATCATATATTTAATCTGTGTTAAGAGACGTAGCTATGACAGATTTCTAATAGTAACTTCATAGACATCGATTTGTATTTAAACTATGATTTAAAGCATGGTCGACTTCTTTACCTATTGAACAACAATTGCGGAAAAAAGTGTCAGATATTTCGGCAGGCAGCATAAGTTGAGAATCTCGTGAGTTCTTGGAAGAGATAGAGGATGTGGGGAGGATAACAATTATAATAAACAAGGATCTAATCCATATTACACGCGATTCATACCTGGTTTATAAGATTAATTATGTAGCAATCTGTATTCGAAGTCAGCGACTACACTTACACAGCGATTAGTTTGAAATGACTATTATGATAACAGCGATGAAGTATCAAACAGAGAGCCCGTACTAGCTCATGCCAACGTCTAATGATAGCAATTCATTGTCAATAGTTAGAAGATCAATGAATATAAAACGATACTGAGAAGCAATCGATGAATGAGGAAACAGTAAGGGATAACGATTATGGTATATTCCTAAAGTGTTATGCAGCGTCTAAACAGAGGCTAACAAGGTGAGTAGAGTTAACGTATGGATAGATGGCAACTAATTATCAACTAAATTAGTAATGTGAGGTACGATTAGATATGGTCACAAATAATCATTATGCACGAAGAGATACGATTTGTTATGTTGTGAAGAGATATAATTTAGGAGAGATATGTCCCTTCATTATTCAAGAGGTGCAACCCTTTATTTAGCAAGTTATAAGGGGAAGAACCAGGAAGTAGGATTGGGGGGATATAAAAATAGATAAAAGAGGAAAAAATATAATATCTGGCAGCCATCGATCAGATCAGATCAGATCAGATCAGAACTGTTATTAAGTTACAGGCAGTAATATCTTTGTTTTGGGTGGTATGCATGCGGATGTGCTTAATATGAATGCTTATTATATATGATGCATAATAATGTACTTATGTAGAATTTAGTAATAATATAATTATAGAAAATAATATAAAGATTGTAACTACTATAATATTTTATAAGAACTATTCGACAGTGAAAAATAATATAGTATAGTACTATCTGAAAATAAATATATATATATATATATAGAAATAATAATTTGAAGGAGCAAGTAAATCTGAGGTTATAAATCAGATTGAAATATCACTTCAATATCAGAAAGAAGATTATATCATCACCAATAGGATTCATGTTAAGATAGTTTTGTCTCCTAATCTATTTAGTTTTAAGTCATAAGTATGTTGAGATAGATTAATTATGGTTAAAATAGGCCTAAACCTACTAGGGGGCATTACAAAGAGGAATTGGTCCACAAATCGCTTTATTCACTCCATCAAGAGGAATAGACTTATCTCTAAACGAACAGAGAAGCTAGTGGTTGTGCATAGTGCTCTTTGACTTGAGGATTGTTAAACTCCATCTTTACAATGGGATGTTGATCTCGAAGACGTGGCCCAAATTAATGAGGAGGCACTAGAGAGATTGGTTGGGTTTCCGTTGGATGAGGCCGACCTTCATAGTGGTAGTGACTTAGAGGACGACTCCGATTTTGATGCATTGTTGAAAGATGCAGAAGTGTACTTACTTTTTTCATATTTTGAATTTTCATATTGTAATTGAAACTGAAAATGAAACTTGTAGTCATTGGGCATTTTGTAGTAAGTTTGTAACTTGTATGCTATTTTTTGATATCACATGCATATTGACAATGAGTTATGAGAGCAAGATGAATTAATTTTTCGTATTTGTTAATTTGTTTGACTTTGACTCTCAAGTGCACTTTCAATTTAGCACGAATGTTATGTATAAAGGTTCTAGAATGTATATCTGAATATTTTATCAATGTTACCATATGAATATTTAATATTTCCCTATATATTTTAAATTTTCCCTATTTTTAATATAGTCATCCCCTTTGCCATCCCCTAGCCATCCCCAAAAATGGTATGAATGATTGGGTACTCGAAAACATGTCCCCCCATCCCCTACCATCCCTATCCTAAAAACTTGGGGTAACATAGTATATAAATCAAAATTTGAGTTTAATACATATCATAGACCAAAAAATACAAGTTCAACCTCTGAGTACATATGAATTCAAGTTTCGAGATCAATGAAAATCATAAATTGTTTCAAGTGTAATCCTTGGTTGCATTTGACCATGTAGGAACAAGCGTGACACTTTCAAATGAGACTGTACACATTTTTGAGTCATTTGTGTAGAACACTTGTATTATTTTAAGGTTGTGAATAAAAAACAAAAAGTACATATATTAAATTTTGATTTTTTATAAAATTTTATCTCATTATTAATTTTGAATAATGTAAAAAAAATCAAAATATATATATAATTGTAATTTATAACAAAAATATAAATAACGATAACAAAATATGTGGTTAAAAATTGAAAAAAAAAACATGTTAGAAACTAAAACTTCTCGAATAGAATAGAAATTATTAAATTATGGAACTGGTAGTATATATATTTCAATTTTTATTGGGATTCATATGGTTGCATTTTTGTAAGTGCAGCTAAAAAATCTATTTTGCATGTCATTTCCCATCGTGCCCTAATTGCACTTCGCATTTGTAAAACATGCCATGAAATGACTTGAAATTGTTGTAAAATGTAGATTGCTTACCATGATTTTGTTTTAATCTTTATTTGGGTGATTTTTTCGCAGGTTTCAAAGGAAAAGTCACACACTCTAGACAAGTTTTCTAAAAAATCGCCACGAGTTTGCATAAAAATCGGCTGAGTTTTTGTGCGAATTACTCACCACTTGTTTTGGCACACGAGTAATGTAATGTCCCCACTTTGAAATAGAATTTAATTGTGAATATTAATAAATAAAATAAAATATAAATTAAAATATAAAAAAGAATATAATTAAATATAATTAAATATTTAATTAAGTTAATGAATGGTCAAAAGGAATGAAATGATAAGTTGTGACACCCAAATGAGGTATAAAAGGGGGAAGAGAACTCATTTGAGGGGGTAATTTGGGAATCTGAAGTGCAGATCTGATTGTGAAAGGTTGTGTCCCTTCCCAAAAAACAAAAGAGATCATACCCCTGACACCTTTAATAGAAGATATCCCTCACTTATTAATTCTTAATTAAAGAAGTATCAGTATAAATAAAAACAATTATTAAAATATGAATTAAACAAATCGCTAAAAAGTAACAACTATGCTTCATGTTTTTTATTTTTCTGGATTCAACTGTGTGAGTTTTTACGTTGCCAGATCAAACACCGTGATCCATCCTCAGAACAAGAGAGCAAATAAGAGAGCAAAAGAACAGAATGTTATTTTTCTCTTTTTAACTTGGCTTCCTCACTTTTTATGTTGACCTCTAAAAGAATAGTTTAAGAGTTAATATTGTTAAACACTCGTGACAATTTACGATATAACACGATTCGAAAGGGAATTAACAAAAATCAATGTCATGAAAATGGGCACGAACTAAAATAAACTATAGGATTTATTATTGAACAACGAATATTTTTCCTTCTTATCATTCCATGTCCCACTGCGAAAGTAGATCGACCAACTCTAGTCTTGGCAGAAACTTTCGAGCGGAGAGAACGCGTCGTTCGTATCATATTCGTACAAACACAGGACTCTGCCAACTATTGGTAGCTGAAACATCCTCCCCTCAAAAGGAATAAAATATTCTAACTCACCAAGAAGCTCTTCTACTTGAAGGTGGAATGCAAATCATTTCAAAAATATTTTTTCTGCAAAACCGAGCAGAATTAGCAATTTTGAATGAAATAATTCTCTATTGGCATGGACCGGTCTTTCCTCTTGGAAAAATCACTAGTAGCTAAAATGTCTCAAGTTCTACAACACGTAATTTTTTGAGACAAAAGTCTACACAATAATGGCTGAGAGATGGAGATAGGAACAAAAAATACTTTCACAACTCCACAAAACATATGAGATTAGTCAATCAAATCTCCTCCATCTCCTCCAGGGATGGAAACATAATGACAGGTCCTCTAGATATCAGAAATGAAGCTGTCTGGTTTTTTGAGAACCTCCGCAGCTGCAAGGATGCATTCGATTTGAGAAGCCATATTATAATGCTCAAAAATATTCTTCCTCTAATAACTGCTAATCGACAGGGTGCTCAAATGGCCACTATTACTGAACACAAAATAATATTGGTCTATTACAAATGCTTCTGAACAAAGCCCCTAGTCCTGATGGCACATTTTTCTAAAACATGTTCAGACGTGGTTACAAAGGATGTGTTATGCAGAAAAAGAATCATGTCACTCCAAACATATCCTCTGGGATCTCAACTTACACCTTCATTGCTCGTATTCCAAAGAAATCAGCACCCGCCTGCTATAATTATTTCCACCCAATGTCTCTGTAGAAGATTACTGCTAAAGCAATGGCTAATCAATTGAAAGTTATTCTTCCTTTAATTTCACCTGAACAAGGCAGTTGCAGAAGGAAATCAGGAATAGTTATCACACCTGAAGTCATTCATTCAGTTGAGGCAAGCTGAATCTAAAGCACAATAGCAAAATTGGACATCAGCAAGGCATATAACAGATTGGATTATTTCAAACTCTAGAACATTTTGGTTTTAATTTGGAATGCCAAAAGTGGATCTTCAATTGTATATCCACCCCTAGATACTTCATTCTTAGAAATGGGTGCTGGCTTCTTTGAACCTACCAAAGGTATATGACTAGTATAGATATCTTAAATACATCTATCTAAAGAAATGCCGATAGATATCAATTGAAACTATTTTATTTACCTTAAAATTATTTTATATCATTTTAAATTATATTTACTATATATAAAAATATTTAAATTATACTGTATTAACATTATTTATTTTTTCTCAGATACAATTTTTTTATTCAATCATTGACATCTAGTTTCTTATATTTAAATTTTAAACTACTTATCATTGTTCAAAAAAAATCATTAAAAATTAACAAAAAAAATAATATATAGTTTTTTAAGGAAAATTTTAATTATGAAATGCTGGATTATTTTTAAATATCTTTGTTTTTATTTTATATTTATATATCTATCTAAAATTTATAATTTTAATGAGGGTATATTTTTTTTAATATGGTGTTTACTTAAATCTCTTAAATTTATAATTAATATTTGGCATGTGAATGGTTGTCAAATTTAAGCTAAAAGATAAAGTTAACATTAACACAGTCACACTCCACCCCTTGCTGCCATTGTAGAATGGCTATCAGCATTAACAAGGTCTTTCCTCCTTCCTGTTCATCCTTGTGGCAGAAGCATTAGGCAGATACAGTGGAGCAGCAAACAGACTTGAAAGATGGAGAGGTATTTATGTAACGGACAGGATCAATGCTATCACACACCAACAATTTGTGGATGATGACATTCTTTTCAAAAAAGCAACTCTTTTTGGAAGCTGAGACAATCAAGGAAGTCCTCTCAAAGTATTTAGCTACTTAAGTAAAATCATTTATGAAAACAAATCAAGAATTTTCTCTTTTAACATTTCTCCTATTCATCAAGGTCATATTGCAAATCTTCTATTCAGATAGAAGAGCTCCCTAGCAAATATCTTGGTGTTCCACTTTTTGTTGATGCTGGAAACTGGAAAGGCTCCCCTTTGGAAGAAGTTCATTGATTCTTTTCAAACCAAACTCAGCTCATGGAAAGGAAAATGGTTATCATTAGCTAGCCAACTTTTAATGACAAAATCTATTTTGGCTGCCCTTCCCAATTTTTTTAATGTTGGCCCTTTAAGCTCCTCAGGTATCATCAAAAAAATAAAAATGATCATGCAAGATTTTCTATGGAATAATATGAAGAGAAACAGAAAATCCCCTTGGTTGCTTGGGATAACTTTGCACTCCCGAGGACAAGGAAGGCGCAAGCTTATGAAGCCTTAAGTTTAGAATCAAGCCTTGGGAATCAAACTTCCATCTTGCCTTTAAAATGCTTTCCTAGGGTTTCTACAATTGTTTCCATCTTTGGCAGCACTGCACTTCTGCATGTCATGTGTAAATGAGACTCTTGGAGAGGTTTTTATAGCGCTCAGATGTCACTTGGAGATTCATGCCTTTTAGGTCTAGGAGGGAAAGTGACCCACATCTCTTTGCCTTATCCTCTGGATACGCCTTCAAATTTCAAAAATTCTCTATTCTAACAGTGTCACTTAATTTTTCTTATTAATTCCATCTTATTTTGGCATGATGTCAAATTCAACCGTCTTTCTCCACACCTCTTTTCTTCATTAAAACATCAACGTATAAGTTCAAAAGCATGAAAGCATAAATAAGAACTTGACCCACTCCCATGATGAGTAAAGTAGTATATGTTTATCAAATGATAATTTGAGGTGGCAACCAGGTCATTCCTATCAAAAAAGTTCAAGCATACTGAAACATTTACTTCAATAAAAACAGACTGATGTGACAGGTATAAGAAGATCAGATTGCATACCAACGTCTAAAAATCAAAAAGAAAGATTGAATAGCTCAAACTTTTGAAAAGAACAAAAATAATACTATATGGGTGACATCACATAAATAGATTCACAAAAACCATTGTCAATTACCTGTTTATAAATAGTACTTGTGCCAGAACCCTCATATCCCAGCAATAAAAGTTTCTGAACTTTCTTCTGCTCTAAGTATTCTGGAATGGATCTATTTGACTGATTATTCATATCTTCTGGTCCAACAACAGCATTGCCACGAGGTGCAGGTAACGACAGAAAAGAGCAATATAGTCGTATTACTGCCTGCTTGGCAAAGGTTCCTTCCTAGAAAAGGTTAAAAATTATTAAGCATATTTGAAAATATTCAGCATTAAACAGGCAGAGGCAGAGAAAATATTTGCAAGCAAGAGATCATTCAAATTCATAGAAAGATACACATACCTTTCCCCATATGTTTCCTTTGGGTTTATTCTGACCTTCCTCTCGGTATGTGCCATCTGAATCCACCCAAAAGTGAGGTTTGTCCGCACACGGTACACCTGCCCACTGTGATTTCAAAAGTTAAAAAGAATTTGAACTGAAATAAAAATTAGGTTTCTTTCTGCTCTTATTTTGAAAAGTAAGCATCTTACACTTAGTTCAAATTGAATGCAATGTAAAACATGGCAATGTTTGGCACAGGTGGAAGATTGGTCTTGGTAGATAATTTTAATTTATTTTTGAGAGATGTTATAGTAGGAGAGAATTAATTAAAAGAAAAATGCAGAAATAGTGACCATTTGAAACTTCAAAAAAGAGTTCAAGTTGAAAAAGAAACAGACATTTGTCTGGTCTTCTTTATAAATTTAGGCATCTTGCACTTAGTTGAAATTGGATACCATACAAAAAAATGGCAATGTTTGACACTGGTAGAAGATTTGTCCCAGTATTTATTTATTTATTAGATCATGTTATGGTAGGAGAGACTTGGTTGAAAGCAAAATGCCGAAATGGTGACATTTGAAACTTGTAAGCCTGTTCTTGATAGTTGTTGTTTGTTTTGCGCTCCTTTCTTTTTAATTGCTTATCCTTCTTTCCAACAAGTATAGAAGCATTCATAGATAACTGATAAGGTATAATGAAATTGACTGCTCTTTAAATAGGAATTCAAACTAATTCAACTTCAAGAGAAATTATTCAATGATAATTGTCATTGGATTACAAAATGTAAGGCACTTGATGTAGGACTTACAATAAAAAGATAACACAGAAACCAAATAAATGCTCCCAAACAGAACGAAAAGGTAACATATTCAGAAACCATTTCAACAAAAATACATAATAAAGATAAAAGCATAAAGCACTTCATACGTAGACCTGACCAGACAATAAGATGATTCGGTTAAACTTAAGATTCATTAAAAAATTACTTAGATAGAAGCAAAAAACAAATATTTGGAAGTGGAAAAAAAAAGAAGATAAAATTTGAAAACAATAACTGATATAAAATGAAAGGGCCTAAAGGGCCTCTCAAGAATAGAGTCTAGTTGTTGAAATTTGATGATCACCTTGAGCATTTTGAGCTCAATTTTACTTATTTCTCGTCCGTTCATATAAACATGTGTATTGCCGCTACTAGCGTCAGCTTGAAGATCTCCACCAACATTCAAGTGTGCGCTTATGATTTGGTCTGGTTTCTGTCCTTCCTGTTTCATGGGGCAAACAGTAAATGAGAACCCAAATCAATTGAACTTTACTCCCTTCAAATCTTTAAATTCAATCTTAGTCAGTATAGGAAAAATTATCAGGGTTATCTACAGGAAAAGATTGTTCACCTTGCCCCAAAGACCAGATACTTTATCATACCAGTATCGCCCAGGCTTCAATTTGCGGGGTGGATTAGGACAACCAAGTAAAATGACCATTTGTTCTGGCCAGAGTTGCTTTCCATTAACAAATAAATATTCTGGTTGCAGCCGATTTGCTGGGCATTCTTTCTCAGCCTTCATGATTTGTTGAATTTCCAAGGGACTAAACAAGCGACTCAATATTCTGGAGCATTTACCCAAGCTTGACCGCCTGGACTCATCAATAGGCCGGCCAATGCAGCGTAAACATTTGCGCCCTTCAGGCATCGAGCCCATTGCCCTGAGGATACAATTGCCACAATATTTGGCATTACAAACCAGGCATGCTTCTTTCTCCTTCAACCGATTCCCTTTCAGACATCTATAGCACATTCCTTTCTTCCTGTGTGGCTTGGCAATTCCATCATCATTTTCTGGCATGCCTACAACAAACCCATTTAAAGTAGGCACCATATGGTTCTCTGAAGAATTCAGATGGCCTGAACCTGTATTGTCTAATTCCATTTCTTCAGTATCCCCAAATCTTACTGCTCCTACTTTCTTTGCATCCTCGTGAACTATGTTAACTGATCCAGAAGGTGAACCATGAAGTGCAGCGGGAGAGGATTCATCTGAATCAGATGAAAGAACCCGAGAAGAATCTATAGCAAGTGAAGACCTACCCTCTGCTCTTGAATCTGATCTTGCTTTGGATTCTGGAAAGTCTCTCAATATAGTTTCAGGTGCCAGTGGTGTGCCTGAAGAATTGTAATGGCCTGAACCAGTACCCTCCAGTTCCCTTTCTTCAGTATTTTCTGATATAACTGCTTGTCCTTTGTTTGAATTCTTATCAACAGAGTCAAGTGATTCATCAGGTGAACCGTGAAATGGAGAAGGTATGGATTGATCACAATCAGATGAAACAGGCTCAGTGGAAACTGCTGTATGTGAAGATATCTCGACTTCTCCCGAATTTGATCTTGCTTTTGATTCTAGAAGGCCTGAAGTCGATGCATTTAAATTTTCCCCAGCATTACCAGAATTTGATGGTAGTTGAGGTTCATCTATAATAGGTATCCTACTATTTCCAGCATCATGAGGATCCTGGCCTGCAGTACCATTTACTTCTGAATATATAGTGGTCTTCTCCATACTCTCTCCCACCTCATTAGTTTCCAATTGTGGGTCCGTTTCCACGCATAATTCCTTAACTGACTGCACATGTTCTCCCAGGCTAGCAAACTCTTGTCCCGGATTGGCTTTATCCTCAGGGTTATCCTCAATGAATGTTTCGTATTTTCCGGCATTATGAGATTCCAAATGTGGGTGGACTTTCTCCACGGACAGTTTCCTGGGAAACTTCATCCGACCTCGAGCACCATCGGATTCCAATTCCAAGAGTTTTGAGGACTTATTTGCTCCAGCATTTTCTGAATCTAACTGTTGGCTTCCATCGGTTCTAGGTGTACCACTGATCGCGCCATCATCACCATCAGCAATCCCAGACGCAAAGCTGGGAGAAAGTGACAAATTTGGTCCTCCGTGCACAGTGGAGGCTGGTGATGAATCACCAGCAGATTTCGGAGAAACTGTAGAATCAGGTGACTTTGGAGAGTCTGGATTTTCTATATCAGAAGGCTTCCGTTTGAATATCATTTTGGAAAAAGTCTTTCCCAAAGCAAAATTACTCTTATCAGGCTGAAAATTTGTTGTTGAGTGATTAATTTTAACTGGGGATGCATTTTGTATCGGTTGGATAACAGGCAACTGTGGTGAGTCAATTACTGGCCCTGCAACAGCTGCAGTGGGAATTTGTCTAGCATCCACTGGATCAACTTCCGGTATCTCGTACGAAACAGGCGGGCCTTGATACTCCATGGCAAATGAATAATCCAGCTCTTCCTGATTAGGTATCCGTGCCCCGGCAGGCAGCATCTTTCTCAGAAGCTCCTGCCATGACTTCTCATCTATTGACATACTGTCTGCCATTCCTCTCAATTCCCAAAGGACTCCCTTACAATTATAGAATAAACATTTGGGTTCCAAAAGCAGAGTTTCGGAACAAGTTCAAGACCTTTCCACAACAGGGTATCAAAATTCAACACCTCTCCAACCTAGGGTTTCATAACTGAGCTTGATGATCAACCATCTTTCCAACTTAGGGTTTCATAACAGGTTTCCATGCAATACATAAATTAATAAGGAATCAGCAGAAAGCCCACCTTAGAATCCGTCGACAACAAATTAAGTGAAAAGTTCGCTACCGCAAGACTTCAAAAGAGTACAGCCATGAGAACCAAGGAGCTCCTGCCACCCGGTTTCAAAATCAACTACATAGAATTGCAATTCCAGAAGCCTCGGTACAATCTAAGGGGTCCCAACGTTGACTGCACCTATAAATTGAAAAATACAAAGAAAACAGACTTGTAATATAATTTTCTGATCACTGCTTTCAAATTGTTTATACCCGATTGGGCTTACCTGCCATAAAGACCAGAATTGTGGAGGGAAGTGGTGTTGCAGAAGAAGAAATGCAATGCAATGCAATATTGTTGAAATGAAGATAAGTAAAAGAGGTAAAAGGAAAATGTAGTCTGACCCAGTCGAGCGTGGAGAGGGAGGAGGAGAGGGCCTACCACAGCAGCCTCTCTCAACGCGTCCACCCCGTCAGCCAGAGGCGGCCTACTTCGTTCAAGCTGCCATGGACTATTATCATATTTTACTCCATAGATTATTGCTATTGACTACAAAGCTGGTCAAAGCCTGACGAAATAAATGGGTTCTATTTATTTGGCATATAAGCTACTGGTTTCATGGATGGGATTCCTATTATATCTTAGAGTTGATTAGGAGTTCTATAGATTTTGGAGTACTAGTAAGCTTTAACTTTCAACTTTAAAGCTCTAAACAAAGTTGATGTTTAAAAAATTAGATTATTGGTATTGACTACAAAAGTGGTCAATGCCTCACAAAATAAACTGGTGCTAATTGTTTTGCAATGGAAGGGATTCTATAGATTGTGTAGTAATAAGTTTAAATTTTTTATTTTTAAGTTCAAAATAAAGTTAATAAAAAAATGTTTTAAAAGGTAATTAAAAATATTATTTTTATTTTTATTTTTATTTTTATTTTAATTTTTAATATTGTATTAGCATGGTGTGATGATTAAGTTGGGTGTTCTTGTTCTTATCATTAGCATATCTATATTTTTAAAAATTTATGTAAAATACGTCAATGGATATCAATTTTTAAAAATAAAATTAAAGTAAAGCAATTAATCTTTATCTAGCACACCCATTTGCTATTTTTCTTTAAAAAGCAAGATAAAAATCGTGTGTATAGCAAATCTCATAAAAATAAAATAAAAAATCTATCTTCTAAACAATTAGCAAAATAATAAAAATAAAAACCAAAAGTTGTCACTTCTAAGACAATGGTGTCATTGTAGAGTTACACCTATTGGCGTAATCAAGGTTCAAACCTCATTAGGTGCTATTATTGAATGTTTAAATGGGAATGAGATCTCATTTAGTATTTACATATATATATGGTTAACTATATTGTTGCAACCACGTAGGGCACATTATAAACAGAGTGTCAATATATTAACAGAATCCTATACATACACATATATTTGTCTAAACTAACCATTGATAAGCTCTTACACATATACACATGTACACTAAACAATGTTGTTGTTTTGTTAACCTCCTTCATTTTTCTCCTCCTCTTGCTTGCCTTCATTGTACTATTGCCTAAACTAGTGGAGACTTCTCACAAACGGTTGGTATTCTTCCTTAATGTGTGCCCATAAATACCAACAAAGATTCTCTAGAGTATAAACCCTTGTTGTGTCATCCACTTTTATTTTCTCTAATTTGAATCTTGACCCTTCATAGTGTTGGTAACCTGCATAGCAACATTGTGAAATATGAGCCTCTTGAAAGACTCAGTAAAGGACCCTTCTACAATCCTAAAACTTATCCTCATTTCTAGAAATTCATATTTACCTTAAGACATCATTTGTGAGTATTAACCAAAAACTATTACTATACTTATTTAAACCATGCACAAACCCAACAACTACTTCGGGATTGATGATGTTGTCGTCCCAACCAATTAGACTAGAGCTTAAAATATTCTAGGTTCCTCTAGCAATAAAGCACTCAAAAAAATGTGTTTAATAGTTTTTGGCTTCCTACAAATGTTGCACATATCACAATCTATGTGAGTTCTTTTGTAAGGAAGTCTCTGTAAAATAAACAACCATCTAAAGCATACCTTCTTAGGCTCCAAATCATTGTACCAGACCTACATAAAATATATTGTCAGTATTTATTAGAGTAATTAAAATTCCAAATTTGATTAAGAGAATTAATTAAATCGTTATTGTTGCATAAAGAATTATAAATAATTTTAGCATTAATCTTAAATTAGGTTGATCCATCTTACCACTTCAAGGACTTAAATCTCTCATTGTCCCAAGAGCAATTCTTAGGAAGACATGGCTAGTTGCAAGCATCTTTAAGAACAAAATCTGTTTTCCAATTGGAGATAGGAATGTCAAACTCTTGTCTCAAAGTAGCCCAAGTTTTCAATTGCCCATTATAAATGATATTATTAAAACATTGGATGTCTTTAAGATGCCAACTCTTGGCAGAATAGCTTTGTAAAAGGGCTAGGGGCTTGTCCTTATATAGGAGACTCCACCTTATGGATCTCTCATGACATATATTACTACCATCCATAATGATCCTATTGTAGACAATGTGACTTCTAATGTATTCCCACGCCTTTTAAATTGTTTTAAAGACATTGGATCGTATAGGGGTTATAGGGAAGTTACCCACCAAAAGGTCACTCAAAGGAAGGAGTTTCCATGATTTGGCTCTCTTAGGAACATAAAGATTAATATTGTACCTAACCAAGACCTTTCAGGGCTCTTTCCCTTCAAGTGCTTTAATAATCCATTTTTCTAAAAGAGTTATGCCTTGTAACTTAAGGTCTTTTAGACCAAGACCCCATCCTCTTTTTTCAATGCAATACCACTGCCATTTCACTGAATGATGATTTATATTTACTTTTCCATTAGACCAGAGAAAATTCCTGATATGTTTATGAATCTTATTAATTTGATAACTACTAAACAACCAAATTGATGCATACTATAGACCATAGGAAGATAGAAATTTCTAGCATACTTGCATCCTGCCAAGGAATGATATTGGTTATTCCATTTGCACAACTTATGCTCAATTTTTCCTTTAATCTGGAGCCACATTTCTTTCAAATTGGGGTTGACAACAAATGGGATGCCCAAGTATCTCACCTCCTTAGTAGGGTCACCGCATTAGAAATTAAACTTACCAAACCACTGATAGGGGTGTTCCCTTCATCCTAGCATAATGGATTTAGTATTGGATATTTTAGCATTGGAGGCATCACATGGGAAATTAAGCTTACTCATTAAAGAATCCAATTTATCCTTTGTAAGCTCAATGAAAAGGGTTGTATCATCAGCAAATTGAATGTTAGTATCCTTATTAGGGAGGGAGATGCCCTTGACCCTATGAGAGAAGGATGAATCCCTAATAATGTAGTAGATAGCATCAAAATCTACAACAAAAGGGTTGGGGAAAGAGGACAACCTCGTCTAATAGATCTTTCCAAAACAAAACTAAATGTCAAGCAACCATTACCATCGTTATGAGCATAAGTATCCTTCATTAGGATGTGAATCATATGACAAAAATTTTGGGAGAATCCAAAAGCTTCAAGCATCATAGTAAGGAATGACCATTCAATTATATCATATGTTTTCTCAAAATCCAATAGGAGCATGGCCACATTTTGGTTTGAGATTTTAGCCCAATTCATTACCTCCCAACTAGTCAATAGGTTCTCCAATATGTACCTCCCCTTAACGAATATTGTTTGAGTGTTGGTCACAATTTTAGAGAGAATATGAATAAGCCTAAGAGCAATGATCTTGGCCAAAATCTTATAGGATACATTCAACAAGGTAATGAGCCTCCAATTTTTAATGAGGGTTTGATCCCCATCTTTGGGTAGCAGCTTGATAACTCCCTTATTGATATTTGGCCCCAGAGAACCTTTATTTAAGGCTTCTTTGTAGATGAGTAATAAATCCTCACTAATCCATTGCATGTTCTTCTTATAAAACTCCATAGGGATCCCATCAAGGCCTGGCAACTTTTCATTACTGAGTGCTTTGATGGCTTTCCTCACTTCTTCCAGGATGATATCTTGATTAAGCATGAAGTTGAAGTTGTCCTCTTCATATATATATATATATATATATATATATATATATACATTGTTGGCATTATGGATAAATTGATTATGTGTTGCATTGATGTCAACACTAGTTGTTATAGTTGGATACTGACAAATAGGTTTCGGTTATCGGTAAAAGATCTAATGTTACCAGCAGAAGAGACTATCTGTTGGACACTTCCAACATGTTTGGATCAATGGAGTATGTTTGATTTTATGTTTTGCATGTTCCTGGAGCATGTTTTTGCCAGTTGATACTGACTTGGTAATCGAATGCTATCATACACTCTTGTAAACCCATATCGGCATTGGTTTAAGGTTTTACCGACAGAGCTTTCACTAAGGAATCTTGACAGGATGCATAAGTAGTGTTGGTGCAGCTTTCAAGATGTTGAAGATGTTCTTTGATCATGCTTCAACTAGGTGGAGACATCGCTTTGGCGTGGTGGACCCAGAATAGGTTTGGTGCCTATCTAGGTTATGGACTGGTAACATGTACTCTACACGTTACCGAGATGTTTCGAGATGTTCTATGGATTGGTTTTTATTGTTTTGGTCTTAAGCCGACATGGCATATCATTGTAATATGGATTTATGTAATGATCCTATTGTAATATAGTTTAGGTGGCCGACCTAATTGGTTTAGGCCTTAAGATTGGTATAAAATGATGTAAGATCTCATTGTAGATTATGGGGAATATGTGTCGTGGTCTTGAAATGCAATATCATATGCAAAGGAGATTTGGTCAATCATAGGTGATCAAATTGGGATTAAGGAAGAGGTTAAAGGCCTTCGGTATTGAGCTTAACCGGGACTGTAATCAAGCATGGTAGATGCTATCTCTAGCAGTTCATTATTCTGGATTGTTGTCCATTTATCTTGAGGTGGTTATAACCTCTCTGTAGTCAATGAGACTCTTTTGTAATGAGCAGTACGCTCTAGGCAGTGTGCCTTCCTGCATGTGCAGGCCCCTCATTGTATCACATACTTTCTGTAGAAGTATCATCTGACTGTGGGTAGGCTTCCCACTGTGGTTTTTCCCTTTCTGGGTTTTCCACGTATAAGTCATGGTGTTATGTGGCATGGTTTCATTGTGTTGATTATCTGCTTTATTGTTAAGTTCCATTGTTTACCGATATCTATTTTTGCTATTCCAGTACTTAATGTTTATATGCTCTGGTTTAAGGTTATTAAGTGGATTGAATGATATAATATTGTAAAGCGGAAAAATCGAACCCTAGTCGTTCTCCCCTCCCCAACTCCGAGGAGAGAGAAGGGAGAGTCACTAGGGTTGATGGTTTTCACTTAGGAGAGACTTTACATTCAAAAGAGGGGTTGAAACCCACAAGATCCAATCCCACGCAATGCAAGATTGGATTCTATATGAGTTTCAAGGGTTGTGATAGCAAGGATACCCTCTTTTGTAAAGAATGTAGATAGAAAGATTGACCTAGAAATGCATGTAAAGTAGGAAAGATTTGCTTATAAACGGAGATAGGGGTATGATATGAAGCTGCGGATCTGGAATTAGCAGTGAAATGTCAAGACGGTGCTGTTCTGCAAATTTGAGCGAAAGTTGACGGGACGATGGCGCCCGGCGTGCACACGGTCCTCCGAAAAATCCGCGAAACGAAGGGGGATCTGTTCGTCTCTGCACGAGGATTCCAGATCTTCAATTTCAGCCGTGTACCTGCAACCTACACACAGAAAAGCGAAGACAATTGGGGGGGTTAGGGATTAGGGGTTTGCCCTTAGGTCAAACCCCGGTTTTGGAATTAACCAAGAAATGAGAAATGCTGTAAATGTAAATGACTGTAATGTAAAACAAGTACTAGTACCTTGTTGTAAGGATGTTTGTATCCTTATATGCGAAGGTATAGATGTTGTTGTTTGTTGTATGTTGTATGTTGTAGCATGTGATCTCCTCTTCAATGGTTGAATCCTTGTCTTGAATGCAACACCTAGCCTTGAATGGAGACTTAGAATGATCAATTGCTTGAAGGAATGCTTGAATGTTTGAATGCTTGAATGTTTGAATATCGTTTTCGCGTCTTGTACACATATGTCCTTCCTCCTCAAAATGGGAGAGGAAATGTAGTTTATATACTTGTCAATTAGGGTTAAAAGACTGATTTTCCCGACCTTAGGCCGACCAGGAAATACTATTTTCCAAATTGCAAACATAAAGACCCGAAGTCCCATAGGAGACCGGGCCCAAAATAGGGCCAGGGACCAGGGCGCTGGGCGCCATGGTCTTGAAGGACCAGGGCGCTGGGCGCTCTGGTCCCACCTCCTGGGACAACAGGGTGCAAGGAGGGATCAGGCAGGGTGCTGAGAAATGCAGTTTTTGGTGTCATGAACAAGTTTTGGGGTCTCCATTCAGGTTTCGTGTTGCATCGCCATCGTGAAGACCCAAATGCAGTCGAAATTGCAAGTGTCGCAATTTTAGGACGCTACATTTAGCCCCCACTTTAGCGGGAGTATAAGCGTACGCTCATACTTCCGGTAAAGTACAAGGAAACAATATTGAAAAACTTTCACCACGTCAAGGAGGCAAGATACACCAAGCCCCCAGTGGACTAAGGATCTTACGACTTCGATTGACAAAGTAAAAGGGAAGATCACGAGGGAGAACCATGACTGTCAGTAGTAAGGTTCCCTCACTATGAGTCATGCAAGAAAGATATCAAAAAATTTCAAGGCAAAGCTAAATTTGTCAAGAAATTTTCAAGTATCTTGAAAAGATATGAACGGGATGTATGCCCCCCTACGTTAAAGCGATCGCACACGCCTCACCGGGGGTGATTGCTTTAAGGTAGTGATACATATAAGAAATGAGAAAGGAGCACGTTATCGCAAGGATTTAGCCCCCAAGTGTGAGATAATCCCAAGGATAATAGACACAAAACACAAAGCACAAGGTGACTTCGCTTTCCTCGGGGTCAGTATGTTGTATGATAATTCATGTATATCATATGTATGTATGCATAATTGTTCTTCATTCCCCAATCAAGGAAGGTCACCTAGAAGAAGGGAACACATGTGTCTTTTGAGTCAACATGAGAGAGACCAAAAGAGATCTCAATGTTTTGCATCGTCCTCAAGTAGACAACACCAAGGACAACAAATAGAAGAATGAGAATAACATATAGAAGAAGTAACAAAAGAAATAGAGGAGGAGAGAATCTGCTATGCTAATGAAACTAGTCTAGCACGTCATCTACCCCCCAATCTTGCTGATCGATATTTCGAGAAGGTAGGAAATACGCTAGAGGAGGAACATCCAACACAGCAGATGGAGCTATCACAAGATCCAAACAAGGGCTATGTTCATATCCCAAGCCGCGGTGTTCTTGTCTAGGAGCTAGGATAAGTGCTTTAGAAAATGCGTTAGATAAATGGTTATCAACATCAACATATTCATATTCACTATCAGAATGAACAGGAGTAACATTTTCATCATGAATAACATTTTCATCTATATCATCATCAAGATTTATAAAAATAGGATCTTTAACTCGCATAGGATCAAGACCATCATGCATCTTATGTTTAGGAGATTTTGGCTCAATTTCCGGCTGAGGAGAAAATGGAATAATGCTTGTTGAAGGTGTTTTTGGGGATTGCAAAGTTTGAGAGGCAGCTGCCTGAGCTCTAAGACGACGCTTTCGTCGGCGTTCACGTGCAGAACGATTTCGTCTAGTCTTAGTAGGAAGTTGAGAAGATTGAGGAGGAGGAATGTTCTCATCCTTATCGCTTGGGTGTTTAGGTTGTGGTCTCTTAGGTTGGATAATAGGAGAAGAAGAAGGTCTCTTCTCTCTATAAAAAGGAGGAGGAACTGCTCCATATAAGGGAGGAATATTCGGTTTAGGAAGGAGACCAAGTCCATCATGACGAGGAGGTATAGGTCTACTTTTAGGAAGTTTATTAGATATAGGCATAGTCACATTCATAGGAATGGGTTGGGAATCTTCTTGAGGAAAGACATTGGTTTTATCTTTCAAAGGAAGAACTTCCTTCTCAAGAATGATAGGAATGTCAAGTTTGGGTGTTCTAGGTTCACTTAGAGATATGATCATATCTTTTTTCCACTTTTGATAAGATTTGAAAAGATGATCACTTTGCGGAGGAAGAGATTGAAATTGTTTAGGCCAAAAGTAATCAATAGGAACGCTAGAAGTTCTTTCAGCTGGTTTAAAGAGACTATGATTGACAGTAACAACTTCACCATTATGGGGAAATTTCAAACACTTGTGGATAGGAGAAGCAATAGCTTTCATGGAAGATAGCCAAGGATAGCCTAGCTTCACACGAAATTGTTCGGATGATGGAATAATAGCAAAGTCCACATCAAGGGATTTGTTATGGACCTCAATAGGTAATGTAATAGAACCAATTGCAGGAGAAGAAAATGCATCAAATAATTTCACAACCACATCTGTTTTGTCATAGATCACTTGATTCAATTGCAAAGTAAAAAGAAATTCTTCAGTAATAACATTAACCATGCACGAAGGATCAATAAGCACTCCACGGCAAGGTGTGTTCTTGACTTTTGCAACTATATATAAAGGACCATCAGGTGCCCTGATAGTTTCACTAGAATCAAAGGTGATGGAACGTTCTTTAGGGATTTTCTGTTGCTCCACAAAGTTAATCACATTCGGAGTCATAGACACAAGATCATCAGGTGAGACAGAGGAATTAGTAGTATCAATCGCATTAGAGGTATGAGAAGGCAATGGATCAGTAAAAATCTGAAGATTTTGGTTAGGAGGAGCTACAGATGTATTGCCTTTATCATTCACTCCAGAAACAGAGATAGTATTATTATCAATCAAATCTTGAATTTTACCCTTTAAAGCAAAACATTTTTCAGTATCATGCCCAGGTTGACGATGAAATTGACAAAAAGATTTGTTATCAAAATAGGGTGAATTAATCTTTGCAGTATCTATTTGCCTTATAGGAGGGAGAGTGAGCACATTTTGTTCCAATAACTTATTCATAATACTATGCAATGATTCATTCAAAAGAGTAAACTTTCTTTCTTTCTTGAAAAACTTAGAAATAGGAGACACACCTGATGCTGCATTCACATTGTTGTTGATGATGTTTTCATTGAATTTAATGGACTCTCTGTTCGGTTTAAACTTCCCAAATGGTTGTTGACTACTATCACCCTTATCACTCGGAGCCATAGGATGTGATTGTTCCATTTGACTCACAGTCAGTTGATAATTGTGAAGAGTTGCGCACAACTGTTGGAAAGAAGTAAACTCAGAAAACAAGAGTTTTTCTCTAATGTCTTTTTGTAAATTAGAAATAAAGATTCTTTGAATATCATTGTCATGCACTGGAAAAGAAATTTGAGCATGCAAATGTTTATATCTACCAATGAAATCAGTCACTTTTTCTTTAACACCTTGTTTACAATGCATTAAATCAATCAAAGTAACTTTAGGACTTATATTGTTTTGAAATTGTTGAATGAAAGCATTTGCAAGTTGTTCAAAAGAAGTAATAGAATAGGAAGGCAACGAGCAATACCATTGTAGGGCTTTGTCTCTTAATGTTCTAGTAAACAGTTTTGCAAGCAACCTTTGGTCATAAGCAAAATCAGTACATATTGTTTGAAAGGTCTTAACATGTGTTAGAGGATCACCCTTACCATTATAAAGCTCCAAATGCGGAATTTCAACATGTTTAGGGGGAATAGCTCGAACAATATCAAGAGAAAGTGGGCTCGCAACATCAAATGTGGGCACACTAAACTTAGATTGATTCATGGAGGCAATTTGTTGTTGTAAAGAAGAGACAGTTTGTGCAAGATTGTTAATGGTCGCTTCAGTCGAAGAGTTCATATTAGACGTGTTAGATTGTGATGGAGGTGTTATGTTATTGAAAGAAGGTAGAGAGTAAGGTGGTGGGACACTATGATAGTTAGTCATAGGAGATGATTGGACAGGAGGAACACTACAAGGAGGAATGGAATGGTTAAATGAATTGCCCCCTTGCGTCATGTTCATTTGTGGAGATATAAGAGGAACATTCACTGAAGGAATGAATGAAGAAGTTGGATTGAATGAAGGAAGAGGGTTGATTGAAGAAGAAGGATTGCCCCCATGATTAGTGATCATAGGAGGAATGTCTTGTATTGAAGTAGTCATTATGTTTGATGTAAAAGTAGGTATACTAGCAATAGGAGTCGTCAAAGGAATAGAATGATTGTCTTGAGTAGGAGGTTGTGTATAACCTAAGGTTTCGGCACAACTTTTCATAGGCATCACATTTGAATCCACAATGTGTGCAATACCACGCAAAATATCAATTCCATTCTTATCACTTTGAAGCATACGTTTTAGACCCTCAATTAAAGGAAGAGCTTGACTATCAGGGTATTCTTGAGACATCCATTGTCGAAAATCATCAAATTGGTTATCCAATTTTGAAAGTTGTTCTACAGAAACCTCATGGAGAGCTTCTTCATCATTAAGAGGATTAGAGGAATTACCCATGTCCTCGTTAAAAAGACCATTCAAATTAGGTTCCATCTCCTCAGTAATTAAACCTTGGAAGGACTTAATTCTAAGGCTTCGTCTAACGGGAATAGTGTAAGTAGGGCTTATTGTTGTAAAACTCATGCACTAAAGAGAGAGAGAAGATTTTTGAATTTTAGAGGTAGCAAATTTCAATAAAATCAGCCAATCTCCTAGATTTAAGCTGTAAAATGCAATCAGGACAATCTCCCGAAATTTTGGAAAAAATGTCCGGGACCGTGGCGCTCGGGGTGCACACGGTCCTCGCAACTTTTTTCGAAATTTGCAGGGATGAAAGTTATGATGATTTTACAGCTAACCTGAAAAAATTGAGTGATTTTACGATCTGTAGATAGGCCAAATTAAAGTTGCAATCTCAAAATTGAACCCTACCAAGATTGTTGAAAAAATGTAAAATTTGAATTTTGAAAAAGAGAGGGAAACTGAAATTTTGAATTTTATAATTTTAGAGGGAATGCCAAAAGCAATGCAAGTTTTGAAATTTTAAAAGTTGACTCGATTTCATGCAAAATTCGAATTTGAAAGTGGAAATCAAGGTTGTTACAATTAAACACTTAATTTCAAAAGTCACAAACTGCAAAAATTTGAATAAAGCACTGAAATTTCGAATGAATGCCAACACACTTTTCAGATTTAGGACTGTAAGAAACACAATTTTGATACAAATTTCAATTTCAACAATTTTTGAATGATTAGAAGCCTCAATCCAAGCAATCGCTAGACCAACTTTGACTGTAATTTTGAAGGTGTTAAAATTGATAAAATCAACCAAAATTCTGAATTTTAGCAGAAAAATACAGTAAGATCTAGCTCCCGAAATTTCGGAAAAAATGTCGGGGACGATGGCGCTCAGGGTGCACACGGTCCTCGCAACTTTTTTCCAAATTTTCAGGGATGAAAGATATTGTGATTTTATTGCGGAATCCAAAGTTACAGCCGATTTGGAGATGCTTTGATCAGTGAAATTGTCGGACAAAGGTTGAATCAAGAGGGTTTCAAAAATTAGGGTTTTGACACTTAAACCACTTAATTTTCAAAATTAAAGCACAGATATGATTTGACAATTTGCAGTAGAAGGGTAGATCTAAAACAAGCATTAACAATTAAACATTTCGCAAGCTCAATTATTAAAAAGAAAATTTAGGGTTTTTATGCAATTAACCTCTAAAATTTGCAAAAGATCAAACATGGAAATGTAATCAAGGAATCCAATTTTCAGATCTAACTATGAATAATCAGAAAGGATGTTCACGTCGGGTTCACCAAAATGTAAAGCGAAAAAATCGAACCCTAGTCGTTCTCCCCTCCCCAACTCCGAGGAGAGAGAAGGGAGAGTCACTAGGGTTGATGGTTTTCACTTAGGAGAGACTTTACATTCAAAAGAGGGGTTGAAACCCACAAGATCCAATCCCACGCAATGCAAGATTGGATTCTATATGAGTTTCAAGGGTTGTGATAGCAAGGATACCCTCTTTTGTAAAGAATGTAGATAGAAAGATTGACCTAGGAATGCATGTAAAGTAGGAAGATTCGCTTATAAACGGAGATAGGGGTATGATATGAAGCTGCGGATATGGAATTAGCAGTGAAATGTCAAGACGGTGTTGTTCTGCAAATTTGAGCGAAAGTTGACGGGATGATGGCGCTCGGCGTGCACACGGTCCTCCGAAAAATCCGCGAAACGAAGGGGGATCTGTTCGTCTCTGCACAAGGATTCCAGATCTTCAATTTCAGCCGTGTACCTGCAACCTACACACAGAAAAGCGAAGACAATTGGGGGGTTAGGGATTAGGGGTTTGCCCTTAGGTCAAACCCCGGTTTTGGAATTAACCAAGAAATGGGAAATGCTGTAAATGTAAATGACTGTAATGTAAAACAAGTACTAGTACCTTGTTGTAAGGATGTTTGTATCCTTATATGCGAAGGTATAGATGTTGTTGTTTGTTGTATGTTGTATGTTGTAGCATGTGATCTCCTCTTCAATGGTTGAATCCTTGTCTTGAATGCAACACCTAGCCTTGAATGGAGACTTAGAATGATCAATTGCTTGAAGGAATGCTTGAATGTTTGAATGCTTGAATGTTTGAATATCGTTTTCGCGTCTTGTACACATATGTCCTTCCTCCTCAAAATGGGAGAGGAAATGTAGTTTATATACTTGTCAATTAGGGTTAAAAGACTGATTTTCCCGACCTTAGGCCGACCAGGAAATACTATTTTCCAAATTGCAAACATAAAGACCCGAAGTCCCATAGGAGACCGGGCCCAAAATAGGGCCAGGGACCAGGGCGCTAGGCGCCATGGTCCTGAAGGACCAGGGTGCTGGGCGCTCTGGTCCCACCTCCTGGGACAACAGGGTGCAAGGAGGGATCAGGCAGGGTGCTGAGAAATGCAGTTTTTGGTGTCATGAACAAGTTTCGGGGTCTCCATTCAGGTTTCGTGTTGCATCGCCATCGTGAAGACCCAAATGCAGTCGAAATTGCAAGTGTCGCAATTTTAGGACGCTACAAATATGTTAACAACTTATTCAGCCCCCCCCCCCCCTTCCTCTCAATTTTTCACTGGTTATCCTAACAATTGGTATCAGAGCTTTGGTCCTCTTTTGCAGAATCTTAACCGCTTGAGGTAGATCCTATGGCAACTAATCCACTGGCAACTATCTTCAAAAGAGAAATCCCTAAGCTTGATGGAATAAATTATGGGATATGGAAAATCCGAATGGAGACTCATCTTAGATGTCTTGGCAAGGATATTTGGGAGATCACTGAGAAAGGATACACACCTTATGATCCAGCATCTGGCAATCCTGCTCCTGCAGACCTGGACAAGAATATTGAAAATGATTGCAGAGATAGAGAAGCCCTCTTGTGTGCACTTACTAATCAACAAATCATGGGATTGACTGATAAATCATCTGCAAAGGTTATGTGGGATAAATTGCAAACTCCGAATGAAGGTGACCCTACTGTCAAAATTGCTAAACTTAATGGCTACCGGGTGAGATATGAGAACTCGAAGATGGATGACAATGAAAGAATTGCTACGTTTATGGAAAGAGTAAATGAGATTGTTATGGGAATTCAATGTTGTGGAGGATTTCAGAGTGAAGATGAAATAGTTTCCAAAGTCTTGAGAGCCCTTCCACCGGCTTACAAGATGAAGGCAAATGCAATTAATGAGTTGAGAACAATGGCAAACACTTCAGTTAATAGAGACATTCTAATTGGGAAATTATCTGCTTTTGAGCTTGAAGAATTTGGACCTTTTGGAGCTGCAAAATCTGAACCTGCTTTTCATGCATCATCATCACAATCTACCAGCAAGAATGATTGGAAAGCCTTATATGCAAAGGAATTGGAAGATGTGAGGAAAGAGGATGAATAATTTGAGCAACTGGAAGCCTTATTTGCTAGAAGAGTACCTAAAGGACCAACAAGAAGTAAGTATGAAGGAAAAGCACCTTTTAAATGTTTTGCATGTAATAAGATTGGCCATTTTACATCTAGATGTCCCAAAAGGAATGCAAGATTTGAGGAAAGAGTTAAGAAATCATTTAAGCCTAACTAGAACAGATATAGATTCAAGAAAAGTAAACAATGCTACATAGCAGATGAGGAAGGAGTAAGTGACGACTCTGGGGATGAACTGACAAAAGACTCTACTAGTGGATCCGACAATGGAAAGGAATGGGTGTTCTATGCTTTAAAGGAAGATGAACCGGAACCGGCTATCATGAATGAAGAAAAGGCCCTGGCAGCAAAAGTTGAAGATAAGGCAATGGGTAATTGATAGTGGATGATCACATCATATGAGTGGAGATAAAAGAAAAATTTTGTCCCTGCAAGAATACAATGGCAGTCAAATCAGATTTGGAGATGACAAAGCATGTATGATCAAAGGTAGAGGTACTATTTCTCTAGATGGTAAGAATAATATTGACAATGTCTATTATGTAGAATGTTTAAAGCATAATCTTTTGAGTGTTGGTCAATTGGTGGATAAGGGTTTCCAACTTTAGTTTAAAAATAGAAAATGCAAAATAATTAACAAGACTGGTTTGGAGATTGCAACTGGTATTCAGACTGGAGGTAACATCTTTCACTTGAACATTGGTAATAAGACATGTTTGATTGCTAATGTTGATGAGAATTGGTTATGGCATAAGAGGTTGTGTCATGTTAATTTTGATTGTATTGTTAAGATCAATTCAACTAAGGCAGTTAGAGATATACCTAAGATTATAAAGCCTCATAATCCGGTATGTAAGGAATGTCAATTGGGAAAGCAAGTTAGAACTTCTTTTAAGAGCATACATGATAAATCTAATTATGCACTTGATTTGATTCACACTAACTTATGTGGTCCTGCAAGGACTAGAAGCTTTCAAGGTGATAGGTATTTCATGCTGATTATTGATGACTATTCTAGGATGATGTGGATGACTTTTCTTAGGGAGAAGTCTGAAGCCTTTGAGAAATTCAAGATCTTTAAAGCAAAGGTTGAAATAGAAAATGGATTAAAAATCAAATGTCTAAGATCAGATCAAGCGGTGAGTTAACTTCTCATGAATTTAACAGTTATTGTGAGACAAATGGAATTAGGAGACAGTTATCTGCACCTCGGACTCCTCAACAGGATGGAGTAGTGGAAAGAAAGAACATAACCATTTTGGATTTAGCAAGATCTATGATGATGGAATCCGAATTGCCTCACATTTACTGGAGAGAAGCAGTGAGTACAACAGTCTACACATTCAATAGAGTTCACATCAAAGGTGAAACCGGTAAGACCCCTTATGAATCATAGTTTGGACATACACCTACTATTAAATATTTCAGAATTTTTGGAAGTAAATGCTATATCAAAAGAGATGATTCAATTGGAAAGTTTGATCCTAGATGTGATGAAGGGATATTTCTTGGTTATTCAATCCAAAGCAAAGCATATAGATGTTATAACAAAAGTTTGCAAAAAATTGTGGAGAGTGCTAATGTGAAAGTGGATGAGTAATACAAAAATCAATCTATATCATATTACAGGGAACCGGCAGTAGAAATGATCATAACTGAACCGGGAATGCCTCAACCAGTACAGGAAACTAAAACAATTACACCGGTATAGTCTGAAAAATTTAACTGTGACTGATGATCAGAGCAGTGAACTTGAAGTTCAGAAGACATCAAGGTATGTAAGGTTAAATCATTCTAAAGATAAAATAATTGGAGATAGGAACAAGGGAATTATGACAAGAAGAAGACTGGCAAATGAAGAGGTATGTATTACTTCTCTAATTGAACCGACATCATTTATTGAAGCTTGTAAAGATGAACATTGTTTAAAAGTTATGGAAGATGAATTAGTTCAGATAGAGAAGAATGAGACTTGGACTTTAGTTCCCCGACCTAAAAATAAGAATGTTATTGGAACTAAATGAGCTTTTAGGAATAAACTGAATGAGGATGGTCAAGCAAGGCTAGATTGGTTTGTAAATGATATTCTCAAAAGGAAGGAAATGATTATGGTGAAACTTTTGTACCTGTAGCTAGAATTGAAGTTGTTAGACTATTTCTTGCCTATGCAGCTTATAAGAACTATTAGGTTTATAAAATGGATGTTAAATGTGCATTTTTGAATGGTGAACTTGAGGAAGAAGTATACATTGAGCAACCTGGTGGATTTTCACTGGCAGATGATAAAGATATGGTTTGCAGATTGAAGAAAGCTTTATATGGATTGAAACAAGCTCCTAGAGCTTGGTATGCAAGGTTGGATAAATATCTTTTGAAGCTTGGTTTTACTAAAGGTAGTGTTGATAGTAATTTATATTATAAGATCACTGATAATGATATTCTGATTATTGAATTATTTATTGATGATCATTTTTGGAGGAGAAGATAAATTGTGCATGGAATTTTCTAATAATATGAAAAATGAATTTGAAATGTCCATGATTGGTGAGATGAAATTTTTCTCAGGTTTGCATATTACTCAAACTGACAAAGGCATATTTATCTATCAAACTAAGTGTCTAAGGAAATTGTTGAAGAAGTTTGGTATGGATAATTCCAAACCGGTAAGTACTCCTATGGTGACAAGTGAGAAATTATCTATCAAGAATACTTCTACACTAGTAAATCCGACAAGGTATAAATCTATCATTGGCGGCTTGTTATATCTAACTTAGACTAGACCGGATATTATGAATGCAGTAAGTATTGTTTCAAGATACCAAAGTAATCCTAAAGAAAATCATGAATGTGCAGTAAAGAGGATATTCTGACATTTGCAAGGAACGACAGAATATGGCTTATGGTATTCTAGAAATGATGATTTCACTTTATGTGCATATACTGACTCGGATTGGGTAGGAGACTGGTGATAGGAAGAGCACTTCTGGTGGATCTTTCTTTCTTGGAAAGAAACTAGTTTCATGGATTAGCAAAAAACAATCATGCATTTCTTTATCTACTGCAGAAGCTGAGTATGTTGTAGCAGCAACTAACTGCACTCAAGTCTTGTGGATGAAGCAAATGTTGAAGGATATTTGGGTAAATTGTCGTGAACTAGTAGTTATGTACTGTGATAACTCTGCAGCTATTGACATGTCTAAGAATCCGATATTTCACTCTAAGACTAAACATATATCAATAAAGTATAACTTTCTGAAGGACAAGGTAGAAGGAAAGGAAGTCAAATTGGTTTATGTGAACACTAAAGAACAGATTGCAAATATATTCACTAAACCACTATCTAAGGAATCATTTGAGTATTTGAGAGATAGGTTAGGGGTTTTTGCCCCTCCGGTAGAGACTTGATTGATGCAGTTTGTCATCAGTCTGACATGCATTATCAAAGATACTATTCATTCTAGCGCTGATGAGGGGTACTACTACTCAAGGGGAGTAGTAAGCTTTGAGATTCAAAGATTTACATTCTTGCTTTGATATTTGTGTCAAATTTCTGGCATTGATGTCAAAGGGGGAGAGATAGTGATGTGAAAAAGAAATTTATAACTTTACAAAGACATTATTCAAAGGGGGAGTTTGTTGGTTGTCGTCCATTGGGGGAGACTTGTTTGGCATTTTTTGGTACTTATATATTTTTCGCATCCAGTGTTGCCATCAATGCCAAGGGGGAGATTGTTGGCATTATGGATGAATTGATTATGTGTTGCATTGATGTCAACTCTAGCTGTTATGGTTGGTTACCGACAGATAGGTTTTGGTTACCGGGAGAAGATCTAGTGTTACTGGTAGAAGAGACTATCTGTTGGACACTTCCGACATGTTTGGATCAATGGAGTATGTTTGATTTTATGTGTTACATGTTCCTGGAGCATGTTACGGTCAGTTGATATTGACTTGGTAATCAGATGCTATCATACACTCTTGTAAACCCATACCGGCATTGGTTTGAGGTTTTACTGACAGAGCTTTCACTGAGGAATCTTGACAGGATGCATAAGTAGTGTTGGTGCGGCTTTTAGGATGTTGAAGATGTTCTCTGATCGTACTTCAACCAAGTGGAGACATTGCTTTGGCGTGGTGGACCCAGAATAGGTCTGGTTCCTATCTAGGTTATGGACCGATATCATGTTAACGTGTACTCTACACGTTACTGGGATATTTCGGGATGTTCTGTGGATTGGTTATTATTGTTCTGGTCTTAAGCCGACATGGCATATCATTGTAATATGGATTTATGTAATGATCTTATTGTAATATCTTTAAGGTGGCCAACCTAATTGGTTTAGGCCTTAGGGTTGGTATAAAATGATGTAAGATCTCATTGTAGATTATAGGGAATATGTGTCGTGGTCTTGAAATGCAATATCATATGCGAAGGAGATTTGGTTGATCATAGGTGGTCAAATTGGGAATAAGAAAGAGGTTAAAGGCCTCTGGTATTGAGCCTAACCAGGACTGTAATCAGGCATGGCAGATGCTATCTCTGGCAGTTCATTATTTTGGATTGTTGTCCATTTATCTTGAGGTGGTTATAACCTCTTTGTAGTCCGTGAGACTCTTTTGTAATGAGTAGTACGCTCTAGGCAGTGTGCCTTCCTACATGTGCAAGCCCCTTATTGTATCACATACTTTCTGCAAAAGTATCATCTGGCTGTGGGTAGGCTTCCCACCGTGGTTTTTCCATTTCTGGGTTTTCCACGTACAAATCATGGTGTTATGTGGTATGGTTGCATTGTGTTGATTATCTGCTTTATTGTTAATTTTCATTGCTTATCGCTATTTGTTTCTGCTATTCCGATACTTAATGTTTATATGCTCTG